>NC_061862.1:61032784-61400909 GCF_907164915.1 Impatiens glandulifera | reverse complement strand
TTAACAATTACTTCTATATGCTGCTGCCTTATTAGATGTCTCATTTTTCTCAAATTGTACTTTTTAGATCACTTTCACAAGTCTCTCCTAATGTCAAACAGTATCTTGAGAATAATCTCATTGTTCTTACATTTGAATTCATAACTGTCCCAATAATTTAATCAATTAAAACATATAAAAAATAAAAATCTCTAATAACCCAACTTTCAAAGTGATTAATATTATTACATTTTATAAAGATAATTGAACTTATTGCTTACATTATTTTATTTTGAAATCAATCATAAATAGTTAATAATTTATCTAAAATTATGTAATAAAATTACTTTTCCTTTCATTCACTTTTTCCCTAAAAATATTTCATAAATCATTTTTTTATTTCTGATTATAACAGACAAACATAATAATTTTTAAATGAACTGAATAAATATAATAATTAATAAATGTAGTAATTAAATTTGTAAACGTGGGCCCATTAAAAAAATTAATCATTAATGTCTTCTTCCTTCTCGAGAAACTGACGACGACGACGTACTCCCCATGACTCCACTCCCGAAGAACAAGTCCGACAAGTAATTCCCTAAATCAACAGGGGCATATCTGATAATTACCTCATCGCCGGCGCCGGCACCGGCACCTCGTTTCTTCTCATACAATTCCCGGTACGCCGGCACCAGCTTCTGCGCCAGCGACAGCTTCACCGCATCTCTGAGTTTCCGATCCGGCACCACCCATTCGACTTGTTTCCGATAAGTCTCTTCGAAAGCTGAATTGAATCCCCTGAAACAATCCGGCGAGTTTCCGGCCATTTGTTTTATCTCCTCCATTGCTGAAAACACTTTTCCCCAACCTATCCTCTCGTAGTTAGCCATGTATAGTTTCACTTTCTCTTCATGCTTCGATATCCATACATCTCCTAATAGAAGCTTCAAATAGGTAGATTTCACCTTTGAAACAACGTAGTTTATGTTGTTTGCTAAGTAGAGGTAAGATAAAGAAGCGTCTTTGAATAGCTCAGCTTTCGAATCTAGTTTGCAGAAAAGGACTAGGATTATCCAACCCAGTCTCAACGAGACTGATGAAACCTGATCGGAGGCGGGGCTTAAGCTTGAGATGTAAGTCGTCGGCATCGGAGATTGAGCTGATTGTTGCCAATCGGAGACGATTTCTGTTAAGCTTCCGCTGTAATCGGATAGGAACACGAGGTAATTCATTACGTAGCTTGTTAATGGATGTACACCGCCGTTGGCGACCGGCGATTTCGTAGCGTCCTTCTGTACAGCTGCCTCGAATTCGGTTAGCATTGACCGGATTGATTCACGGAGTCTGGAGAGTGATGTTTCGCACTGTGATTTAACGACTGAGACTGATTCCTGTGAGAAAATTGTATTGATTTCTGGCCAGAGATCGAAGATTGAATCGTACATGTCGAGTAATCTGAAGATTTTTTCCGGCGAGAGTTTTTTATATTTGGAGATGAGTTCGGGGAATATGAAGAGAGTCAAGGCGCCGTCCTTGCAATTATCGGTGAAGCAGGATTCAGCGATTCTTGGTGGTGAAGAGAAGACGTTATCGGAGAGAATTCTTTCTCCGTTGAAGAGAGTTTTCACGGAATACTTCACCGCCTTCAACCAGCTCTTAATTTTAACCTCAATCGTATCCCAATCCATTTTCTGAACTTGCGATAGATTCAACTTCTCAACGCCGAGTTCATACAAAGTCTCGTCGACGATAGATTTCCGTACGATTTTGTAGATCTTCACACACTCCTTCGTGTAGCCAGTTGATGTCATACAGTTAGCAATCAATCTCAGATCGGACATCGCGTTCTCCGTCGTCGTCGTTGACTTTTCAACCTCTTCCGATACTGAACCACCGGTCACTTGCGCCTCCTCATCGTCCGATTCGTCGAGTTCGTCCTCAAGGCTGGATACAATTGACATCCTGGATAACCGATTAGAAACCGATTCCGGATCTAGAACGTTCCTGTTCTTGGATAAGATCTGGTAGAATTCATTCTCAAGTCTCTTCATAGCAATCTGAATAAGATTCTGTGATTGAATCAACAGTTCGGATTTGGACGCCTCGGAGGCGAGGAAATGCATCATAGTCTGCAAATCCTTCACCGACCTGAGGAACGCCCTGGCCTCTTTCCTGTTACCGGAAAAGAGAGAGTCGTTGCTGTAGAGGTTAGAGGCGTTGAGGTCCCATTTGGTGATGATTAGTTTGGCGTTTTCGAGGTTTTCTATGGAGAAAGTGAAGTGTCTGGGAGTTGAAGAAGAAGAAGGAGATTCAGTTCTTACCGGAGAAGATGTGTGATGATAGTGCGTCGGCGGCGGCGAAGGAGTTCTACTCCTTGATGAATTGAAGGCGGTCCTCATGGATTCAGCTTTCCGGTAGTGTGTGTGTGAGAGAGAAAAAGAGAAAGAGAAATGGATAATGGCCGGAAACGCAGAGAGCGGCTGGGTGGGTGGCGGTGGTTAGTGGTTAGTATTAGTTATAATAATAATATAGGAGAGTCCGTCCAAGAAGTCCGCCCGCTCTTACGACTAACGAGCTATGAGCTATGGACAGTCCTTCATTTGAAAGCAAGTTTTACCACCTCTAATACGGATCCCACCTGTCCAGGGGCAAATTAGTATAGAAATTTATTTATTTTTATTTTATTTTTAATATTACTAACTGTGTGAGAGGGACCGGACCAGGATTCCATAAATGGGCTGTCCTCAAATTTCCCTTCTAACTTTTAAATTATTTAAAAAAAATTAACATTTTTAATTTTTTAAAAAGGTCAACCATTATCTTCCTATATAATTTTTTTTTAATTAAATATTAAAATATTATTTTTTATATATTATTTTTAATCATTATTTTTTATATTTATATATATATAATTATTAAATCGCTTATATATATATATATATATATATATATCATTAATTTTTATATTTATATAATTGAGAAATGATTAAGTAAGGGAATTTGGTGAGGGAATGATTTGGCATAATCTTATTCGCTGAAAAAATCAAATAATTTCTCTCTTTTCTCCCACTTTTACATGTTCTAACCAATGAATAAGGTGATGCCAAATCATTCCCTCACCAAATTCCCTCTCTCTATCACTCCTCTATATAATTATTAAATTTCTTTCATATATATATATATATATTATTTATTTTTATTTATACATATATATATCCTATCATTTCTCAAGGGAATAAAAGGAAGGAAGCAGCGAAATGACGTTTTCGGGCGTGGTTACAAAGTGAGTTATGATTGAGAGGAGATTTAATTATAACGCGTTGTCGAACATAGATTTGAGGGTTGATAGAGGATTTGTTGAAGAGGAAGGAATGAGAAGGAGGAAGAGAACGAGAAGTTGTGAGATTAATGGAGAGAGTAAAGCCGATTAATGGAGAGAGTAAAGCCGCCAATGGACGTGAATCCATTTTCTTGTTGGAATTCTGCTTTTTTGTGGAGAATCGGCAATTTCAGAGGAAGAGAAGAGAGATTTAATTTCAGACCTATCTGAATCTCGGATGGTTTCCCAAAGTATTCTTGTTTGGCGTTCAACTTCCCAAACTAACATAGTTTGTTCATTCATTCTCAAACTAATCTAGTTTACTGTTCAAACTTAATTTTTTATTTTTTTATTATATTTAAAATTCATTATATATATATATACTATTATTTTTATAAATTTGATATATTTAAATTATTATTTATATAAAGTAAATTATTTATATTTTGATATATATTTTAATTTTTGATTATTTATATTTCCATATATAATTTAATTTAATTATTTTTTATAAATTTATTTATTTATATTTTAATATATATATATATATTTACCTTTCAATTATTATTTATATAGTGTAATAAATATTCTCTTAAACAAGAAATGAATTATTAACGAGGTCAAAGCCAACGTATTCGAACCGAAATGGATAACACACGAAGGACCATTATTTGTGAGAAGTGTGGCTAAGAAGGTCAACCGAGACGTAACCAACGTTGTCCTAAGCAAAATCGTCAATAACTTAAATAAATGATAATTATAATCATTTTTATGAATAGTTAATTATTATATTGTTATGATTAAAATGTTTAAGGGAATATTTATTATACTATATAAATAATAATTAATATATATATATATATATATATTAAAATATAAATAATTAAATTTATAAAAAATAATAATTTAAATTATATATGAAAATATAAATAATCAAATTTATAAAAATATAAATTTAAAATATATATCAAAATATAAATAATTTAGTTTATACAAATAATAATTTAAATATATATATAATGAGTTTTAAATGTAATAAAAAAAATTGAGTTTGAATAGTAAACTAGGCTAGTTTGGAAGTTGAACGCCAAACAATGTTATTTTGGGAAACAATCCCCTGAATCTCGGTGGGGTGGACGGGACATAGCGAATTAGTGCCAGTCAAATCAATTTTTTTTTTACCTTATTTGATTTTCTTAACTAAATATAACTAATAATGTTATAATTATTTTGATATTTTAATTATGAACCTTAATTTATTTTAGTGAAATGAAAAAAAAAATAAATAATTTAAGAATAGATATGTAATAAACAATAAATATATATATATATATATATATATTATATATATATATATATATTATATATATATATATATTATATATATATATATCTTTTATCATTAATTTTTATATTTATATAATTATTAAATTTATATATATTATTTATATAATTATTAAATATATATATATATAATATATATATATAAGCGATTTAATATTTATATATATAAATATAAAAAATAATGATTAAAGATAATATAAAAAATAATATTTTAAACTTAACCCGCTACGTTTAACTAAAAAGTTAACAGAAGAGTCATTGGTGACCTTTCTAAAAGTTGAAGAGGCAATTTATTTCAAAAATTGATTTGAGAGTTAAAAATGAGCGATCGGAGTAATTAGATGGTCGCCCAGGTAATTTGTCATATTAATAATGTTTAAATTTTAACTTTTTCTTTCATTTAATTAGTCGGAGTTCTTTTAAATGAACGATAATTGTTGAAATAGAGAAAGTCGAACGAACCAATGAAACGATGTCTGTAAAAAAATTTACTAAATATTTTGAGTGGTAGTTAAAATTATCTTTAGCCGAAGATTTGTAAATAACACCGAAAAATGTCATGCCAAATAAAAATGAATCATATACTTATATGACTATAATAATGAGAAGATGCATGTAAGATATTTGTAAGAGGTGATACATATAAAAGATCAAATACATAAAATTTTTATTTTTTATTGTAAAAATGAAAAATAACTACATATTTGATTATTTCGTCTCTTTTATTTTAAGAAGGAACGAACACGAACTCGAGAAAGAATCACCAATATAATCGAAGGGTATAAACAACAAACTATTCACCAATGATTGATTGAAAGTATTATTCGGATTATACAAATTTGAGACTCAAATTTGATCCAACTAAATAAAATGTCGAACTGTACAAAACGCAATACTTACTCAAATAAAAGTGATGAAAAAAATAAATGATGCACAATCCTGTGTTTAAAAAAGTCATTAGAAAAAAATAATATTTTAACTTATCTATGAATTGTTTTTTTACTAAGAGAGAAAGAGCATCTATTATATAAAGTTTTTAATTTGATATTTGTTGTTATTATATATATATTTTAATTTATAAATATTATTTAAGAATATATCGACATATCAAAATTTTAAAATTTTTATATATTTTCGATAATTTTTGGTATCGTTACAATATCTTCGATATTTTGCAAGTAGGAAAATGTATATGTAATTTTCTTATCCCGTTAATAACACCGTATGGATCCAAATTAACCCTAATTTTTTATATGTTTATTGGTTTTAATTACATATAGTAAAGTGTGGATTGACAGATAGAGGCCACTTACCATTTTGGGAATGGACTTTATATTATTATTCAACTACTTTAGCTCATAAATAAAATTCATTTCCGTCCTAAGTTTCGGTCTTCCTCCCACCATATTTAAACATAATATGTAAAAAAATATTTTAAATAACTTTTATATATTTGAAATAGTTTAATATATATTATTATAAATTAGTGTTAACTGTAGTTATCCATTAATTTTTTAATCAATCTATCATCATTTAAATTTAGTCAAGTAATTAGAGAAAATTCCGCAGCATCCTAATCTTCACAAAAATAAAAATATAAGTATAGAGAATATTATATACATTGGTGATACATGATTCTTGTATGATAAGGATTTAGTTGAATATTATATTTGATTAAGACCAAACAAAGCATTGACCATCCATTATCATTATTATTTTAGTTGAGAAGTAGTCATAATTATTGAATTGGGTTAGCTTTTTAATAATATCCCCTGTTTTAGACCATTTTTATATCTCTATAGGTTATTTTTAAACTATGAGTTGAAAATGTATTTAAAACTAGTCTTTTATTCTATTATTGCAACTACATAACTGGTCACTTGCTTGAAAAAAAACTGCATAAATAGTCACATTTCATTCTACTAAATAAAATAGTATAAATTGTAATTTGGGCTCGAGGTTGAAGCATTACAGTGATTTCATGTTCGAGCTTTCAAATCCATCGAGTTTCAAAATTTGAGATTCTTTTTTAACCAAATGAGTTTTGTTATGATATATAGTTAAAAAATAAAAAGATATTAACACTTATTTAATTATTATTTTTTGAAAATAGACATTCAAATTGATTTGAAACAACAACTATAGGATTTTAATCTTCAAGAATATTAATATTCCATTGATTGTTTAAAATATTCAATCAGTAAATTTTAATACAAAGAGGTCTAATCATCTTCTTCCTATGTCAATGTGTAAATTATATTTTATATACTTTCTATTTCCATTAAATATTTAAAGTTGTAACATTATTTTTGGGTGGGGAGCCATGGTGAATTATCTTTGAAACACAAGAATAACATTGTAGTTATATATTTGTGATGATTTTATTGCATCTAGCAAATACAAGATTTGATAATTCCTTTTGGGGGTAAATTTAGCTTTAAAATAGTAAAACATTGTTATTACTAAAACAACTGCAAAACTGTGAAATAAAACGTGGCCAAATATTAAAATAAATGTCTATATACTAAAAGTGATTGAAAATGGTAACATAGCATTGGACATTTAAGGTGTTTTATGAATGAATGTTGCATAGCAATTGGTAAAAAAATATTTACGAGTGTAAACATTAACATTCATGGATGCTGATAAAATCCTCTTTCCGACTTTATGAGCTGCTAATGTTTACAAATCTTAAAAGTTAACAAAATTGTAAACCCTCAATTTTCAATTTATCATTTTTCTGAAAAAAATAAGAGAACATGCTTGCATAGGTGGGCTTTTTGAGCCAATAATAAAGATGGGCTTGTTAATAAAAGTTAAATAAAATAATAAGATGGGCTTTTCAGAATCTATTTTTAAGATAATGTAGAATTTATAATTTAAAAATAAAAACTCTTCAAATATATTATATTATTATAATAATATAATATATTATAATATATTTCTAAATATATTTGTCAAATATATTATATTATAAAAATAATATAATATATTATGATGTAGACAAAAGACGAACAATAAGTAAAAAAGGATTTTGAAAAAAATTAATAAATGACCAGAATAATTCATTCCTCGTGGCCCATGGATATCTTATTTAATTTTCCTGGATTTATTTAGTTCTTCCTCATTCTCTCTAATTTCAATATTTTAATATACTTTTCAAAAACATATCTGATTTGTTTATGTTTTTTTCTTTCACATTTATTTCTATGTTATTTATGTATTTTTATTTATTTATCATTGATTTATAACACAATATTTTAAAAAGTATATATATATATATAAGTTAGACAAACACCATTGAAGTATGTCCCATCTCTCTTAAATGAAGACTGAAATGCTTCAACTTGTTCATAATTTCTTCATAAATTTGATCACAAACAGGACAAATTATTAATGTTCATATATTAATTATCGGATAGATAAGGTCGGATATTAAAAAAATTATAAAACGACCCAATTATCTTATACATTCAATTTATCAGATACATGTTTTTCTAGCGTTATGTATAACCGACTTAGTAGGATCAAATTTAAATTTTTAAAAAGAAATCCGACCCAATTCTACCCTAGCTAGATCAAACAAACATATCTCAGCGTATCCTTTGCCTCTTCCCTATTTGACAATAGCCATTAACATTATTGTCACAATTAGCTGCCACCCATTTCCCACCACCAACCAAACAAGACCCAGCAGAAGAACAAGACATTTCAACAAACGAGGACCCCGGTCCAGGATCCTTAAACCCAACTGGAGGAACCGGAAATGTGAGAACCGGCGGCGGATTTCTCCATTGGGGCAAGGGACCAGCCACAAGAACCGTCTGCAGCAGAGGACCGGCATCTAGAACGGCCTTCAATAACATCCCCTTTTGAGGCAAATCCTTTCCCTTGACGAAGTTGTCGATGATAATGGAAGAAGAAGAATCATCCGGGTGATCAATTACAGGGTCCTCATGAATTTTGTTTAGAATTAGAAGGGTATGGTATTGAGATATGGCTTCATCTCTTTCCTTGTATGCTAGGTTTAATGCATTGATGAGTTGTTTCATCTTCTCATTGTTTTTTCCCAACTCCTCAATCGCCTCAATCTTCAATGATTCTAGTTCCAAGCTGGTGTAGAGTAATCTATCTTTCAATTCATAGATGTTCTGTTTCATTTCATGCCAAAATAACATAATCATTCAATTCAATTCATATAGATATATACATAAAAGAGATTAAAGGATGATGATGATGATGATGACCCACCTCTTGATAGCACCATAAAGAAGCCATTTCTTCCATTGTATAAGCTCTTGGGATCAATGGGATGGGTGGGGACTGTGGGGGGAGATATGTATGTTCTTATAGAGGGGATTATATTTTTATATTTGGATAGATAGAGAGGATCAAGGTATTTATAGAAGAAAATTAAAGGTTTCCAAAGTGGGTCTTTTTCTCACACACGAGTCATAAATGACAGTCAACGATTATTAAAAGCAAATTAAATTACCATAACAATTATTAAGTCACAAAACACCATTATCTACTAATGTCACAACTACCATGATACAATCTTAAATTTAAGCTATATAAATGGCACAAATGGGCAGGCATAACTTATCATTGCGTTTGTTTAGATTCATTTTGAGAAGAGTGCATTGCATTTTCTTTAGTATATTTGCTCGTAAATCTCTTAAAAAAAATTTAAAGACTTAGAATTTTTTTTTATAGTTATGATATGTGTTATAAGGGATGGACTCATGAATTAGAGTTTGACGGACTTGAAAAAATTTTAGAGTGAATTTAAAAAAATTACGATCTTTTTTTAATAAAACGAGTGAATACTGCCCATTTTTTTATAATTAGATAAACAAACAGTGAATTATATTGAATTTTTTAAGAAAATAGAGATGATGTCACATTTTTATCGTTAAAAGATATATATATTTGGGGTGTGCTCCAGCCTACCCAAACCCCTACTTAGATCCATCTTTATGTATTATTTTAAGTTCTCAAAAAAAAAATAAAAAAAAATAAAGCAGCATATAATCTCATTCCAAGAAATCAAATAAATAATAAAACGTCATATATTTAGACCAAAAATATGTAATGTGCTTAAACCTTAAGATCCAGTATAAACCTTAATATGTAATATTAATTGCGGGTGGGTTAGTATGGTATACCTTATTTTTTTTATCTATATTTATAGCTTACCGAAAGTTTCGGTATAAAAAAATTCATATATTTACCTTAACTTGATTTCGGTGTACCTCAATCTCGGTATGATATTTGTATTATACATTTCATATATCAAAAAAATTAACTTAACAAAAAAAAAACAACTTAATATAGTTAATACATAAACGATACACAAAATTAAAAATATTTATTATAAAATAAAGTATTATATTTTATAAATTAATAATATAATTCATGCTATATAATAATAATAATAAATATCAGTTAATTTAGACTTAATTAATAATAAAAAATTTATCACTCATTTTAATTTGTTCATTTTTTCTTTGAACAGTATTTGTATAATTTTTTCTTTGAATTTTTTTTCTTTACTTAAGCTAAAAATAGACTTATTAGTAAAAGTTGAGGATGGGATTGCAAAAATATTCTTGAAAATAATTGAAAGGAATGGGTACCTATTTTTCACTTTCTTTCCATAATTGTAAGAGATTAAAAGTTTGGTTGGATTTTTTTCTCAATTTTATCGGCAAGTTGGAGAGATATATATTCAATATTTTTCAGTATAATTATATTTTAATTTGATTTTTAAAAATTATGTTTCTATAATTAAATTAATATTAAATATATTTCTTTTCTTATAAGTATTATATATATAATTTATAAATATTATTTCGGTATATCTCGAAAACTTTGAAAATCTCATACATTTATCGTACAGATAATTTCGGTACGGTACCATACCTTACATTTTTTTCGATATACCTTAAAAATTGATATTTTCGATATATTGCGGTAAAATATTTTCAATATAAATATAATATTCGTAATTTTTCCCCCCTAATTTTATTTGTCTGTTTATTATAATGTTATTCTTAGTTTTGTTATACTTAAGAGGCTATAAGTGACTTCTCCAAAATATACTTCAACCTAGAACCTAAGGTCCAAGAAGAGTAATATAAATGAAAGTCTATACGTTCTATTTACACATCAATTAAAAAGTTTATACAATAACATTGAAAAATACAAAAACACATATTATACTAATTATAACAATGCATCTTGTAATTTATTGTACCATCGATTAGTTCAAAATTATTGTAAAACATATTTAGCATTATACGATAAATTTTACACTAGTTGTGGCATCATAACTATAAATTTGATATGCTTATTTTTTTCTAACTTAATTTTCAACAATTTTGTCGAGTATTTACACTTGTTTATCAACTATATTTGTTGAACATTATAACCAAACTTGTGTTTGTTGCTAACAATCATTTGTTATGTATATGTTTTGTCCATTATTTTGTTTGGCTCGATGTTATATGAACATATGCAAGTTCGAAATATTTCCTATGTCATTTCCTCCCTTATAAATTGTTTAGTTTTTAAGATACAAAAAGAAAAGATATTCAGTCACAAGATAACATGTAAGACTTTTAACCCAAAACACACGAGGCCAGGATTCTTCATTCTTAGATTCCCTCTCCATTGATGCCAACATTTTACCAACCAGAAATTTTAAGTATTCCTCTAGCTCCATTGTCGACCATATTATATATGCTAGCTAACTCATAATTAACCATATAAAGGCAAGCTTATTAATTTGTATCCAGTCACACAATTTGTTTTCTTTTTCTTTACCAAACTAGCTAGCCAACAAAAAAGATAATACTAGAATATTTTTAATTTAAAATTTAAGAAAGGAAACTTATAAATGTATATTTTCAAATGGGGGTCATTAATTATATATACTCATGATCCATCATCCCTAAAAAAATAGCTTTCATTCTATAAGTAAGCATTGATGAATAGTAAAGTTTGGTATGTGAGTAGGTGTAATGGCGGCAAAAAAGACAAGAAAATAAAAACCCATTACTATTGTATCATTGTGTGTGGTCAAACCTTTCAAAAACATAAAAGACTTTCTCCTCTTTTATATGTGAATGTGATCATGACTTAAAGGAGATGAAAATGAAATTCAGAAAAGAAAAAAAATGAAAATGAAAATGAAAGGTTTTAAAGATTTTACTTCTTGCAGCCCAAAAAGTATAACAAAAAAGGTGAGACATTTATGATCGGGGTCCACTTCAAACAACATTGTGAAAAAAACCCACCTAATTATTGCAATAAATGAGAAAAGGTGGTCATAATCTCATATCGATTAAATATATGTTCTAAAAAAGCTTCCAAATAAGTCGTGTTGATCTTGCCTTCACGTGCTAATGCTAGCCAATTCTCTAATGGTAGCAATGCTTAATTTTGTTTTTTTTCCAATGCCGAGTTCTAACATTTAGGCTGTCTTAGTAGTTATACCATTTTTTTTAATTTTATTTTATTAACTAGTGTCTCATATTGATAAATTTTCTTCACTTTAGTATATATAAATTAGTGTTTTTTTTTTAATTAGTAAAATCATTAAAAAAATTAAAAATTAAATAAAAATAATTTGGTCTCATAAAGGTCGTTGGGCTTACCCATGGCCAAACTTTGCAATTAAATTATTTATCGAAAAATCAATTTAAAGTAATAGAGACAACTCATTTAGATCATGTTATTCAAATGCGGAGGAGAAACTTTTTTATAAACCATCTTTTTAAAAACAAAGTATTAGTTAATTAGTTGAGGTGATATTGTGGGAGTTATTATTATTATTATTATTATTATTATTTAGGAGGGAGTGATTTCAAGTACACTTCCAAGGGATTGAATAAAATTGGGCTTGGGTTGAAAAGTCCAATTTAAACTAGCAAGGACAAATTCTTCATTTTAGTTTTAGTTTCACCCATGACAAATTAAATACTATTTAAATAAATCACTTACAAATATCAAATTTATACTAATATTTAAAATAAATTAATTTAGAGTAGAACCCATTGCCAAATAAATAGTAGGTAAAGGTTTGATGTGAAGTAGTTAGTTTGCACATTTATTTGTTGTCGGTTACATAATTATTTTTATTAATTATATAATATTATTATATTAGTTAGTATAATGACAGTCATTAATGATGATAGGAGGTTAGCAAATAGCAACACAAAGACCCTTTGACTGAGGGAATGTGCGTGTACAGATTCGGTTTGGTATTTGGTACACAGAATTTTCATCATTAATTAGAAACAACTATTTTTATTCATTTTTCCTTTTAATATATATCTATAACTAAGAATAATAATCCTTATTTCATTCATTAGTTATACCTAGCCTTTAGCAGTTAATTTGCACGAGTAATAATATAAAAAACCGTGAAAAAAATTACGAATAACATTTTTAATTTTATTTTTAATCGTTTTAAGTTTATGAGTGGGTCAACCCACAATTCGATCCAAGTATCCATCTAGTCAACATCATCATATATATAGATTAGTTAGTTAAAAAGTTGAACTTATATTAATATTAAAATGTCTCGCGTTTATCAAATTTGGTGTTGAATTTAAAATATAAAGTCTTTATAGCCTAGTTGGTTAAAGAGTTATACTTGTTTTGTTAGATTGCAAATTCGAAACATACCGCTAGCATTTTTAATTTTATTTTTAACCATTTTAAATTTAAAACCGGGTCAACCCACAATCCGACCCAAGTATCCAAATTAACCATAGCTCTCGACCCGACAATCCGGACACTTTAAAAATTAAGCATCATTATATATATATATATATATATATATATATATATATATATATTAGTTAGTTAAAAATTTGAACTTATATTAATATTAAAACGTCCCTCGTTTATCAAATTTGGTGTTGAATTTAAAATATAAAGTTTTTGTAGCCTAGTTGGTTAAAGAGTTGTACTTGTTTTGTTATGTTGCAAGTTCGAAACATACTTCTAGCATTTTTAATTTTATTTTTAACCGTTTTAAATTTAAAAACGGGTCAACCCACAATCCGACCCAAGTATCCAAATTAACCACAGCTCTCGACCCGGCAATCCGAACACTTTAAAAATTACGCATCATTATATATATATATATAGATTAGTTAGTTAAAAAGTTGAACTTATATTAATATTAAAACGTCCCGCATTTATCAAATTTGGTGTTGAATTTAAAATATAATGTCTTTGTAGCCTAGTTGGTTAAAGAGTTGTACTTGTTTTGTTAGGTTGCAAGTTCGAAACATACCTCTAGCATTTTTAATTTTATTTTTAACCGTTTTAAATTTAAAAACGGGTCAACCCACAATTCGACCCAAGTATCCAAATTAACCACGGCTCTCGACCCGGCAATCCGGACACTTTAAAAATTACGCATCATTATATATATATATATATATTAGTTAGTTAAAAAGTTGAACTTATATTAATATTAAAACGTTCCACGTTTATCAAATTTGGTGTTGAATTTAAAATATAAATTCTTTGTAGCCTAGTTGGTTAAAGAGTTGTACTTGTTTTGTTAGGTTGCAAATTTGAAACATACCTCTAGCATTTTTAATTTTATTTTTAACCGTTTTAAATTTAAAAACGGGTCAACCCACAATCCGACCAAAGTATCCAAATTAACCATAGCTCTCGACCCGGCAATCCGGACACTTTAAAAATTAAGCATCATTATATATATATAGATTAGTTAGTTAAAAAGTTGAACTTATATTAATATTAAAACGTCCCACGTTTATCAAATTTGGTGTTGAATTTAAAATATGAAGTCTTTGTAGTCTAGTTGGCTAAAGAGTTGTACTTGTTTTGTTAGGTTGCAAGTTCGAAACATACCTCTAGCATTTTTAATTTTATTTTTAACCGTTTTAAATTTAAAAACGGGTCAACCCACAATCCGACCCAAGTATCCAAATTAACCACAGTTCTCAATCCGGCAATCCGGACACTTTAAAAATTAAGCATCATTATATATATATAGATATTGACTTTATTGCCAGAATGAAGTTAACAAGAATGGCATTCAAATACAATTTTTGAACTATTTTTAAAAGTTAAGACAAATGCAAATTGAGGGTTTAAAACAAGTTATTAGTGTAAGTTCAAAAAGACTAAAATGAGATTTTTCTCCTTATAGATATCTAATTCTTAAGACTAATGTTTTAATATGTCCTATAGAATTTTTGTAAGTGAACAATAAATATTGATTCTAAGTTCTAACCTAGAATATTAACATTAAAAGTGGACAAAAGTTTAAAAGTACCTAGCCACATAAAAAAAAGTAATTCCAATTTCAAATCCTTAGTTTAAAATAAATAAATAATGATATTTTTTTAATAAAATATGAACTTCACTTCAACTTCAATTCAATATTAACCAAAGATAATCTAAACGAATACAGATGGGCTCAAGCCCAACTCCAAGACAAGAAGGGCCCGGTCCTAGCAATGTTTCATTTTGCATACTTCATTGATTACTCTGAGTTTTTCATAATGTCTTAATAGAAAGAGATCAGGCTGCTTTTAAAACTAACTATAATAATTATAATTTTATTTTGAAAAAAATGCCATTTATATTAAAAAATATATTTATAACGACAAAACATTACATTAAAAAAAATACAGTACTTATCGAGCTTGTATGTACTCGAGAATAATGATTAACTCCCCGAAAAACTTTATTGTCTTCTTCATAACGATATATCAAGAGATATTATAAATATAAATTGAATTGAAACTTTTTATTTTTTTAGTCAAGATTTTTGCTACTTTAATCACTTCTATCATTTTCTTTGTTTATTTTCTAGAGTAAATTATCATACAAATAAAATTAAAGATAATCATGTTGATATTATTTTTGTAACTTAACTCATAACACACTCTTGTAGCTCTTCAATCTTCTTAAGAATATTTGTGTTGATTAACTTTATTAGTTTTTATGAATTTTAACTCTTTTTAATATTATTATGTTTATTTTTGTTATTATTAAATTATTATCATTTTGTTAATATTATTATTATGTTTATTATCGTTATATATACTCACAACACTTATGTATCAATCCTCTTAAGAATATTTGTGTTGGTTAATTTTATTAGTTTTTATGAATATTAACTCTTTTTTTAAATATCATTTTTATGTTTATTTTCGTTATACTTAAATGACAATTAATTTTTAATATATAATCCATATAAAACAACTTTTGTCCCGTATACATACATCTGGCTCATGACTAACCTAGTTTTTTTTTTTAAATATAATGAGTCATGAGAAGAGGTGGTTAATCATACACGTAGTACATTAGTTTAAACAAACATATGTATCTCTATCTACTTTGCAAAATGATGGGAATAGACAATAATCATGAAATTAATAAAAGTGAATAATTACGTAACGGAATTTGGTAACTCATTGTGGTTATCTAAAAGATCAACCTTAATTAAAATAATCTCTCCCTCAAAAGGGGTTTGAAGCACTCAAATCATTTATTAATAAGAAAAATAATATTGTCAATTTTGACTAGTTTAGCACCAGCTGATCATAATAATACCCATATCCTTTTTTTAAACTTTTAATTTGAAGTGGTATTGCTTTGACTTATCAAAGTGCAACTTATAATTATTGTCCCTAGCAAAGAGCTAGATTCTCTTTTAATCCCATAAACTAAATAATGCAGACAACAGTATATATTTAGGTGGTAAATGGGTAAAGCACAATTATCATTTTATTTTCTCTAATCTTCTTTTAGTATGTAAATGGTTCATACTTTTTTTCACCTAAATTTAAATTTGATTTGATGTTATATTTTATTCGATATACTATCTTATTTACTTTGATCAAATTTTTTATCAAAATTTTATAATTCGGAAAATATTTGGATGGTCCCGAATATCATCGTTGGCTTTATTAGGGTATGCTATTTTTAGTTTAAATGATTTTTGTTGTCTTTAAATAATTATTAAATGTGCTAACTAAATTTAATATTTCTATTTTCCAATTTTAAAAATCTATCTATATATATATATATTGATACTTAATTTTCAAAGGTGATTAATTTGGATATATATGTGAGAATAAATAGATACTTGGGTCGGATTATGGGTTCACCCGTCCATAAACTTAAAACGGTTTAAAATAAAATTAAAAATATTATATATATATTTTGAATTTGCAATCTAACAACACAACAAAAAAAAAAAAAAAAAAAATTTAACCAACTAAGTTAATAATTTTAAATTTAATAAATTTGATTAACGCAGTTAACCAAATTTAATATTTTCATTTTCCAATTTTAAAAATTATTTTAAAAGTCCAAATCTCATCACTTACTTCCTCTCTAGTCCAGATAAGAGATCAAGATTTGAAGGGTTAGATTTCATTAAAGAAATACTAATTTAAAATTAACTTATTTTTATTTTTAATGACTCACCTTTCTAAATTTTATGGTGGTCACTTAAATTTTAAAAATTTAAAAATTAAGAAAATATTATACGTGTACAAGCGGTATATTCAAAAAAATCTTTTTGAGTTCGTTGCTTGGTGACACTCGAAAAAAAGTTTTCACGCTATGTTCTTTGTGCCCGTTAAAAAACCGTCTCTATTTATAAAATTTTAACTATTTAGAAAATTAGATTTTATGTTTTATTTGTCCAATTATATTTTCTTAAATTCTAAACATGTATTTATGTTTGAAATTTTTAATTTTAAAATAATATTGATATATACGATTGATGTCAAGAATTATAGAAAATGGTACCGACAAAATATCAATTAAAAGAATTAGATTTTTTCTAAAAAATAAAAATCCAAACAAGTCTTTAATAAAATATATATTTTTGTTCTAAAAATATTTTAAAAGTATTTTATATTTTTTTACATTTTAAAAATAGTTTAAAGCCTTTAAAAATATTAAAAACAAGAAAATAAATTAGGGGAAATCAAACCGGCCCAATGGGATATTTGGACCAGAGGCGAGATGGACGTCGGTTCTCGGGAACGACCTAGGTGTGGCTTGGGCGCCGTTTGGAATGGGGTAAACGAGGTATGGGCCAAAGTCAAAGGGCACGGCATGGGCTGACTTAGGCGTAGGGGCCGAGTTGATGCTCGTCTTCAACTTCACTAAAATTGAAAACTCCGGTTTTTTATTTTTGTTTGGAGTCTTCAAACACCAAACAAAATACATGAGAAGTTTCCCATGAACATTTAGAATATGTTTGCGCAAAGGCCTCCATCGGAGCCTCAACGAAAAATAAGATTTTCAATTGAAAAAATGGTTTTTCGTGTTTAAGAGCATTAATTTAAATTCCCGGTAGAAAGCTTTCTTCAGCTTAGTAGAATTAAAATTAATTGATTAAAATTGACTAGTTTGGCCTTTGGATTAATTTTAAAATTAAAATCTGAGAGCATTTCAAGAAAATTGATTTTGGTTAAAACTATGGGTGCAAATGAGCCGAGCCGTTTGTGAGCTGATCGGTTAAAGTTCGATTCGAGTTCGGTCAAAATCGAATTCAAGCCGAGCTTGAGACAGCTTGTTTAAGATTCGAGCTTTGATAAACTCGCTTGATGGTTCGTCGAGTTTTTTCGAGCTCAATCATATAATTTTTTTATATTATATTTTACTTTTTAATTAAAATTTAAAACATACCCATAAGATTATTTATGAGATTATTACTTATAGGTCTTCCCAAAATATACTTATAATTTAAAAATATATATTATAAAATACTTATAAGAAAATAAATAAATTTGATATTAATTTAATTACGAAAATATAATTTTTAAAAATAAAATAAAAACATAATTATACTATAATATTATTTAATATATGCAATCTCAATATATTATATTTTATAAAATATAAAATTATTTTTATTTCACTATAAAGTATTTATCAAGATATATCAAAATAATATTTATAAATTAAAAATATATATTATATAATTATTATTATAAAGAAATAAATAGATTTGATATTAATTTAAATACATAAACATAATTTTTAAAAATCAAATCAAAATATAATTATACATATATGCAATCTCAATATATTATATTTTATAAGATATAAAACTATTTTTATTCACTATAAAGTGTTTTATTTTTTAAAATAAATCTAATAGAGTCTAATATGTTTTCAAGTTTATCTCAAATACAATACATGACTTGAATGTATTCTTCTTGAGAAGACTCTCGATTTCCATTTACATCTCATTCTACACTCAATACTTTGGTGATTGATGAATTATGATTTAAGTCTTTTTAATATAAGAAATTAATATATAAATATATTTAAATTCGAGCATTTCGAGTTGAACTCGAGCCTATGGTTATATGATCGAGCTGAGTTCGAGCTTAATATTGAAAGCTCGATCGAGCTCGAGCCGAGCTAATAAAAAACAAGTCGAGCCGAACTCGAGCCAATGTAAGTTCGAGTTCGGCTTGACTCGTTTACACCCCTAGTTAAAATATAACCAAATCACTAAGGATTGGTCTTAAAATGTCCCCGACATTATTTACAAATTGTTGAAAGCTTATTGAGTCTCCATTCTTGAGTAGGAGATCAAGAACAAAGTTTTGATTTTTCAAAATTTTAAAATCTAAATTGAGTATTTCTATTTAGGTTGATTAATTCACTTTTGTTTCTAGAGAAAATTTGTAAACGGTCTTAGGATCAAATTCAAATCAAAAATTCGAACAATAATGCAATATTAAAGAACACATGAACTTAGATATATAAAATTTGATTTGTGTTCATAACATGCATTACAACATGAGTGACAACTTACATTGGGTTGGAAATCAATCCTAGAAAGTTGTTGAAACTTTTGGCTGAGCTAGAACCGAGCTTTAAAGCTTCTTACAAATTTTTCTAAAAATTGAAAAGTTGGAGAAAATTTTAATGGCGATTTTATGTAAAAGATGATTGAAGGCTTGGAGTAACAAGATTGAAAAAGAGTATGTATATTTTCTTGATATTTGCATTGTGAAACAATTCACATATATATACAAATAGGGATGACAATTTGAAACCGCACCGCTGAAACCGAGTTGAACCGAACCGATTGGTATGATTTTTTCCCGCTTTGACTGCGGATCGAGGCGGATCGGAGAAAACCCGAAATATGTTGACCGGGGTTCGGGGCGGGGATGGTATTTACATGTACCGAACCGATCCCCAAACCGAACCGAACCGATAATATATAACTATATTTATTTAAAGAAAATATATTACTTAATGAAATCATTATTTTTCTCTTTTTTTATTGAAAAACTTTTTATCTTCCTTACTTTTACACCCTTTATACACATATTAAATTATCTCTTACTTTTAACTCTTCATCTTCCTTATTATATTTTCTCTCTCTCTCAATTTATTATAATTTTAATTACATACATGATTCTACATGCATGATTCTCTCTTGAATCTTGACAAAATTTTCAGGTGGAAGGTTAGTTGAACTCATTGCTAATACTATTTTGTATATTATTTTACTGTTTTCTTACTAATTAATATAAACAATATGGTATCACATCTTTTCTCTTCAGGTAGGATTTCTTTTATCTCTGTCTTCTTCTTTCACAATCTTTGTTATTCGGTTTCGGTGTACCGCGGGGAAACCCCGTCCCCGATCGGGGCGGGGATGATTTATATTTAAAAACCAAGTTGGGAATCGGGGCGGGGTGGGTAAATTCGGGGCGGGGATGGTATTGTTATTCTTCGAACTGAACTGCCCCATTGTCATCCCTATATACAAAGGATGCCTATAATTACGTCCAGAATATTTGACCAAATAATACAGTTAATATTATGCATATAATTACGTCCAGAATATTGGACCAAATAATATAGCTAATACTCTACCTCAAGTGAGAGCAGAAAGATCACGAATGCCCAACTTGCGAAGAAGAAAATTAAAAGACGAACGTCCCAAGGCCTTAGTCAAAACGCTAGTTAATTGGCATATATTGGGTGACAATGTTTCTAGAAATTAGCTCATCCCGAATAAAGTGATAGTTAATCTCAATATGCTTCGTACGATCATGAAAAATAGGGTTATTAGTGATGTGGAAAGCCGACTGACTGTCACAGAAGAGGTATATAGGGAACGTATGTAAAATATCAAGAGTCTTCAACAAATACTTGAGCCATTTTAGTTTGTAAATAGTAACCGCCATAACACGATATTCAACTTCAGAAGAGGATTGGGCAACAATAGGTTACTTTTTAGTACGCCAAGAAATAGGAGAATGTCCAAGAAAAACCACATAGCCAGTAAGAGAGCGACGAGTGAGAGGACAGGCAACTCAGTCACTATCCGAGTACGCTCGTAGAGTCAAAGGTGATGTAGGTCGCAAATAAATACCTTCACCCGGATGACACTTAAGATATCGAAGAACTTGCAAAGCATCATCCTAATGGTATTGCATTGGATTACTTAGAAATTATGCTAGAGTGTGAATAACATAACTCAAATCCGGTCGAGTAACCGAAAGATTGACCAAACGACCAACCAAACGTCGACATTGGTTAGGTTGACCAAAGATATCAGTAGTAGACGAAGCAAGACAATGATTTTTCTCCATAGGCGTGTCAATAGGGCGACATCCAAGCATACTAGCTTTAGTTAATAAATCTAGCACATACTTGCGTTGGGATAAAAAAAAATCCCACTAGGACCTCGAGCCACCTCAATACCAAGAAAATATTTCAAACACCTCAAGTCCTTCATATGAAAACACGATTGCAAGTAATCTTTAAAACGAAAATTCAGCGTGGAAGAACTACCAATAATAATTGAATCATCTACATAAACCAACACATGGATAAAATAGGCATCTCGAATAAGGCTAAATATGGAATAATCAGCATAAGATTGAGTAAACAACACATATGGGCATAATACAACAAACAACTTAGTGAACCACTGGCGAGGAGCCTGGCGTAACCCATATAAAGAATTGCATAAACGACAAACCATACCGAAATGAGTAGAATAGCCTGGGGAGGACGTATATACACTTCCTTAGACAAGTCACTATGAAAAAAGTATTCTGCACATCCATGTGATGAAGTTCCCAATTAAAAATGGCAGTAACAACAAGAAAAATGCGTACCGTACCCATTTTCGCATAACGTTCCACCATGCTAGAAGAGGTCATTTAGTTTTATAAACTCAACCACTGTTAATTGCTTACTTACAGGCAACCGGGTTAAAGTCCGAGTTCTGTTGCATTCCAAAGCAGATATGTCCTCAGTCATTATTGTTTGCCATTGCGGTGATTTAACAGCCTCCATAAAAGAGGAGGGCTCTTTAATATCCAAAAGAGCTGCTAGATAACACTAATGTGTGACAGAAAAAATATTATAATTTACAAAACACACAATGCCAGTGGGCTTACTTGAGGTTCCTAAAGGTGATGATGGTGTAGTAGTAGGGGGGTCTATATTTTGTTGAACTAATGTATTAGTCACATAATTGCAAAGACGAGTCGAAATAATTTTAGTACGCAAGCCACGACCCAATTCCTCTAGAGCTGAGACAGTAGTTGTGGAATAAGAGGGGTCGGTCGAACTCCCCTTATAGTCAATATTTATGTCATCATCCGAATCAACCCATAATGATGGTTGATTAAAATATTTTTCCCATTTAGTTTTAGTCGTATCCGAAAGAGAATCCAAGTAAGGGAATTGATCTTCAAAAAACTGAACGTCACGACTAAAAAAATTGGATTTAAGATCATATAACCGCCAGCCCTTTTTACCAAATGGATATCCCATAAATATACAATGACGTGAGCGTGTGTCGAATTTATCTTTAATATACGGGGAATTGAAGTCATAACATAAACAACTAAAAACCTTAAGAGAATAATGAGGTGGTGGTTTACCAAAAAGACATTCATACGGAGTCTTAAGATCCAACAAAGGTGTTGGCGTGAAACTGAATAGGTACGCAGCAGTAAGTACACATTCTCCCCAAAAATATCGTGGAAGCTTAGCTTGAAAATGTAAAGCACGGACCACGTTAAGAATATGACGGTGTTTACGTTCAACTCTACCATTTTGTTGAGCCGTATCAACACAAAAAGTTTGTAAAATAATGTCTTTTTCGACAAAAAATGATTCCAATGAGGTAAATTCTCGACCATTATCCGAACGAAACACATAAATACGTTTATCAATTTGTGTTTTTACCATCTTATAAAATTTTCTAATCAAAGCACCAACTTCACTTTTGCAAATCATCAAAAATACCCATGTAGTGCGTAAAAAACCATCAACAAGAGTAAGAAAATAACGAGTTCCACAACTCGATAAAACCTTGTTTGGTCCCCAAATATCACAATGGACTAAATCAAAAACAGTAGTAACACGGGTAAAACTAACAGAAAAAGGAGCACGTGTTTGTTTGCTCATATAACAAATATGGTAGTTCATAGAACAACCTTTATTCAAAGTCTGTGAAACAAAAGTTAAAGCGAAAATAACTTTCATAGAGGGATGACTTAGGTGTTGGTGCTATAACACATTAGATCCTTTATTAGAAACCGCATGAGCTTGAATTGTTGGAGCCGCAATCGGCAGGCAACATTAAGTTGAGATACCGATAATAAATTATAAGTCATCGACGTGACATATAAGAAATTATCAAAAGACAACCCATCAAGCAAAATCCTACCAATTTTTGTCACAGAGATCGCAACACCATTAGGTAAACCAACACTAGTATTAATTGAGCTAGTGTTTGAAAAAAAAATAAGTTACACGTCATATGATTCAAAGCCCTAGTATCAATATTCCAATTATTGGGAAAAAACATATTTGATAATTTGTCAGAAGAAGCATTGATGCTATTCATAGTTTGCAACAATTGTGACAAATGCGTATCGAAAATAGATGGAAAATGTGTACGGTCAATCAAACCGGTAGACACCTCTCTAGAGGAGGCGACTTCCATGTGAAAGGCAAGGCTATGCCCGAAGCTATGGTATTGCGGCGATGAGTAACTTGAGATGTGCAGTCAAGGTGTGGTTGTTGTCCACCATGACCACTATAAGAACCACTCTTAGAACAACGTTCTTGATACCACTCCGGATAGCCATAAATCCCAAAAAAATTATCATTCGTATTCCCTTTTTTATTACAATGGCTACAAAACCGCTTATCCGAGCCATTGTCGGACCTGTTAGGATTCCCTAAGACTACAAACATTGGCTGAAAAATTGACAACCTTAATCCTAGGAGTAGATTTCCCTTCCGAAACAATCTACTTTCGTTTCTCAACAACAACCTTAACATATGCAATATTAAGTGTAGGAAATGGATCCATCATTAGAATAAAGGAAACACAATTACCAAATTTAGTAGCATCTAATCCCATACAAAATTGATGAAGAATAGCATGATTCTGAATCCGTTTATACTTAGGTGTAGCCGCACAGGTGCACTTTGGCAGCTTCTCAATCGCAAGTAAATCATTCTATAAACAACGCAATTCAGAATAGTATTTAGAAACAGACTTACCATGTTGCTTACACTCAGCAATTTGAGACTTAACCTTAGAATACGCGGTCCATTGCTCATGGAAAATTGCTCATGAAGATCATCCCACAAATCCTTAACCGTATCCGAATAACGAATGCGCCCCCTGATCGATTCATCCAATGTATTCACGATCCACGCATTAAGCATTGAATTAACGATACTCCATTGAGCAAAATCTTGATGAGTGACTACTGGAGGTGTGATATCAGATCAAGGAAGCCTAGTTTGTTCTTCGCACGAAGATTATTACGTATCATACACCTCCAATCTTCATAAGTATCACTAGTTAACATAATTGGGCTAATAATCGAGCTCGTACCTTCAAAGGGATGAAGGTAATATGGAGAGAGAGGCTCATAACGAGCAATAGAGGAGGTTGCAATAGTTAGTTCAGATGTCATCGCTGGGGTTTAGAGCCGACTAGGGTTAATCAGAGGAAGAAGACGCTAAAAGAAAAAATCAACATTGAAAAATTTGAAGAAAAATGAAATCTCTCACCGAGAGCTCTAATACCATAATAAGATTGAAAAAGAGTATGTATATTTTCTTGATCTCTACATTGTGAAACAACTCACATATATATATATAAAGGATGTCATAACTATCTCCCTAAATTATGCCTATAATTATGTCCAGAATATTTGACCAAATAATACAGCTAATATTATGCCTATAATTACATCCAAAATATTGGACCAAATAATACAGCTAATATGAAGTTTGGTTTCTTCTCTTTGTCTTCGTGGGGTCCTATTTATATGAGGCTTGAGTTAGGAAAGTGGTCGAGACGATCGAATTCGGGACAAAACTCATTAGTTTCTACAACTTGTTTAGTCAAATTATATCATCTCTGACGAGTAACACGACCAAAGATCACAAGAAAAATAATCACACAATTACTGTGATTATTTCCTTTTTTGGGAATTAAAAGAGAACTAGCATGACACCCCCACATCCATGATTCTCCGCTTAAACTCAAAGCGCTTCTAAATATAATCGAACTCGTGACATTTTGGTCTCTTAAGCCGACTTTTACCACTGGGTTACCTTGGTGGGGTAAAAAAGTAGCCACAAGGGAGTGAGGCACATAGCCCGCAAACACACTTAACCATTTAACTAGGCGCAGAACTTGTCGCCTGACGGACTCGAACTTAGGACCTCTCAAGGAGACTGTAGGTATCCACATTTTGTTGTTGCTAGGCTAGAAGAGGGTATATCATTTCCCTTTTTGAATTTCATCATTTGGTCAATGATTGATGAAGATAAGCTCGATCGGAATTTCAAATATGGTCGTCGTAATCCACTTATCGCGAGGAAGAAGACGAAGCTTGATCGCTTGGTCGCTCTGTTTGGAAAACCGTCCGCATCTTGGGCGTTAGCCTGGGCATTAGCCCTTCCGTTTGGTCAGATGGTTGTGCACTTGGTCTTCGAGTTCCCTATGCCTTGTTTGATTTGGGTCAAACAATTTTGGCTCTATTTGGCCTTCTCATTTTTTATTAACGGAAAAATACACAAAATTTATTTAAAAGATATAAATTTATTTTAGCCTATACTATTTATTATTTTGTATATATTTAGCTAAAAAATTATCTCAAATTTTAATTATTTTGGAATCAAATGGTGCAACATTTTTCAAAATAATTATTTATCTTATTTTTGCAGCAAACCACTAGGCCACCACAACCTAAACTCAAAAGGTACTCATGAAAGTATATATAATATACTAGCATCACTCTTATAAATAGTTCACATTTACTATGATTTCTCAATGTGGGACATCACAATCTCTCCTACTTAGTCACATGACATTCACGACACTTTATTTTCGCAGGATTCAAAAAGTATTCCCCCAATAAATCACTAGGCTACCACAGCCCAAGCTCATATGGTATTCATGAAGATATCTACAGTATATTAGTCTCACTTTTATAAATAGTTCATATTTATTATAATTTCTCGATGTGGGACATCATAATCTCTCTAACTTAGTCACGTGACGTCATTCATGATCATATTTGTAATCCTAGACTCCCTCAATTAGGAATTTAGAAGTGACCTACGTGACACTTTGTTTATGTGAGATTCAAGATGTGCTCCTCCGTGATACTTTGTTCCTACCTCCAGGTCAGGGGAGCACATCTTGCTCCCTCATAGGAACAAAGTGTCACGTGGGTCACTTCTAGAGTCCTAACTGAGGGAGTCTGGGACTACAAATGTGATCGTGATGAGGACGCCGCGTGACTAAGTTGGGGAGATTATGAAGTCCCATCGGAAAATCACATTAAATATAAATTCCGTATCAGAGTGAAACTATTAGACTATAGATATCTTCATGATAAGTACTTTTTAAGCTTGGGTTATGGTGGTCTAGTGATTTTTTCTCGGGATATTTATAGTCCATTTCCTCATAGGTAACGGTACCCGTCGGGGCATTACATAATGAATACAATATTTATTCAAAATAATTATTTGTTTTTATTCCTCATAATGAGTTGATAATTTTAGAAAATAATTAAGGACTCGGGATTCATTTGAAAATTTCATAAATTGGTAGAGTTAAAATTGGGTGTCTACAATATTCTAAGTCATTAGTAAGTTGTTTGTTACTCGTACCTTATGATTGTGTTGATGGTCTTTTCTCGAGTCTTACTAATATGATTCATCACTACTTTAGTTACCTTAGAGATTTGATTAGTTACTAATATGATTCATCACTACTTTAGTTACCTTAGAGATTTGATTAGTTACTCGAGACTCTCTATTATTTCATTTTATGATGTTACCCATGTATAGTAATCAAATATTATATTTTTCAACAATTTGACTACATATGATGAAACAAAATAAAGAGATATCAAGCTAAAAATAAAAAAGTGGCCAAAATTAAGCTTCAACTGGATATAAAACATAACACAATAAATATGACAGAAATTCAAGTACTTACAATTTATTTATTTATTGTTCAAAACTAGTGTTTTCATATTCTTGAAACATAGAAAAATACAGATATATACATATTACATGCATAAGGAGACACTTATATAGACCTACATTAAATTGACTAACATTAAAAACTACATGAGGGATTATTACTTAAGACTATTTCCACAACCTATCTAGATCTATTCAAGATTTTTTAACATACTAGTACAATGAATAAAAGAACTAGTTAACTATCTAGTCAATCATATACACATTCTCTTGATTATATCCTGCAAAATCTTGATCGTTTGTAGGTGCGAAAACCTTACTCTCTTCGGTATTTATATTCCACAACGATCCCGGAGAATATTTGTCCCATATTGGGGACGGCATGGTTTGGTAGGAAAAGTTGCATCCTTCCTCTGCATAGTCATAGTAAAGTGGGCTTATTTCTTGAGTTTGGGTAGTTTCTGTAAGACTAATTTCTTTCCATATGTCATCGATAACATTACTCATATCACTAGTTTCTTCTTCTTCTTTTGCCCCCTTCGAGAAAACCAATGGAGAAAAAATGCTTTCCAACCCGCCTGTATCAAAGAAACTTCTCGCATCCCCTTCTCCAATTAAAACCGAGGAAGCATTATTGCTACCAGATGATGATGAAGAGAAGTTTGAGATAGGTGATGAGGGAATTGTGTCTTGCTTCTTCTCTTGAGTATTCTTCCTCATAAGAGTCCTCCAGTAATTTTTTATCTCGTTATCTGTACGACCTGGTAACTTTCGTGCAATTCTTGACCACCTGACGATGTCGTAAACAATAACATAATTATTAATTCTTTGGTGTGTGGCTATCTATAATCATTCTTTGAAAATATTTTAATTTCCAATAGGACCAATATGTATGATTGACTTGAGATATTGATCATTGATCAGAAGCATTTTCTTCAAAAGATCCTATAGGCTATATTGATGATAAGTTTGTCATTATAAAGATTATAATTATAAGTGGGTATTGTTGGTCTGTATTCTGTTATTATAGTCCTCTCACAAATAATTGACATGCTAGATTACAAATTTTGGGTGAAGAAAATTCAAAACTTCTACTCAAGTTGCTTGATATAAATATAATATCTATTTTGAAAGGACAAATACAAATATATTATTAAATACACATAACTTGTTCTTCAGCATTTTCACTATGGATGCTATGATTTAAAATGGATCATTTAAAAAAACAAAAACTTATGCTTAAACTAGTAATACTCACCATGAATTTTATTCCCATCAATTTTTATAAGATAGAAAAAGAATAAAAAACACAAAAACATTTGTTATAAGTGTCGGTTACCTATTTCCCCATTTGGAGTGTAGTTCAAGGACTAGGGTCTCCTCTTGTTTGGTCATCTTTCCTCTCTTGAGACCGGGATGAAGATAGTTTACCCATCGAAGTCTGCAACTCTTTCCTGTTCTTCTCAAACCTAAAACATCTCGCTCAAAACACATGGACAAAAATAGAGTAACAATACATGTGATCTATATATTCATATTTGGCAATTGGGTAATTAAGAAGAATCACTATAGTTAAGAAAAAGAAAATGAAACAAACAAATTAATTAAACTCCTTCTACCTATATATGTGATCATTATTAGTAGGTAATATTTTTGTCTCCCGCCACCTTCAAACCTGAAACCTTAGCAATGAAATCCCATCTTCTATCTCCATAGAGATTCACAAATAGCACAAGTTGAATGTCCTCTTCTTCTGTCCATGGCCCTTTCTTCATCATCATCATCACCATCTTCATCTTCATGTCTTGCCCCATGATCTTAGTTTGAATGTATGTATGTATGTGGTTACTTAATCAGATGCACTTATAACCCGGCCACTAGCTAGTATTTATATATGTATGGTCTTTTGGGGTTTCTCAAAATGAAAACAAGTTGGGAAAATAAATGGGTGGGTGGGTGATGGTCTATTTGGAGTCATTGTTTAGTAGATGATCCAATCATAGCCATCCATGTGGGCCGCTTTTGCTTTGTGTGAGATAGGCTGATTACGTATGTGATATGGACTACCCATTAACACTACCACTATTTCTATGGATAAGCAAGTGATATGTAAACGTAACATCATTTTCATCATACATATCTCTTTTAAATTATATTTTTATTCAAATCTTAAATTAATCAATTTGATATGCAAATGGAAATTAGGATTCCCAAGGGGCAATCACAATATATATCAATCGACCTCTCTTATTACTAAAATATAAATAAGTCATTGTGTGTGATTATCTTTAAGACCCTAGTCCGTATCTTAATTCTAGAATTCACTAGATCTTTGGATCATATATGTAACATTTGAGTGATGAGAAATTTCGTAAAAAATCGAATAAGGAATTAGGCACTCTTAACACATATAATTTTCACTAAAAAAATCTCTTTTTGGAAGAAATTGTCAATGGTAATAACGATATTTGTTATCGTGGTAGTTGACAATAACATTGAGCGCATCGTAAAAGTGTGTTGTTTATAAATAATATATGAGGTTTTTATTTATAAATGTTGTTGAATTGACATTGTTAATATTGTTTAAGAATTATGATAATTTAAAATTTAATCCATTATTAAATGTATGTTCGGTTTAATTTTTACTAAAAATGTGTTTAAGGTATATAGATATCAGAATTGTAATAGTTCTTAAAATTGAAAAGGAAAAGAAATTCATGTCATTATTTTTATTAATTTTTTTCTAAATCATTCGTATGTATGATTTTTTTATCAATATTACATATACAAGTTAAATATTTGAAGTGATCCAAAAAATAATTAAAGTTAAGATGTTTATATTTTAGTGAATATATTAATAAATGTATAGAATACTCGTTTGGTTTCAATAGTAAAACTTAAAATTCATGTCCGTAAGGTCATGATTTAAATTTTCATATCCAAACTATTTTTAAAATAGAAAAGTATAAAATTTGTGCACATTTAATTAGGTTTTAAATCTCTATACATTTGAAATATTCAAACTATTTCAAATAAAAGTAAATATACAAAGAGTAATTTCAAACAAAAATAAATATATAAAGAGTAATTTTAAACAAAAACAAATGTAAAAGGTGTAATTTTAAAAAAAAAATGTATAGGGAGCAATTTAAAACAAGATAATGTATAGGAAGATATTTAAACTTAATTAAATGTATAGGGAGTATTATACTTATTACCCTTATAAACCCAAAAAATTCTTGTTCCAAAAAAGCTCGAGGTTCGAGAAATTTTAACATTAATTTACATGTCATAAATCTTTTAGAATAAATTTTATTTAAAAAATGTATGAAAATATCTTGACCTTTTGAAATTAAAAATAATTAATTTGAGCTAAAATTTGAAATATTTTAGATTTTGAATTAATCAAACTAAAATTTGATTTTTAGAAATTTATATTTAAATTAATTAAAATTAATTAATTTAAAAGCCACCTGTCACAAAGGCAATTATGCAGCGGAATTTTTACTCAATTTTTCGCCCTTGTGCGGCCTGTTTTGCGCACCAAAACAATCAGCCAACTCCGAGGTTCACTTCTCACAAAGAAATAAACAACTCACTCAACAAAAATGCCCAGACCCACAATGATAAATCAAACATTCAGCAAAGATAAGCACACACAACAATTACGGGCAAATGCCCAACTTTGTAATATATTCACTCACAAATATCGGTTACAAAGAGGCTATAAATTATCAAGGCTGCACACAAAATGACACTCACTTGTGGGGATATTTTTCTATCCGAAATCCAACTAGATCCCAATACCCAACAACTCGTCTTGTGCAGCTCATGATATATTTATAGCCCTAAAAATAACAATGGAAAACCTAGAGACTCAGGCAGCAGCCCTTGGCCAAGTCGTTGCTGAAAAAGTCATCCAAGACTTGACCTTCCGAAAATATAGGGTCTTGACCGGGCCCTCCCGAAATACTCGGTCCTGGCTGAGACTTGTTCCATCCTTGACCTAGCGACGCACTTCTCCTCGGTCGCCAAGTGGGTCGGGGCGGGTACCGGTCCAAAACCGGCCCAATGTCCGATCCATGGTCGAGGCCTGACCCATGCACAATGATCCGGCCCATGTCTGAAATACTCGGTCCTCAGTCCTCGGTCCTCGGTCTGATGCTTACGCTTGGTCAGCTTTCCCCCTCGGTTGGATGCTTCCGCAAGGCTAACCTTCTCTCGGTATGATGCTTCCTTCTCCACACTTTTCCCACCTGATGCCCGCACACTCCATGCGCTGGCTGTTGTTACTCTTTCGGCCCTAGGTCGCACGCCCGCGACCCTACTTTGGCCTCCACTCGGTCCTGGCCTTCCGCAATCCGGCCCCCGACCGACATTTTGCCAACACCTTGTGCCTTTGTCGCACGCACACGACACCTCTTCAGCACACCTCTCTCGGTCCTGGCATTCCACACTCGTGCCACGACAAACGCATGCTAACATCAATCTCTCGGTCCTGGTACTCAACCCTTCGGTCCGACAGCAACTTTGATTACTTAGCATTCTGGCGCTAGTGTCGCACGCCCTCGACACTCTTCTCGGCACCCCTCGGTCCTGGCCAACACACAACCAAGACAACTCGGCTGAAACCCTGCACCTCAATCGCCCGCACACGACTTCGTCTCGGCACGCTTCTTCTCGGTCCTGGCGCTTCACACAAGCGCCAGAACATCGGCTTTAGTTCCATAGCCTTCCTCATCTCTGGTACCCTGCCGCACACCCGCGACTCTTTTTGGGTACCTCTCGGTCCTGGCCATCCGCAATCAAGCCCGGACCGAGGCCAGCATGTTACTCTTGTAACACACCACCCCCACTAGAAGAGCACAACGTCCTCGTTGTGGGTTGCACCAAACACGCCTCACCCAAGCACATAAAACATATTTTCTCGGTCCCCTTAGCCAAACTCACCTTTAGCTTCCGCATCAAGACCGTGTGCTTAGTAAATCTATCCGCACCCTGGATAGAGGTCTTCTTGTTCGCATTCAGGAATATTTCCGCATCCAAGTATTTGAAACACCCTTCAATAGTCTTCTCGGCCGAGCATCCCTTCAGCCATTCAAATAAGACCGTATACTTGCACAATCTATCCACTCCCGGGATAGAGATCTTCCCGCCCTCATTTGGGAATCCAAGAAAAAGGCTTCCTGAAAACCGTGGCCACAGTCCCTAAAGAATCCACAGCAGTATCACCCCCTGCACCATTTTCTCGGTCTTGTCTAGGCAAAACCCTAGGCAAGTTATCATCTGCCTCGTATAAAGCTTATGTGTGAAGTCCCCCTTGGTTACCTTTTTCGCATCCTTCAAGAGTCTGGACTTCTTAAGCGCCGGGCCTTTAACATAGGCCGACCCTTGGCCCTCGCTGGCCCTATTCTCCATCAAAGCCGACGCATCCGCCTCTTCTTCCCCCATTCGGCTCACCACTGGTTGAATATTTATGAGACATCTCGACTTCTTTCTCCTTGGAGAATCGCAAGTTTCTGCCATAAAGGAGGGAGAACTCGACTCTCCACTTTGCAGCACTTCAAAATAAGTCTGTACCTCCACCTTTGTTTGGACCAGAAACATATTTCCTAGGATGATATCACCATCATCTAGGAGGACAGAAACACACCTGATCTGCCCTGGCCAATATCCCGCATGGAAATCAGCAATCTGCCCGCCTTTACTCGGCGCTACTTTGGAATTCAAGGCCTTCTCTCGGCCTTTATATTGGGACCAAACATATCCCCGCTTTAGAATTCCTAAAAGGACTTCCCGCAAGCCCATCTTCTTATGGTTTGAACAAGGACCTTCGAATAACCAAGACTTCCAGTAGAGGTCTGCATCCCCCATATGACACATGTTGATTCTAAGTCCCCGCTCCTCCATAAGGACCTTCGTTGTTGTGCAATCTGCTCCAGAATCCCACAAACTTTTCTCTTTCTTTGCAGCTCTTCACACCGCCAAAGAATGTTGGTTTATGTACCTTGAACCATGTTGAAGAACATGCTACTGTGTCCAATCTCGAAGCAGCAACTTTCTTCCACAACTTGATCTCGCTATCAAGTTGTTCCCGTTTAGATTCAAGGTCTTCCTCGCATAGAAGCACCTTCTTTCCAACAGAATCCAAAACTTCAGCATTAGTATCCCGCCTGGACAACCAATCTGAATTTGGGCAATCTGTTCCGAAAATAGATAAAGAATCTTCTCCACCGGTGGTTGGGGCGCCAGCCAAGTCTTCAAGGTATCGCACCATTGGTTCTCTCTCTAGAACTCGACTTCTGGTTGATTTATTTTCGGCCATCTTTTGAAAAATATCCAGCAACTTGGGCTCTGATACCACCTGTTACAAAGGCAATTATGCAGCGGAATTTTTACTCAATTTTTCGCCCTTGTGCGGCCTATTTTGCGCACCAAAACAGTCAGCCAACTCCGAGGTTCACTTCTCACAAAGAAATAAACAACTCACTCAACAAAAATGCCCAGACCCACAATGATAAATCAAACATTCAGCAAAGATAAGCACACACAACAATTACGGGCAAATGTCCAACTTTGTAATATATTCACTCACAAATATCGGTTACAAAGAGGCTATAAATTATCAAGGTTGCACACAAAATGACACTCACTTGTGGGGGATATTTTTCTATCCGAAATCCAACTAGATCTCAATACCCAACAACTCGTCTTGTGCAGCTCATGATATATTTATAGCCCTAAGAATAACAATGGGAAACCTAGAGACTCAGGCAGCATCCCTTGGCCAAGTCGTTGCTGAAAAAGTCATCCAAGACTTGGCCTTCCGAAAATATAGGGTCTTGACCGGGCCCTCTCGAAATACTCGGTCCTGGCTGAGACTTGTTCCATCCTTGACCTAGCGACGCACTTCTCCTCGGTCGCCAAGTGGGTCGGGGCGGGTACCGGTCCAAAACCGGCCCAATGTCCGATCCATGGTCGAGGCCTGACCCATGCACAATGATCCGGCCCATGTCTAAAATACTCGGTCCTCAGTCCTCGGTCCTCGGTCTGATGCTTACGCTTGGTGAGCTTTCCCCCTCGGTCGGATGCTTCCGCAAAGCTAACCTTCTCTCGGTCTGATGCTTCCTTCTCCACACTTTTCCCACCTGATGCCCGCACACTCCATGCGCTGGCTGTTGTTACTCTTTCGACCCTAGGTCGCACGCCCGCGACCCCACTTTGGCCTCCACTCGGTCCTGGCCTTCCGCAATCCGGCCCCCGGCCGACATTTTGCCAACACCTTGTGCCTTTGTCGTGTTTGAAAAAGAATCCCCAATTGATTTTTTGTTTAAAATTAATAAAAAAAATGTATACGTATACAAATGTATTTTTAACTAGAGTTTCGTTTTGATTCGTAGTTTGGTAATACTCGGGAAAGGGTTTTTGCGTTTCATTCTTTATAATCATTTAAAAAGGTTTCTATTTTATAAAAACTTGGTTTTTGAAAATTGGTTATATTACGTTTTATTTTAACCAATTATTCTTCTAGTCCTAGACAATGCACAACTTTGTGCGTATTTAAAATTATATAACAATATTTAAATGTTGGTATATGTAGCTAATGATGATGACTATAAAAGAATGTACATGAAGAACAGTAGTTTATAAAGTCATTAGGATTTAAATATAAACTCAAACGAGCCTTTAACAAAATACTTTTTTATGAAAATATTTTTAAAATTGAAATCATTTTCTATTTTTGGGGATTTTTATAATAATGGTTTAGGATTCCAAAATTACAAAAATAATTTTGAAATATTACAAATGCAACCAAACAGACCCTAGAATCAGTGTCCTCGGTCCAATGTGTGATTTTTATCGGTCGTGACTAAAACTCTTGGTCTGGGTCGGAACCCCCTTGACCGGGGTGCTAACATCCTCGGTCGGGTGTAGATGTCTCTCGGTTAGGGTCCCAAAATCCTTGGTCGGGGTGTTGAAGTCTTTGGTCGAGGTTTGAAAATTCTCGGTCGGGTGCGAGAATTATCGGTCGGGGTGCTGAGGTCCTCAGTCGAGTGTAGGAATCTTCAGTCGAGTGCAAGAATTCTCGGTTGGACCTCTCAGTCAAGACTCAAAGATTCTCGGTTGGGCTCCTTCGGTCGTGACTGAACCTGGGTTAGATTCCTCAATCCTCAAGAATATCAAAAGTGTAGGTTTTGTAGTTTTGATTGAGGTCGTGATGCTTTGATCCGCGGGCATGGGAAGCTTCAAAAACCTCTCAAGATCATTATGAAAATCATCTTGAAGTGTCATTCGACCGGGATGATGTTCTATTCAACCAAAACAGTTTTTATGTAAAAATGGGTTTTTTTGTTTTAGGCTTTAATGAAGTGTAAGGAGCTTCTCAATAGCCTCCTTATGCTTCATATGATTGATTAGTACAAAAAAATGAACACGGGTGGTTCGTTTTAACCAATTCAATAACTTGAAATTTTTATTTTTTATGAAAATTTTCATTTTGATCAAATATGATCGGGGTGGATTGGAACTGGTCCAAATATGTTTTCAACGTCATTAGAAACATGTTGGGAAACTATCTAGGTTGTTATTCTTGAGCAATAACTCAAGAACGAAAAACCCGATTTTAAATTTTCAAATTCAAATTTAGGGATTTCTGTTTGGCTTTAACATAAATCTCACAAATTATCCTAAGATCGTTTCTTATCAAACAATCGAATAACCATATAATATACAAAATTGTCAAAACAAATATAAAAAATTCCAATTCAAACTGGTAATTCAATATAAAGGATAATTGAAAGTTTACTGAGAGTTAGAGAACCTCCTTAGCTCTTGGGTAAGCTATGGGGATGTCTGGATCCGAGCTTTGAAGCTTTGCATGAAATATCCAAAAATCCAGAAGATTGAAGCTTTAATAATAGATTTTCGAAAAGTCTTGATTGTCGGATTGATCAATAGAGGTTATTTATAGTCTCCCAAGGTCGGTTCATCAACCAAATAGGCTTCAATTAGTCAAAAGACCATTGATGGTCTTTTGGTTGTTTTCCGGTCAATTGTCGACATAGGCCATAATGATGATCGTAGACCTATGAGAAATGATCACCGAAGTAGAGTGATCATTTCACCTTTTGAACGAAGTCAAAGGGTGGAGAAATGATAGAGTTCCATCTTTGAGAAATCAAAGATGACTGTAGTTCTTATCCCGATCGTCGTCGCGAGGAAGATGACAACACATGGTGAAACAACGTTGTTTCAGGCATAAATCTAAAGGTGAGATGCTCTGTTGGTATTCTATATGGGTTTCGTCCATGTTGGAGCATTCTGTCGTGTTTCGGCTAACAAAGTTGAGGCGTGCGTTGATCGATCATGTGCTGCGCGGAAGCACTTTCAGCTGATGGTTGTGACTCCTACTGCATCGATTCTCCTGAGTTTCAGCTGCACTGCATCATGGATAGTTTTTAGCCTTAAAAGTTTGTTTGAATTTGATTTTTCTTTCACCCTTTTATCTTTATTTTTAATCTTAAAAATATAAAAAATATTTTAATAAATATGACATATATTTTTGCCAATTTATTTTATTTTTTTTTGTATATCTTTGGGTTAAATAAAATAATTTATTTAGGATAAAATAGATATAACATTTATCCTAAATTATTTATTTTAAATTTTTTTTTATTTTTCTAAAATTAATTTGAGATAATATGAGTATAACATTTATTTCAAATTATTTTATTTTTTTTTTTTTGGTCATTATCTTTAATTAATTATAATTTAATTATCACACAAATTAATTCAATTATTTGTTTAATTAGGTTTTGGCCTTCATTTTAATTATTTTAAATTTTTTTATTTTAAAATTTATAATTGAGTATGTAAAATTTCAGTATTTACACCCCTTAAGAATATTATTAATATATGTATAAAAATAAAATCATACATTAACACCAACAAAATACTAATAAAATATAATTTATTAGTTAATATATTTTTTAAATATAAGAAGGTAGCTTGAACTCTTCCCTCCTAATTTAATGCGTTAAAAATTAAAATTGAATTTGTACATTTCATCTTATATACACCACTTTTCCCTTTAAATATATTTTCTTAATATTTGATAGTCATATAGTTAAAATGTAATTAATATGATAGAGATTACGAAATATAAAATATGATATTTATAATACAAATATTTTTTGAATCGGTCGGTCTAACATGACTTACACCAAAATGGCGGTTATCTCTTTAGTGAGAATGAATATAATTTGATTTGAAGACGATATGAGTTTGTTAATCAAAATAAGCTATAACAAAATATGAGAAACACAACTTAGTTGAAATTTTAGATGATCAATGATTTTAAATTAACTAGCATGTAGCCCGTGTATTTGCACGAATATTGATATAAAAATCGAGAAAAAAAATTACGATAAAAATGTAAGCATTTTTAATTTACTCTCACATATATATTCAAATTAACCACAACTCTCGACCCGGCAATCCGTACATTTTAAAAATTAATCAACATTATATATATATATATATATATATATATATATATATATATATATATATATATATATATATATATTAGTTAGTTAAAAAGTAGAATTTATACTCGACAATCCGGACACTTTAAAAATTAAACATCATTATATATATATATATTAGTTAGTTAAAAAGTTATTGTTAAAACGTCTCACGTTTATCAAATTTGGTTTTAAAATATAAAGTTTTATTAGCCTAGTTGGTTATAAAACTGATCCCATTGATAACGAGTAAGCCCAAATATTTCGATCGGGGTAGTTGCTGAACCTTATACTTGTTTTGTTAGGTTGCGAATCCGAAATATACATATAACATTTTTTATTTTATTTTTAACCGTTTTAAGTTTATGGGCAGGTCAACCCATAATCCGACTCAAGTATCTATTTACTCTTTTATATATATATATATATATATATATATATATATATATATATATATATAAATTAACCACAGTTCTCGACCCGGCAATCCGTACATTTTGAAAATTAAGCATCATTTTATATATATATATATATATATATATATATATATATATATATATATATATATATATATATATATATATTAGTTAAAAAGTATAACTTATACTCGACAATCCGAGCACTTTAAAAATTAAACATCATTATAAACATATATATATTAGTTAGTTAAAAAGTTAAACTTATATTTTTTAAATGTCTCGCGTTCATCAAATTTGATGTTTAATTTAAAATATAAAGTTCTATTAGCCTAGTTGGTTAAAGGGTTGTACTTGTTTTTGTTAAGTTGCGTGTTCGAAACATATATATATAAGCATATAGTATTTTTAATTTTATTTTTAACCGTTTTAAGTTTATGGATGGGTCAATCCACAATCCGACTCAAGTATTTATTTACTCTCACATATATATATAAATTAACCACAACTCTCGACCCGACAATTCGGACATTTTGAAAATTAAACATCATTATATATATATATTATCAATAGGGTTCAAATTTGGACCCTAAGATAAAAATTGTTCATACTTGAAGTTAGGTTTTTTATTTTGTACAACTTGAAAGAGGCTAACTATTTCAAACCAAAATAATATATAACGAACAATATCAAATAAAAATAAATGTAAAAAATATTTACAAACAAAAATAAATGTAAAAAAATAATTTCAAACAAAATCGTGTATAAAAATATTTCAAACTTAGTTAAATATAATAAAATAATATATATACTTATTAACCCAATAATAACAAAACATCAAATAAGTTAATATGATAAGTTGTCACACGATTTTCCTCTTAAGAAATGGCGAAAATGAGGCATGAAAATAAATGAAAAATAGTTTAAATACTGGTTCTTAAATAATTTTATCTTTAATTTAATTTTTGAAAAAAAAATAAAGAAAGAATGAAGGAGGTGGAGATGATAAGGTTGAGCCCATGGGCCTTAAATTTGACAATTAAAAATGCTTGTCAGGTTGGCCCACATGATGATCAAGAACAAGGTATAACATTCATACTCCAAATGAGTGGATATCATTCAAGTTTCAAGGATGTTTTGAATCTTCTTGGTTAAAGTTTACTAAAAAAATATATTATTTATTAAGTTTATATATATTATCTTTTTAAAAAATAATAATAGTTATATTAATAACTTAGTGAAATAAATTTTTTAAATCACACTCTCTAGTTAACATATTACTGTTTTTTCATTTTCTTAAGATCTACCCCAATTTTTTATGTGAACCGTATCTATAATTTATAGATCTGTCACATCTTATAAGAACAGCTAGACCTAAGGATATTTTTAAGTGATCTACTCATAAATTTTAAATTCAACATTTAATGTGAACCTTAATCTAGTTCTCTATCACAGTTCTAATAAACAATCATCATAATATAAGAATAAAGCACCAAATGGAACAAATAGTGTAAAATTAAACATAACTATCCTTATATTTGTGTTAATTTCACAAATCACTATTATAAATTGACCAACTATATATTGTCAGGACATCAATGTGTTTTCTTTGGTAAGATATCTATAACACAATTTATATATGACAAATAAATAATAAATAACATATAATTAAAACGCAAATAATCATATAAGTTGGTGTCAAATTTGGACAAAAATAGCTAATAAGTCGAATTTTGTGAATAAAACAATTTATTTGAGCCTGAAATTTAAGTTAGGACCCAAAATGGATAAAAACAAATAAATAAAAGGTCAAGTGCCGTCTATAAAATAAATTTGGTCAATTGTGCTAATTTGACTTGAGACCAAAAAAAAAATGCAAGTTATTGTTAAAACTATTATTAGAATAATAAGTTAAGGAACAAAATAATTAAGAACAATAGTTTATTGTTTTAGGTCAATATGATTCCAGACAATTTAATTTAAGGTCAAGTCAAGGGATTGCTTAAAGAAATTTAAGAAGTTTGAGAAAAATAAATATTGAAAGTGAAAAAAAAATAAAAACAAATATTTTGCCTTGATAAGTTCGCCTATGAATAGTAAATATGTGGTTTGTAGGTGGGTTATATTTCTGAAATATTCACTCTATAATAATTATAAATATGATAAAACAAAATCTTATTAGTAAAGCTATTTCCCACTATAAGTTAGGAAAACAAAAAAAAAATCCTAAATATATTAAACTTAATTCATGCATGGGTTTGGAAAGTGAATTTCCAATTTGTCCATTAAAATTAAGATAAATATGAAAGTAATATGAGTTAATAATTTTAGGGTAATCTCACATTTTCATCTAAATTTTATGTTGCGACTTAAAAAAGAAATAAAAAATATCAATAATTCAAACTCTCCAAAAACGATCAATACACAAAATAGATAGCCAACACTACACAAGTTTTTTTTTTTTTTTAAATTACAAAAATAAGACATCAATTATATATATTTGTTACCCTTAAACGCCCAACTAAAGATAAATTAACATTATTGAACTTTTACTCAACTTCTATATCTATTAAAGACCAAATTCAAACATTGTTGGCTTCTCAAGTGTTACCTATATATAGATTAAAGTGTAACCCACTCTATTTCACCATTAAAGATTGTCTCTTTATTATATAAAATATATTGTGCCCCATGACCAAGAAAACTATGTGATAATTAATATAGTCTTGCAATTGTCCACCATAGCAGACTGCTTTATTATTGAATTATATATGAGGAATGGCCATTGTCCCCCCTTTTTAACTTAATAAATTGAATTATAATTTCTGTGAGCCTTCCAAGGTGCAAGGCAAAGAGAGAAATGTGGACCCCCAATAATCATAAGAAAAAAATTGTGCATTCCACTTATAATGAATGGCTGACTACTTGCTTGTGGAATAACTATTTTTAGTGAATGGAAGATTGACAGCATTTATATATAAGAAGTTTTTTACACACAAAAAAAAATTATTATCATTTGTTTTATGTGGAGCACCAAGTACATCCATCATATATTGATATATGTGATAAGGAGTCTACTACAACCAACCGAAAAGAAAGAAATTGGTAGAGAATTAATTTGTAAATATATTTTGTAGTTAAAAGAATATTCAAATAGTAGAAGCACAAAAGCAAACAGTACCCATCTAGAATTATTCCTTACCTTTTAATTATAAGCATATCACAAATTGGACATATCTGCCTTTTTTTTTTAAATAAAATTATAATGAATATCCTCTTCCTTAACTTTTCTTAGTTCAAGATTAAGGAAGTTAATTGTGAAGTTTTTTTTTTATCTTTTTAGAATTATAGAAAACTAATACAATATTCCACAATTATGACCCCCAATCAAAACTTACAAGACAAAATTCTTAAATCTGCAAAAGCAAGAGGATATAAGAGGCCAACAAACATAAATATCAAATTCTTTCTTTGTAATGAGGTTTAGCTTTAAATGACAAGATACAACTAGTTAATTTTAAGGGCAGCTTTCAGTTGTAAATTGCAAAGGATTTTTCACAGATCATACTAGTTTAAGACATACAAATTATTCATTGTAAAGGCTATCACTAAGTGCATAAAAAAAATTGATGGGTTTTGCAACAGATTTCCCACCTTTCATAAACAATGAAAAAGTTGATGAAAAATCCATCCATTTACAAGTTTTTTGTTTAAGTATCTAATCACTAAATTACTAAATTGTTAATTCATGATACAACTAAATTAATCAAAAGTCACTACCAGATGGAGGAATGTTAGCTAGTACAAAGTGCATACTCCATGTTAGTGCTGTTGTAGTCAATCTTTGATTAGTTTGATCCATCACTTTCAATGCAAATATCATATCATGCACACTAAATTTGGTGGAGGGTATTTTCATGTAAATGATCATCAAGTGTGAAAAGGTCATAGATTCCCTTTATTTTGCTCAACAGTATGAAGAAGATCAGATAATAATTCAAAGGTTGGACCATACCTCATTGTGGGTCACTTTCCTTTTGTTTTTTTATGTAATCCTTTCATCTATTCAAATTTAATTCAATATGTTGAAACTTCCAATATAACTCTTAACTGGCTAAAGGCTCTAATTAAATCAACTATTTTCACCATATAAACATTGTTAAGGTTGATGAATTCCAATAAAAAACAATCAGACATGCTGGAACTATATCAGATTCAATAATGTTTAAAAAAACTCATTTGAAAATGATCTCCATTTTCAAAAATAGAGCAACATAATTATTGAGCTTACTTATTTTCAGAACCTGCACACTTCAACTATTTTAGCTAAACAAAGAAAGCTTCAAATAAATAGAATATTAGAAAGAGAAAAACACTAAAGTCAGATGCATAGACAAACATAACAGTAAAAAACAAACACGCAAAGGTTAACATGATGAGCAAAAGATTTGTCCGAACTCAGAAAGGCAACAATAAGAAACACCATTTGTTTTTTTGTAAATTAGATGGGAAAGAATGATGGCTGGAAAAAAATTAGTCTTTTTTTTTTGTCAAACACATGATTCACGTTTCTTAAAGATCCAAAACCTGAGCGTTTTTCATTAATGGACTGGTTTTCTTTCTTCTTCTTCTTTTGCCATCACTTAGCCGCAGCATGCAGATTTTTGTGCCAGTTGGCCAGTTCCGGATGCAGCATCTACTTGATTGATCTTGATCGTTTGAGGCTACAAACAACAAGAGATTATATCAAAATTCTAAGCACCTAGAAGAAGATAATACACCACACACACACACACACACACACACCTCTTGCTTGGTGTCTGTGTCTGCAAGCCTTTGTTTTATATCCCTTGCTATCGAAAAGAAAACTTGCTCCACGTTCAAATTAGTTTTTGCACTCTGCCACAAGAAAATAATGTTCATCGACCAGATTTCAAATCAAGTAAAATAGTAAAATATCCTTACTATTTTTTATAACATTTTAAAATATGATTTTCAAATGATATTTTAGTTATTTAACTCAAATAATCCATTTTTTCATCAAATAAGGTTTTATCCAAAAAAAAATGGATTGCCAAACAAGCTCTTATTAATTACACTACTTTGTACTTACAGTCTCAAAAAATTTAATCCCATACTCATCAGCAAGTGCTTGGCCCCTGGCAGTGGGTACAGCCTGTATAGAAAATTATTTCAATTTTCATAAATTTCATGGCAAGGATATATGCAACTGAACAGGATGATAGTAATACAGACCCTTTTGCTTTCATCCATGTCAGCCTTGTTTCCTACCAGTATCTTGTTCACATTGTCAGAAGCATGTTGCTCAATGTTGCGAATCCAATTCTTAATGTCTGGAAATTACAAGGTCTTTAAGAAATTAGAAGAAAACAGTCATTTAGTTGCTTTTATACTCCTTAAGGATATATAAAAGGAAGAAAAAAAACTGCAAGAATGAGAAAACGTTTTTTTTTTCCTTTCTTTCTTTATAAGTGATGAACATGATTTGTGTGAGGAGTGTCCACAATCACGAGTTGTGAGAAAGGCACACAACTCATATATCAATTACAAAGGACAGAAACTCATTATATCCTGAACTTGAATCAAAAGCTCATTTTGCTTTTTCGACTTTCAGAAGGCTCATTTTGTTTCATGAACTTTTAAAACGGTCTCAAATTACTTCCCGTCGTCATTTTAAGTTAACTCCTTTAATGTCTTCCAATGCACTTTAGAAAGAAAAAAAATTAGCCTGGGGTTAAGATTAAGGATATGTAAAAAATGGTATAGAGATGATTAAGAACTTAACGCAATGAATCAAGAAATGGTGAACGGGGAAGAATTTGAGTCATTTTTAAAAGGTCACGAAGGCAAAATGAGCCCAACACAAGTTAAGAAAGAAACATGAGACTTTAATGCGAGTTCAAGAGCAAAATGTACTTCCATCCAATTATAAAATAGATGAGCAAATGACCTACTATTGAAGGATGATTCATCTGTAACATCATACACCAACAGGATACCCATGGCTCCACGATAGTAAGCTGGAACACAAGACCAAGTCAAGAACAGCAAAATTAGAAGCAAATACATGGGATTCAAGAAAAAAATTTAAGACAGATGCAGGGACAATTAAATTGGCAATTCAATCTTGTTCTCAAATAAATGACTTCAATAATTTTATTATCAGTGACTCAATTCAACTGGTCTCCTTATGCTTGATTGCCAAACCAGTATTTAATGGAAGTTTAAGGAATCCTGAAATTGGTGAAAACAATGTTTTCTTTTTCTTTTATACTATTGTTTTTCTTCATTGAAAGTTTGTTAAGCCTGCCCATTAACTCTGTAATGGATTTTTCCCCTTCTCTTGTTTCTCTGCTTGTAACACTTTATTTACCATGCCTAATATGTGTTTGTTTGTAGCAAAAACGGAAGAAACTGAATACAGATCTACATGTATGAAAGAGAATACTACTATGAAAGTCTAATTGGTACTAAATCATTCCCAATATCTTTTTGATTGTCTACAATACTACAGGGTAGGATAATACTTCAGGGAAATCCATTGAAAACCATACCCGATGCTTGTAAAAGTTTGTACTTTGTAGGCATTTTATTAGCCCTTTCTACCCAACTTGAAGCTATATATAAAAATTGACTATTTTTACTAAGGTCAATTTTATTAATAGGTTAGTGAAAGTTCAAAAGAAATAGTAAAAATACAAAATTCATAACAATAATAAAAATAACTAGAATAATGGAATAGGAAGCATCAATGTCTAATGTTAAACTAGGACTATTGTTATCCATCAGAAGCTCACTAACCAGTGGTGATGGTTCGAAATCGTTCCTGGCCAGCTGTATCCCATATTTGGAGTTTGATGCGTTTTCCATCTAGCTCGATGGTTCTAATCTTGAAGTCAATTCTAGAAAGGAATATAAACTCCAGGTCAAAGACACATTGCACAAGAAAAAGATCAACCAAAGGTCTTTCACCAAAAAAGAAAGAAAGAAAAGGTCTAAAATTCTAAAAGTACACACCCAATTGTGGTAATAAAACTCGTGGTGAAAGAGCCATCAGAGAAACGCAGGAGAAGCGCACTCTTACCCACACCTGCAAGACCATAAATGAGAAGGGGGAAAAGACATATAAGAGAACAATTAAAGTTATGTTTCTATACAGTAAAACTAGTTGGAAAGTCGAAGGGTGTCCAATACTTCATCATTTGAAGGACTATACAAGCACAGTGCTGCCTGATCCCCAGTAAAAAGATTATGTGATAGACATCTTCTGTTCATTCATAAGGACATGCATAACCTACTAAAACATCTGCTTACTTATATAAAATATAAATATGAAACAGAAAGGACAAATTCTTTTAATTCTTAGGGAGAGAGAGCAACCAGATACAAGAATACGAAGCATTGTCTTTGTTTTCATCTAAAAAATTAATTAATATATAGATGCATAAGGTTGTACATCCAAGAATAAAACGAAAAGTTAAAGTTCGTAGTTAGTTCTCCTCTCATTAAGTTTTACGATGTTGATTCCCCATTCTACAAAGGATATACTTGTTTCCTTTAGTCCAAGATTGATATCTTCATTCAAAGTAATGTCCACTCTACACATAAATTTCTAACAATGCATCAACTTTGAGCCGAATACCTTCCTTGTCCTTTTTATCAACCTCATCATCTTCATCAACACTTTGATCCTCCACCTCCAAGAGTTGCACATGATTCTTCTTTACTCTCATGAGCCTTTTCAATTCCATTGACTTTATGAAGAACATTTCCTCCATGAAATACAATATATTTTAAGTTTCTGGAGACACTTTCCACTATAAATAGTTTGTTTGAGTCCCAGTTAAGAAACTCATCGCTTGAACCCTTGTAAACTTTATTGTGCGGCCAACATGATCCAAGTATACCCTACTTTTTATCAAACACGCAGTTCTTATATGAACGTAATCCTCCGTACCAAACACATCCTTAAAACCTATCCTTAATTTTACAAAAGTACTGGAGTTGAACTCATTGTGTGCCAAGTTAGGGGTTAAATTTTGCATTCCTTCCATAGTTTAAACTTTGAAGGTGAAAATATACTTAAGTCCTTCCTCTCATAATCCCCGCTTCACTCCCGGCTGCATCTATTCGTTCAATTTTCCCCATTCTGACCTTTTCAACCAGATCCGTTTTTTATTTGGAACTCTATTTCAAATTCAACGTTTCATATGTTAGTTATTCAAGATTTCCCTCGCCAATCTTCTCTAGCAACCCCTTCACCGAAGTATTCTATGTCAATACTTCCTCATTTGTCACCTTTCTTCTCCAAACCATAGGCATTCTCCTTCTAAGTGTAGACTAGTTGCTCGGCTGACCTCTCGAAGGATTGCTATCAAAGCTCTTAATAGGTTTTAAAAAATAATTCCTACAACCAACATCATTACGAAGATCTCTCCAACATGAAGCAAAGACAACATAATCCCTTTGAACACTACATGGAAACTCCAAAAACTCAAAACTTAAATCAGATCCTAACTGAAACACGTGTAAGAATACATATATAATTCAACTCGTTCCAGCAAATAATTTCTACACATGTATAATTCCAATCCATAATCCTCATTGGTGATACAACCAAGATAACCAAATGTCTCACAGCTAGTTTTGGTTTTCAAAATCATACTTGCAAACCACAGACTCAAAATCTCAATAACCAAACCTTGACTATCGTCACAAGCTCCCACACAATAGTCCTACAAAACTATCATCATGGAGCAATATAAATGTTTAAAATCCAGCCCTTACCTTACTAGACACCCCTGGAGGGATCAAACGAATCTCAATCCTAACTAGACACTCCTGGAGTGAAAATGTGACACCGTCCCAGAAATTTAATGTGTTAAAATTACTTTTCAGTTCATCCAACGAAAATCAATCTCTTGACTATTAGAGTATAATGCATAAAAAAAGTATAAATCCAAAGTAAATAGTAGTACAGTAAAGGACCCGTCATTATTGACATTAGTCTCCAGTTGGTTCATGGGAGAAGAATCTGCACATATTATTATCAGGCCAGTTCAATGTCATTCAGCAATAGGGAACATTAATAGTTAGTCTGGAAAGACACAATATGACATCCAATCACATATATTAAGATCAGTGAATAATGATAACAACTATCGCGTACAGAGTTGTACTTGTAGCTCATGAATAGATGCAGAAAGTGATATTGCATCATCAATCATTTGTATATTTCAAGATGAAATCATGTCAATGTAGTTTAATTTATTTCTACATTGCTTGTTTGCAGAAAATAATTTCCAAAATATGGTCTTAGGTTTACGACTCGTGCAAATAATGATTTACACTATTTTGACAAAGGTGCCACTGATGCCCACTGCTGACATCTTACATGAAAAATCATATATTGGATTGTATTAACAGGATTAACATACAAAGTTGAGAAAATGATCATCAATAAGAAATACAGAAATTAACTAGAAGAGAATAAATTGTAGCATGGAACACACACACCAACCAAAGGATTAGATGAAAATGAAAATATTTTTAAGATATCCACCAAAAAGATACTAATTTGTCACTCAATTAGGGGCTAGAAAATAATACATGTTCAGCACTTTTAGAAACTCATACTAGGAGATTATGTCATTGACTGAAAAATAAGAAATTATTTAAAATGCCAATGACTGAAATATTACAAAAGGCATGGAAATGGAAGGCAAGAGAGACACAAGACAAGAGAGACATTTAAACAACAGTTCCACACCACCCATCCACACTCTCATCTATTGAACATCAATTGGCATCACAACAACCTAAATAGAGAATATGTCAACATCGCAATGTGCCAACATACCAAGAAACCATAAAATTGGATCATCAACTGCAGATGGAATGAATGAACCACAATTTCTAAAATGAAAAACAAAAACATATAGCTAAATCTATTATATACTATCAGCAAGCAACCTTAACCTAATAAACAATAAAAACGCTTTTCTGTCTCCAATATAGATACCAGTTTCATCTAGAAAGCACAAAACTTCAATTAGAAATGGTTTAATCATTAATTTATATGTAACCTCCTGGATCAGCATGTTCCAACAATCTGCCTTTACCGGATCCACGGAAACATAATTTCAAATCCAGACATTGATCTATTGAAAAACGAACGCATTTGACTTGACTAAAAACATCATAACATACATACCACTGTCACCAATGAGGAGGAGCTTTATAAGATAATCGTAATCGGCCCGAGCCCTTGCAGGTGGAGCGGCCATTGAAGAATCGTTGGAAAATGACAAAAGGGATTTATATATTAAAGCTAGGTATCAGATATCCTTTCTGCAATAAAAGAAGAAAAGGAAACGGTGTAAATCAGAAGAGATCGAAGAGGAAAGCAAAATAGAGAAGACGATGAATACCGGATGATGAGATAAAAGAAAAGAAAAGAAAAGAGATCTGACATGGATGAAGATCTAAAGAGAGGATTATCAATTTTACCAAATAGGAGGAGACAAAGGTTGATCGAGATTCACCGTCGGACGGACGTACAAAGCTTCTTCCCTACAATGGTGGTGGCTTCGACGAGCACGTTCTTCTTTGACCTTTTATTTATCGTGGTGTGGTTCGTCTCTCTCCTCTCTACAACTCCTTCCTTTCCTGTGAATTTACGCAACTGACCCCTTCCCTTCTTCGTTTCAGAATGGGTCCGTATTTTACCTCAAATAAGTTCAACCCGACCCTCTTCCAACTTCCCCCAATCCGGAAGCTTTATTTAATGACACTTATATTCACAAGATTCAATTTTGACCCAGATGCATTATTTGACCCGACTGGATATTTGATATTTGTTCTCTTCTATAATTTTTTTTTTTTTAAATTGGGAGTTAAATGTAAAAATTAATTAATAAATAATACAAAATTAAAATTCTTAATAAAAAAATAATAATTATAATGCATTTTTGTTAAAAGTTATTTCAAGTACAAACTTATTTAAGTTCATAAACAATGAATAGTGTTAAATAAAGTAAGTCAAAATAATCAATTAAACGGTTTAGAGAGAATTTATACAAAATATTATTGCAATTCAAACTTCACAAATTAATATTAAAATAAGATATGTAAACTTATACCCTAAGTACAAAATTCAATTGTAAAAATAGAATGTCAATTTAAGCCACTTTGTTGAAGTCTAGTATGGCTAGAGTCTAACATGTCCTTGTGAAATTTATGTTTCTTTATTATGATAATATTATAGAAGTTTGTCTCAAAGAAGTTAAATCTAATTGGGGGATGATTCAGGAAATAGAGTTTGTGTGAGCTTAAAACAAATTTGGGACAAATTTAAAAAAAAAATAACACAAAAATTGTAAATAAAATAAATGGATAAACATATATTTTATTCTTTTTTTTATGAATTAAATAAATAAATAGTGAATTAAATTAAAATTTATATATTAAAATTTTTTGAAAATATGTCACATTTCTACCGTAAAAAAATAAAAATAATAAAATTAGAATGATTTCATAATCCCACTTAAGCCCTAAAAGTATATATGCCTCGGTATGATATTCAAGATTGTGAAATAATGAAAATGCATCCATTTTAATGAATAAATCTAAGAACAAATAAACAAAAGATTATGACTAATTAAGGGGAAATTTGATAATATGACCCTGAAAATAAAGGTATTTTGAAATATAACCTCCATAATAACTTTTTTGTTTTTTAACCTTTTTTTAAAAAAAATTCCAATTTTACCCTCAATAATCTTTTTGTTTTTTTTTCTTTTTTCTTTTCTTTTTCTTTCTTTTCTTTTCTTCTTCCCCCGCTTTCCCTTTCCCCCGACCGTTGCACTCCCCCTCCCCAGACCCTTCTTCTTCCCTTACGTTCTTCTTCTTCCCTTCCGTTGCACTCCGCCGACGTTCGCCAAGAAGTCCAACCCTTCCAGCCAGCCTCTTCGTCGATCGCCAAGCCGAACTTCCAGCCAACGACGATCGCCAAACCTCGGACGATTCTATCCCAACGATTTGAGGTTAGTTTAGGTTTATTGTTTAGGTTTATTGTTTAGGAAATCTTAGTTTAGTTTAGGTTTATTGTTTTAAATGCTGAGAATGTTGAGATTGATATAGTTTGAAATGCTGAGAATGTTTGTGAATATTTACTTTGCATGTTTTTATTAGGGTTTTAGGGTTTTAGTTTATTATGAATGCTGAGAATGGTATATTTGATTAGGGTTTTAGGGTTTTAGTTTAGGTTTAGGGCTTGGCGTGGGGTTGGGCGTTGGGCGTGGGGCATGGGGCGTGGGGCATGGGGAGTGGGCGTGGGGAGTGGGCGTGGGCGTGGGCGTGGGCGTGGGCGTGGGCGTGGGCGTGGGGCGTGGGGAGTGGGGAGTGGGCGTGGGGCGTGAGGCGTGGGGGTTGGGCATAGGGCGTTGGGAGTGGGGGTTCGTCGTGGGGAGTAAGGCTTGGGCGTAGGGCGTGGGGCTTGGGGCTTGGGCGTGGGTCTTGGGCGTGGGGCGTGGGTCTTGGGCGTGGCCCTTGGGCGTGGGGCGTGGGTCTTGGGCGTGGGGCGTGGGTCTTGGGCGTGGCCCTTGAGCGTGGGGCGTGGGGCGTGGCCCTTGGCGTGGGGCGTGGGTCTTGGGCGTGGGGTCACGCAATATGTAAAACTAATTAATAAGTTTCTTAATAAGTGAGGATAGCTTAGTTGGGAAAATGTCAGACTGAAGATCTAAAGGTCAGGTGTTCGATCCACCATCATTGTAAAAGTTTTTTTTTTCTATTGGAAATTTTTTAAACAGAGTGATGATATATATAAACATTGAAATGATTTTGATATGTATGAATTATTTTTTCAAAATGGTTGTGTGTACAACATTGAAATGATTTTGATATGTATGAATATTCTTTCAAAATGGTTGTGTGTACAATTTTTCTTGGGCCAATACTCTAGAATTGTTTACGCTCATACTTATTTCGCTAATATTGTGGCTCATGGTGGTTGGGATGATTGGGACCACATCAGTAACAAGAACAAATATACATCTTTAATATACAAATCTTAAACATTCATGTACTTTTGATGCATATTATATTAATTGTTGAATTTTCTATATAGGACTGTCTTTTTCGGGGTGTACAAGTGTTATGGGTCTGGGGCGAATAATTAATTCAATTTCATTATTTATTGTGTAGTAATTTATTTGTTTCATTGATTCTTTCATAGATGTTGAATTAGTATAAATAGAAATGAATGGTGTTTGTGTGACTTATAAAAATTACATTATAATCTTCTCAAAGTCATTCAAATAGAAAATTATTAAACAAGCCATTTGAATAATTAGTTTCTAAGTTTCAAACCTATTTCTTTTGTCTATGTTTTGGTTAATGATGAATTTTGTTTATGTTGCGCACTTGTTGTTTTCCTTTGGGCAAAAAACAACTTATTTGTTGCTTTGTGCTCTCAATAATTTTAAGTAAACAATCTTTATATATACAAAAAAATACAAGATTTATAAAATATAAACGAAAGAATTGAGATTCCTTTTCAAGAATAAGAATGTATGTATAATATACATGATTTTCACAATCCCATCAGTGAATTCAATTTACAAATTGTTGAGAGAAAGAGACAACTGAGAAAATAAGTACCTGACTTACTTATAATCCCACCCTTCCATTACACACTGGAGGCTTTTCTCAAGTGCAGCAAATAGTACAACATATATATTACACAACAATTAGTAATTTGTTCAAATTTCTACTTCATAAAGCTCCATTTTGTGCTGCAAGTACAACAACAAAGCTCCATAACTGATCCTCAATTGCAAACTGTAATACCTCTTTATTTTTGCCAAAAACCAGAAGACTTTGTACATTTGTTGCTGTTACATAGATATGTATAATAAAAGTTGTTATAGTCGATTAATGCAAGCACAAAAACAAGAATATAGATTTAGCAAGGTATATCCTAGATTAAGATTACCTTCTTAGCTCATATTAGAAACTTAAGTTCACATTGGAGATAATGAGAATGTTGGGTATTTTTCCTATTTTCAATTTCAATTTTGTAAGTTCTGCTTCGCTGTTTCATTAATTATAAAGTAAAAGGCAAAGAAAAAAAAAACTTTTACAGTGAAGGTGGATCGGACACCTGACCTTTAGATCTTCAATCTAACATTCTCCCAACTAAGCTATCCTCACTTATTAAAAATCTTATTAATTAGTTTTACATATTGCGTGACCCCACGCCCAAGACCCAAGACCCATGCCCAAGACCCACGCCCAAGACCCACGCCCCACGCTCAAGACCCACGCCCCACGCTCAAGACCCACGCCCCACGCCCAAGGGCCACGCCCAAGCCCCACGCCCAAGCCCCACGCCCAAGCCCCACGCCCCAAGCCCAAGCCCCACGCCCTACGCCAAAGCCCTACGCCCCACGACGAACCCCCACTCCCAACGCCTCACGCCCAACCCCCACGCCTCACGCCCCACCCCCACGCCCCACGCCCAACCCCCACGCCAAGCCCTAAACCTAAACTAAAACCCTAAAACCCTAATCAAATATACCATTCTCAGCATTCATAATAAACTAAAACCCTAAAACCCTAATCAAAACATGCAAAGCAAATATTCACAAACCATTCACAAACATTCTCAGCATTTCAAACTATATCAATCTCAGCATTCTCAGCATTCTCAGCATTTAAAACAATAAACCTAAACTAAACTAAGATTACCTAAAAAATAAACCTAAACAATAAACCTAAACTAACCTCAAATCGTTGGGCTAGAATCGTCCGAGGTTTGGCGATCGTCGTTGGCTGGAAGTTCGGCTTGGCGATCGACGAAGAGGCTGGCTGGAAGGGTTGGGCTTCTTGGCGAACGTCGGCGGAGTGCAACGGAAGGGAAGAAGAAGAACGGAAGGGAAGAAGAAGGGTCTGGGGAGGGGAGGAGTGCAACGGTCGGGGGGAAAAAGAAAAGAAAGAAAAAAGAAAAGAAAAAAGAAATAAATAAATAAATAAAAAGGTTATTGAGGGTAAAATTGGAATTTTTTTTTTAAAAAGGTTAAAAAACAAAAAAGTTATTATGGAGGTTATATTTCAAAATACCTTTGTTTTCAGGGTCATATTATCAAATTTCCCCTAATTAAGGCTGCTTGAGTCAAAAATTTTTATTTAATTTATTCAAAATTAATTTTCTAATTAATCAAATCACTTAAAATAATTTTCAAAATATTAAAATACCTTTCTAGTTTTAAATTTATTTTTTACATACTAAATATTTTAATATTAAATTTTATTAAAAATTATTCTTTTTATTTTATTTTTTTTATTAAGGCTTAGTTTGCATTATATTTTACTATATTGATTAGTTTAACAAAAAAAAATATTATAATTAGTTTATTAATTATTTTTTATTTATTATATTTTATTTAATAAATTCGTATTATTAAATAAATTCAAAATCAAACAAAATTTTATTATTAGCACGTTTTTTATTTTTTTTTATTTTGATGGTACGAGAATAATACTATAAAAAAATACTAAAGGTTAAGATTCATTAGTGCAACAATAAATTTGTGTGGCAATTTCATGTCGAAAAATATTCATGGTATTTGGTTCAATATATTTGTCATCTTCCTCGTCTTATATATAATCGTTAGTAGTCTCAATTCTTCATTCATTTCGACGTCTATCAAATTTAATGGGAATTTCTTCAATCATATTTCTTCGGATAAAATTATGCAATCTCGCAGTTGCATTAATAATTTAAATTGTTTTTCAATTGAAAATCATTGAAAAAAACCCGAATAAAATATTATGTGCAATTTGTTTTTCCAAATTCCAAAAATTATCTCAATCACAGATCTGATGGACGAGTGTTGTTTATTGAACGCCTCTTTTACATTATATGATTGTTGTTGTTGTGAAAAAAATTTGATGCGAGTGATATGGGGTATGGCGATATGGTGTCATGTAACCAGACATGTTTTTATAAAATGCATCAACTAGATAATATTTACCAACCAAAATAATACAAAAGTTTTGTTGCATATTTTATTTCACAATTGAAACAATGATGTGAATAACATACATGGTATTGGATGCGGAAAATCATATATTGGATTGTTCTGAACTTTGTCAAGGACCGATGAATCGTGCATAGAACCCTCAGCACCAGTGACAAAATATGTAAATAACATATTGTGGTCACATATCGCTATGAAATTTGTAGTTGTATAACCAGTTCGACCACGACAATTTAGTGACTTGCTTTCCTTAGGATGTACTCATATATGAGTGCCATCAATAACGCCAATACAATTCTATTAAAGAAAAGACATCAAATAATATTTTATTAATAATATATATAACAAATGAACCATATTGCTAAACATGGAAAATAACAAAATATTTATCTTAAATAATTTTCGAATGTTAGTTGTGGTGAATTTGACATGTGCTTGTGTTTGATCAATGAGCCGCATCTCATCCATGTATAGTTGTATTAATGATTTTAACACTTTTGATATTATTGTAGACATCGTAGACTTCGAATGACCAAAAAAGATGTCCACCGCTCTCATACTTCCACCATGGGCAAAATATACCAAAGTGATTCATACTTCCTCTTCAATTGAAATTTTACGCCCACCAACTAAATTGTAATGTGTACACAACGATTTATCAGTTGTCTAACACATTCACAATTAATTCTTATAGCTCAAAAACATGAATTATCATTATTCATTAAGACTTGTACAATTTCAGCACCACGAGTGGAAGGATCTTTAGGTAAACGTTGAACTTGCTCATTCATTAAATAATGTTCCGCAAATGTTGTAAAACAAATTGCGACCAAATAATTTACAAAATCATCATCAGATAAAGTACTCGTGTCAAATTCATCCAAATTGTTCATTCTTTATAATTTTGTAAAACAACTTAGAAATACTAATAATTAAGAAGGAAATTTGAAAAAACAAATCCAACAAAGAAGAGAGAGAAATGTGTTATGATTTGTGTAGAATAAAATATGGTCATAAAAGATAGACAGATTTTTGTTTTCTTTATAGAGTAAAAACTCAATTATTGTTTTTATTTTGTCCATAAGATAAAATAATGTATGTACTTATTGTTGTTTGTCCATTGGATAAAATTTTAAATGTACATATTATGTATTTTTGGTCCATAGGATAAAATGATGTAGGTCTTTATTGTTGTTTGTCCATGGGATTAAATGGTGTATGTACTTATTTGTTATTTATTCATAAAATAAGATGATGTTTGTACTAAAAAATAAATTGAATAAAAGAATGTTATTTTAAAGATAAAAATAAGATTAAAAATATGTAGTATACATATATATTTGATGAATAATTAGTTTGTGAATTGATTTTTTTTTTGTTTAATTATATCAGTCATTTAATATATCATTATTAATTTATTATAAATCAATTTCAAATAATCATACTCTAACATAACATAATATACTGCTTAAAATAAACTCACCTTCATTTAACAAAATAAGAATACACCTTATCATTACTCTAATAAATGTCATCACACAAATAAAAGCGATATTATAGTTTATAAATACAAAAATATAATTGTAACATATATCACAAAAATAAGTCATAAGTTTCAAAAACTACAAGAGATAAAACTATCAAATCAATGTTGAGTTGGTGGAAAATTCAGGTCATCAAGTCCAATGTTTGAGTGATTTTGTGCGAAAGTTGAGTCAACAATATTTGCAACTTTAAACTCGTGCTTGATCGAACTCCATCTTTATTCATTATTTCCAAGCTCTAAGAAAGTTTCAATAATATTAGAATTCACCGCAAAAATATGATATATGTGATGGAAGGTTTCAGATCCACGTTAAAGGCATAATTGTCCAAGCATAATATCTAAACACTTTTTCATTGGAGTAGGTGAAATGATCGAAGGAGAGGACATTGAATCAAAATATGTCCGGCGATATTGTGGCGACGATTGTTGTTGCATTTGTTTATTCCTATATAGGAGATGTACAAATATTTTTTCAAGTCTTTTTTATTGAGGAATCTTTTTTAGCTCTTTTACTCCTCCTAGATGAACACATTGCCCTTTTTTGACCACTAGACATGACAATAGATTTTGTTGTTTCAACACGAATTCCATCTTAAGGGTCAATGAATTGATTTTTTAATGACTTATCGGAGTCATTTGATCCCTCTTCGACAATAGATGTAAATGGAAGAGGTTTAAAATGAGAGCGGATATAATTATCATTTGCACGATCACAGCAAAAAAATGTTCGAACAAAGCATAGTCTGGAATTGTCTTTCATTTATAGTGATACAAATCTTTTTTTCCGTAGAAAATAAATATAAAAATATTAAAATCTAAAAATTTATATATTCAAGAAATGTTTAATCCAAAAATAATTACTCAGACATAGTCCCACCAACTATCGCTCGTCCCACCAACTATCGCTCGCATCAATCATATTCCGTATCGGATCCCATCCTAGGTCAGTTTAGAATATAGCCCATCGTAATTCAGACCAAAGTGTTTGTTTAGTATGAAAGTGGTTCTTGGATTGATCTTTCATAGGATATAACATATATTTATCCCAAAATGCCTTAATCAAGACATTGTATGTTGGATTGTTTTGTCATGGCTAACCGACAATCATTTTTTTTTCATACATAATATTTTAAGAAAAAATGTAGCCTTTTCTGGAGATGAATCTCACATTGCAAGGTTTGATTTGTTAACACCTATTAATTTTCAAAGTGACATTTTCCTAATACAAACAATGAAATAGTTCTTATTTAACCTAGATAAAAATAATAATTATGCATTTTATCTAAACAATGAATATCTATACATACATTAATGAAAAAAATACAATACATTTAGATATTCATTGTTTAAACTATTTCATTGTATTTTAATTAGAAAGTATAAAAACAAAACTAACTGAAACAAAATGGTAAATTAGAAAATACATAAATTATTATTTTAATGGTTAAATTAGTACATTACAATATTTTTTAATAATTACCCTGGTTAATTCAATAACCCTAATCTGAATAGAACAACTACTAATTGTGTTTTTATTGGAGATGGCACGACACTTTATGTTTTTCAGATTCTTGTACATTTGTAATTAATTGAATAATTACATAAACTAACACTTTCTAAAATCAAAATTTGTTATTAGAATGGATTATTGTTGTACAAAAGACTAACAATATTGTAACACTTATCAAATTAGTCATGATAGGGACAACGAAATTAGGAACGAAAGTAAGGGCACAAATTTAACGTGATCTGCGACTTTACCAAAGAGAGAAATAATAACAAAAAATATATTTAAAAAATAATAAATTAAAAAAATGGCCATGTTCGGGACAAAAAATCTCGCACATGACATTTTTTTTGATTTTTTTTCCCTCCTTCCGAACATGAAAATCTCTCGAACATTGTTATTTTCTCAGAAAAAAATTAATAATAATAATTTATTTTTCTCTCTTCTCCCCCAATATGGTCATTTTCCTGAAATGTTTTTAATTTTTTTCCTTTCTCCTCCCGAACATGACTATTTTTTCGAGAATAAAAATTATGGTTTTTTATTTTTCCTGCACATATGACATGGCACGTCAAATTCTTGATTTTACTTTCGTTATAACTTTGTTGCTCAAATCATTTTTCCTTGTCAAATTATATAAAATTGCAACTTATACCATGAGAATGATAGAACATCAATTTCATCTATTCTATTGTGACTGGAAGTTTGGAACAGAGGAGATACACGCAGATACACGCAGGTCAACCTTTTGACTAAGTTTAGCTAGCCTTTGGGCTAGAGCATACTCATCCTAGGTAGCACATTATAACTTTTTAAATTAAGAAGTTACATTTGTTTTTTTATGAAATCTTAGTGTATATTTTTTTTTATAAATTATTAACAATAAATAATTATTTATCATGTAGAATATCCATGCGATAGTGAATAAAATATAAGTTTTTTTTGTCCTATAGAATTGGGGACAGGGACTGCCCACATGTGGGCATTACAATTTTGAATTGCTAAAAAAAAATGTTATAAAATTATTTTAAATTTTTTATTGATTCATTGGACAATTGAGGTTAGTTTTCTAATTTTCAATTTAGCCCAATGTACACTTCATTGTTGGTTGTTGCTTACATCAACCAAATACTAGTTGTGAAATATTAATAAAAAATATTTGAAATGCCATCCATAGTTATATCTCATAAGTGTAAATAGGGATGGCAACGGGTACCCTACCCGCCGGGTAGTGAAGTATCCATCCCCGAACCCGATTTTCATTTTACTACCCGACCCCGAACCCGACCCCGACGGGTATATCTAATTTTATCCCCATCCCCGATTCATCGGGTATCCGATCCCCGACGGGTACCCCATTACCTGATTAAAAAATTAAAATTTGTAGAACTTGAAAAAAAAGAAACATAATAACTGTAATAAATAATAAAATTATTAATAACGAAATGTTAAAAAATATAAACAAAAACATTACTTACCTAAGTATTTATGTTATAGACTTTGAAAAAAAAAACTTTGTTGTTTGTTGTTGCTAAAGTGAAGAAAGTTAGAATAAATGTAAAAAAAAATATTGACTTATGTTGAAGATCTTGAAAGGAATAAGAACTTTGTTGTCGTTAAAGTGAAGAAAAGTTAGAATGAATGTTAAAAAAATAAACAAAAACATTACTTACCTATGTATTTATGTTGAAAATCTTGAAAAAATAAGAACTTAGTTGTGCTAGAGTGAAGAAAATATAATGAATATTAAAAGAAAGTTAAAGATTGAATATGAAGAATGTTGAGATTGAAATACATCTTGTTATTAAAAGAAAATGTGAAGATTATGAGAGAAATAACTTTTTGGGGAATATAAAAAAATAATGTCTTTTTGGGGAATATAAAGAAATAATGTTTGAGTGGAGTATGGATAAGAGCAAAATATTCATGATGATATTTGTAATAATGAGATATTTGAAATGTCACATTAAACTATAATAAAAAAATATTTTATTTTTTATATTAATATAATCGGGTATCGGGTTTGGGTTTCACACACTCCCCATCCCCGACCCCGTACCCGATCGGGTATCTTCTCTCATACCCCATGTCCGACCCCGACCCCATACCCAATTTAAAATACTCGAACCCGACTATCGGGTATCCACGGGTATCGGGCATACGGGTACCCATTGCCATCCCTAAGTGTAAATGAGGATGAAATTAAATTTTGAAACGAGGTGCATTTGCAATTTGAATTATCCAAATTTTATAAAATTTTCAAAAGATTCTTTGGACTTGAATTGAAGGTTTAAATTTGTTTTATTAGTGGGGTAATTTTCAATTGATTATTCGTCTTGATTGTAAACGAATTACATTATGTTTGATATTTTTCATTTTTTTTTTATTTTGTATAAAATTGTTTTTTAATTTCCATGTTTGTTGTGTTTATCCTTTTTTTTTAAAAAAATATTTCATTAAAGGAAAATTGTTTAAGCAAAACGTCAAAATCGACAAAGAAAAAAAAAGAGTACGAACACAAACAAGACAACAAAGAAGACACTTGAAAAAAATGGCAGCAATGAGAAATAAATGCATAAAAAACAAATGGCATCGAATACTTACTCTCCAACCAGTTTGTACACATTATCCCCACTAAAGATCGTCAAAGAGATCAACGAGGTGAATCGTTGAAACAGTTGGTTTGTCACTCTAAATTTTCGTCACATTGATGATCAAAGAACTTTGAAGTAATCTCACCGGTCAAGTTTTTTTTTGTTGAATACTCTTTGATTTCTCTCAATCCACCAAATAATGATCGGCAAAGAACCTCTTATTATCGAAAGTCAACAAGTTACACAAATTTGTCCAAGCTTCCTAGAAGTAAGTGTCTTTGGCATAACCTAAACAACTCTAAAAAAACATTACACTAAATCTCAAATAAGTTTCACGTAGTGACAATGTATGACACATTCTCCTGGCACTTTAAACACAAATGACATCGGCTAACCGAAATAATCCCTCTAGTATGAAGTCGATCATCGGTAGAGATGCCCCTACGAATATCACATCATCCTAAGAACGACATCTTAGATGGTGTTTCGGCGCTCCACAATGCATGCTAAGGATAATAAATTCCCGACTTAGTATCTTTTAAGTCATAACAAAGTTTAACGCTAAAATAATCTTGATTGTTCCAGGCCATAGTGTCATCAATATCGTTATTCAAACATTTATCTTGAATTTGATTGAGCATAACCCTAAGTAACATCGTCTCACCGTGAACAAGTCTCCTTTGAAATCTAATATTGGGTTGAAAATTATCTCTCAGGGTGACAAACATCTCAAGAACTGACTTGTCTCTACATGTGGCAATTTTGAACAAATTTGGAAACGTCTTCGTCAAACATTTATCACGACACCATGAATCATGCCAAAAGTTGACCGATTTTTCACTACCAGCTTTAAAGATCGGTTTCTCTCTAAAGTCACTCCAATTGCGACTAATGACTTTCCAAAGTCCACAAACACATGTCCCTTGGACTCAGTTGGTGAACCAACCAGACCAGTCATCACCATACTTATGTTTGATCACCTTAGCCCATAGACTTTCTCTTTGAGCCGAATATTGCCAACACCACTTAGAAAGGAGAGCGTTATTAAAAGACGAGATATCCCTCCTTCCTTGATGCTCTTTTTGATCTTACTCCACTAAACTAAGTGTGTAATATGAGACTCTGAGGTACCCATAAAAAGTTGTGCATAAGCCTCTCGATGTTAGCTGCAACGCTTTCTTGGGATTATGAATAAAGAGAGCATGTAGGTAAGCACTAAGACGATGAGACTATTAATCAAAACCAGCCTCCCCTTTTATAGATAATATTACTTCGCCAAATAGACAACTTATCCTCCATTTTGACAACAATATTGTTCCAATTCTCTCTACACCTAGAGGCACCTCCAAGAGATAGACCAAGATATGTAATAGGAGCAAACTCCACCTTATATTCCAGGATTTGAGTGTGAAGCCTCACTATTGAAAATAAATTCTGATTTCTCTTTGTAAACTTTCAATCCCATTTTATTCTTAAACTTCTCGAGAACGTTCTTTAACGCCACTAAACTTTTCATTAAAGCATCAATCATGCACAATGCGTCGGTCAAATAACAAGATATGAGAAATACCCACTTCACCCAACCTAATGCCACAATTAATCTCCTTAACGTTACTGATCAATTCTTCATTTTTTTAGCAACAAAAACAAAACTTTCATAACAATCACAAATAAAAAAGGAGACAATAAATCACATGCTCTATTTATTGTAAATAGAATAAGAAAATATAAACATGTCAAATTTGATGGACTCAAAATAAGTTCATCATAATTTATTAAAATCAAATGTATTAAGAATGGTCATCTTCATGAATTCATTGCATTGATAATCTTTAATAGGACATCTTCGTGAATTCATTGCATTGATAATCTTTTATAGGACAATAAGAAGATACATATAGTAATCTTTGGTGTTTTTGTATGGCTAATTTGAGTATTGTGACATTGAGTTTTTCAAGAATCATTTTTGGGTTGAAAATTTAATAGAAGATAAATTTTTAAAATTTTTAATTCATTGAAGAATGAGATATCATTTTCTTTAACTTTCTTCTTGATATTTTTCTAATAACTATCATTTTTTTGAAATTGTTGTTAGATTATAGGTGTTAAAAAGATTATTTATTTGTTAATTATACATTAACACAGGTAAATGAAGAAGAGAGAGTTAATTTTCTTATGTGTGATATTCTCTTCTTTTTTTTCTTTCTTTTTTGGTAAGTTGATGGTTTGCTTACCCTTTTTATTAATGTGAAAATACTGTCTGAAAAAATATAAAAATTAAAAGTTTTGTATTCCTTTAAATATAATTATATATATATATATATATATATATATATATATATATATATATATATATATATATATATATATATATATATATATATATATATTAATTAACGATTTTATCCATTTAATCTCAGGATGGACAACACATAAAAACATAAAATTTGATATTCTTAATCGAGACCAAATTATTTTAAAAATAAATGATATTTCAAAATTTCCACAATATATAATTCAATTTTGTAATCTTAAAATTTATATTATTACAAAAAAAATTATTTAAAAACAGAGACTAAAAAATTAATGGGGGTAGCCCGCAAACACACTTAATCATTTAACCAGGCGCAGAACTTGTCGCCTGACGGGCTCGAACCCAGGAACTTAGGGTTCGTATCCACCTCTTTTTGCCGCTAAGCTAGAAGAGGTGGATTAAAAACAGAGACTCATGTTTATGTTTTTAACGACTTTACAGAGAGGGATACCAGAGTAATTAATTCTTTATATTCTTTCATCTAGAACTAATTGATGAAACTATATGTTATGTTATATTATGAAATAAATATTATTATATGTTATATACCCAAAAATAAACAGTCATTTGAATATCCAAATAATCTAATTATGAACAATGTCTAAGTTTAATTATGAATTTATTTTAATATAAAATTAATAACTTGTAAATTCTGTAGTTACAAGAAATTAGTTGAGGGATGCGGAAGATTTAATAAATAAAAAATGTAGCCATGTCATCAATCCAAAAAAAACAACGCTTCAAAATGAAGCCATGTCATCAATCCGTCTCTTCTTTTATACACCAATCAGAGAGCCTATTGTCCATATATAAATAAGAAATCCGATTCATCAATAACTCATCTTATATTAGTTTTTCTCACCTACAATCTATCTATCTAACTTCATACAAATGGCGCCCAAGGCTGAAAAGAAACCGGCCGCGACAGCAGAAAAAGTTCCGGCGGAGAAGAAGCCAAAAGCTGGAAAGAAGCTTCCAAAAGACGGTGTTACCTCAACAGGAGTTGACAAGAAGAAAAAGAGGACGAAAAAGAGTGTCGAATCATACAAGATCTACATCTTCAAAGTTATGAAACAAGTTCATCCTGATGTTGGTATCTCTAGCAAGGCAATGGGAATCATGAACAGTTTCATCAATGACATTTTCGAGAAGCTTGCTCACGAGTCATCCAAACTCGCACGCTACAACAAGAAGCCGACGATTACTTCTCGTGAGATCCAGACTGCTGTCAGGCTAGTTCTTCCTGGTGAATTGGCTAAGCATGCTGTATCCGAAGGAACCAAGGCTGTTACCAAGTTCACTAGTGCTTGATGGCATAATTGTTTATGTTCTGATTTGCTAACTGATATGTTAATTCTATAATGAAATTGTTGGTTGTTGATCTTTGATTGTTAGTCTAAATTCAGTACTGTTAGCCAAATCAAAAGCTTATATATATATATTACTTCACAATTCAGAAAATGTCACAAATTCACAAGAAGAAGAAGAGCAAACTCACCATCCCATTAACGTTCGTCTTACTCTATCAACAATATGATTTCTTACCCTCACATTAGATAACTGAAATTTGCAGTTCTCATCCAGCAAGAATCTGTAAACTTCCCACTCACGGTCAGCATCCGAATGTCTTCCAATTTCAGCCTGCGTTTATAGAATTGTTACGTAAGCTTTAAACTATAAACCCAAGAGCAATATGGGAGAAAAAAATGCTTACCGAGAAAACACACATCTCAAGACATTTCAATGCGAATGTTACATCATAGAAAACACGAGGCCTTCCTTTTCCCGATAGTTCAACTGGATTGGCAACCAATAGTTCTGTATCAGGTCCACGGTTTACAGTAATCACACGCAATGGATGAAGCATCTCGTTCTTCAACGCTTTACACAATGTATTCTGTTTCTCAGGATCCACAATCTTATCGCCGTTCTTTTGTTGGATGAACAAGTCAAGATCACGTGCACCTTTCTTTACTGGACAGAATCGACCGTAAGAAACCTGTTTAAACAAAATCAACACGATGCAAATCGTAGACCTTGTTTGATGAAGGGTTATTTGGATACATACCTGTACATTACAGTCTTTCAATGTCCTCAAGATATCATAAAGGAGGCCCTTGTGATCAAAGCATTGTATCGAAAGTAAAGTGTGAGATGGGCTCAAGGAATTATCTGTAATGACACTAATGTTCTTCAACTTTGTCATATCTGGGCTAAGTTTATTTGCACAGTTTTGCTCACTTTCTGATGATGATAGTTCACATCTAAACAGTTCTTCAGCAACACCGGGAGATAGAGAAGATGCACTGTTTTGATTCCCAGCTAACTTAAGTTCACAACTGACACATGAATCACCTAAAACACAATATAATTGCTCACAAGTTTCATCTTTCCTCTGCTTTGTGTCCAGGAGATCTCTGGAAACATATAGTTTAACAACTATTACCATTATCATTCAAACCAAATGGCTTAAATTGATTCATTAAGTCATAAATCATATCATTGCAAATCATATAAGATCAACTTACAGGTTATCTGTAACAAAGAAGAGATCTAGGACTCTTCCATCTGGCGTTGTAGTCACTTTCACCCGTTGGATAGTCAACTGAAGCTCACACAGCACTTGGGTAACATCTGTGTAAGCAGGATTAACACAATTTTGATACAAACAAGCAAAAGAATCCTTAATAGGAAATGTTATATGTGTATGATTTATACCATGTAACAACCCTTTCCGATCAAGGCAACAAAATGTTATGAGGTAAACTTGAGAAGCTTTAGGGCATGGATATGGCTGATTTAGGTAAAATGAAGTAGAACAAGTTGGACACACCATTACAAGGCGGTTCTTCAAATCTGACCATCTTACTATGCCAGTACTAGCATGAGGAATCACCCAAAGCACTATGTAACACCATCTTCCATCAGTTGAAACATCTACTTCCATAAACAAATATCACAAAATACTCAAATAACATTTGTGAAATCAAGCCTGACTGATAAGAAATCAGATCCAAAAAAAATAGCTAAAAACAAGTTCAGTTATACTAATGCTTATTAAAGGAATTATTCTCCATATAAAGACAGTTATAAACTGAAGAACAGCACGATTGATAAGTAGATATTTCAAATATCGGATTGAATCTCACCTCCTTTGGTGATGCAGAGTCCGAAGTCGAGAATAGTCCAGCAGATATCGCAAGAGAGGCCGGTTTTATCGGGGCAATTGACGGTGATGATGTGAGGTTCGCCGGGATTTTTCCCTTTCTGAATTGATACGGCGTCATCTTCGCTTGGTAGAACCATTATATATGCTAATTTCCGGCCAAGTAGCACTTTCGCCGGCGTCTCCGGCGAGAATTTTCAACTGGAAGCAGCTCAAAAAAAGACAGTTGACGTCTCTATCTCTTTCTAGAAAATAAGATAGTGAGAGAGTGGATAAAAGTAAGGGATTAAATATCAAATATGACACTCATCTTTTGTATTCGTTTCATATAGACTATTGAAAATATTATTTTCATTAAAAAAAATCACTTTTGTTTAAAATGAAATTATTTTTACATATTGTTTTGATCATTTTTAAAATTATTATAATTATAATTATAACGATAATAATAAAAAAATACTATTTTTTAAATAATTTCATTAATGTTGAAATAAGAGCTATAAGGTAAGCTATGACTAAGCTTGAATTAAGCATAATCAAAATGACTACTTTTAATTGGAATTAAGGCACTACTAAAAAAATATGGTATTTTACATTAATAATATAACAATCAATTCATTTTTGTGTTAAATATAATGTACTGTAAATCTATTTTAAAACGATAGTTTATTTGATTTGAAAAAAAAAATGGATTCTTAGAATATTGTTTGATGTAAAAAAGATTGTTTACTAAGGTTGTACTTCAAAAATTTTGTAAAGAATGAAGGTTATTTTTTAAATTTGGTCTAATAAAATACTAAAATATTGATCAACAGATAGTGAACCAATGGTTCATTGACGGATTCACAAGAGTTCCAACCAAAGTTGGTATTAGTTTAAAAAAAATATATGGATATATCTACGTGAATTTTGTCGTTTTCTTAAAATTTAATAAACAAATAACATTAATTTGTGTATATTATAATATAAAAATTAAATGTTATTTGAATTTCATACTTTATTATACCTTGGACGAATCTATGTACAGGCTCGGTTGGGCTGAAGCCCACCAAAAAAAATATAAATATTATTATATTTTTTTTACGATAGAAATATGACATTACCCTTAATTTCTTAAAAAAATTAATATAATTCATTGTTTTTTTTATCTAATTATTAATAAAATGGTAAAACTTATTTTTATATACTTGTTTTTTTCATAATTTTCTCGTTATTATTTTAAGCCCACCCTAAATTTTTTTCAAGCCCACCCCAGTTCGAAATCCTGGGTCCGTTCCTGATTATACTGACATTATAATTAAACTAATATAATAATAATATTGTAATATTTGAATAACATCATAACTATATATTATTTTATATTATAACATTCTTTTTTAAACTTAAAATGAAACTGACTGACATAATTTGAGGTTGAAAACGAAATTATAAAATGTTATGTTCTTTAATTTTGATAAGTGTTTAAATACATCGATTACATAATGATAGCGTGTTTAATAAATTAATGAAGAATATAAAATTCCATGAGCATTGACTACATGGGTAAAAAGATAATTGAAGAACTCTGAGATTACTTGTGAATGTTAAAGTCCATCTATTTATAAAATGGAAGCGTGTTGATTAATAAATTAACGAAAAATGTAGAATTTAATGGGCATTGAATGCTGGGATGAAATAACAATTAAAATAACTTCAATGTTACTCGTGGATGTCGACTTTTATGCTAAATGAATTTCTTCAAATTTTTGATTTCTCAAAAATTTCAGAAAATGGGCTTTCTAAAAAAACCCCATTGTCCGGACCTGAGACTATTGAAGAATCTTTTTTATTTTTTGGTTATGTATGGAAAGATAATTTGCTATCGGATATTTATTTTTGAATTTGATAATTTTCTCTAGCATTAGAATTTTTTGAAAAGTAATTATCTCGGTTTCATTGAGATCTATCAAATATCAAATGATCGGGTGAGTGTTGATTAAATAACTAATAATTTTTTTTTTCGTATGATTGAATTAAAACTAACAAAAATATGAGCATGGACGGTTGGTAAAATAACAACCCAAAAAAATCTCGAGTTAAAACATAAACATTTAAAAAAATATATATTTTAATAAATTATTAGAGTTTTCTATTAATGACTAAACATTGATGTAGGCAAAATACTATAATTTAATGTGTTTGAGAATAAAAACAATGCTCTAATACTATGATATAATATAAAAAAAAATTGTATTGAATGTTATATTAAATTTATAAGTTATTATATTTATAAAAAAAAAATTATAATAATAAAATTATATTAGACACAATGAACTGTAGTTTTTGATACAAATTAAATGGATTTAAAATGAATCTTATCTATTTAATTAATTTGAATTTATTTTTGATTTTTTATAAAAAAAAAAAAATCGTCAAGTAAAACAAAATCTAAGCACATCATACCAACTAAACTCCAAAAGTACAAAAGAGAGATTAATGTTGTCTATGTGGACTTTGTTTGAAGCCTCACTGGAGACAAGAAGAGAGACGATAAAGGAGGAAAGAAAGAAAAAGACCGTCATTGTTGTGGAGGGAGCTTGATCATTTTTTTAGTTCTTCAACTAAAGAGGATGGTTTGTTGCGGGATCAATTAGAGCAATGCTTAAGGAAACTTGTAATTTGTTTTTTATTTCTTGATTTTTTTCTACTGTCTACATGTTATAACATTTTTAATTTTAGATTTAGGACCATAACATAACATAGACACATTTTTTAAAATAAAATGATACAAAACTATAATAATATTTATGTATGAATTTATATTAGACACATGCCCTGTCATATTGAATTCATAAATAAAGTGTAAACTAAGGCCTTCGGATTGAGGTTTTGAAAAAACTTAAAAAGGAGAAAAAAATAATGATATATATAAATAGTATTTAAAAAAAATGATTTTGAGGAGATAGTGATTATTTTTGGTAAAAAAATTTAAATAGTATTGATATATATAAATAAAATAAAAATAATAATTTAAAATTGAGGGTGTTTTAGTATTTTGATTAATGAAATGAGTGATGTGATTGTTGAGAAGTGATTGATTGGAAAAATGATTTTGTATGAATTATTTAAAAAACATAAAGAGAATAAGTCAAAATATTTTTTTAAAGGGTCAAAAGTTTAAAGTAGAATCTGTAACGTGACAGGCACACGAGACATAGCGCGGAAACCCCTTCTCACGTGAAACCAAACATCGAACAAAAAACAGTATTTCTAAAATGCGTTTAAACACGTAAAATGTTTTTTCTTTCATAATTTATCGAGTAATAAATTAGGTGACGACTCTAAAAAGTCAAAACTAGTTTAAATCTGTTTTTAGCTTATCAATGTATTTTATGTGATATATTTATATATATATTTTTTTATTTGATCGGTTCAAGTGAAAGTTCAAAGTCATTTTAAGACTTTTTAAAATTTAAGGTGAAAATTATAATATCTCTATACAAAAATATATAAAATTGTTGAAGAATTTCAATTCAAATGATAAATTTTTTGAACCGACCTAAAATGAGGAGGTCGTTGATAATTACTGACACAATTTATTTATTAATAAAATATTGAATAATGATTGGACTAATTTGATTCAACTAACAATTAATTGATTAAATAATTAAATATGTTTAATAATATTTAACTTAATTGAATGTTTAATATTAAGTGTGTTTGAGTGGATTTGTTTTAATTATTAATTTTTATTTTTTATTTTTAATTTATTGTAAATTACTCAATTTATTCGTTAAAAGGGTTTAAATATATTTAATTTAATTTATTTAATGCAATTTATTACTCAATTGTGGCTTATTTTTGATATTATTGATTAACAACATTGTCTTCTATAAATAAATTGGCCCGTGCCCTCACAAATGGAAGAGAGTAAAATTACGTTATTTTGAAAAATAGTATTTTATTGCTATTATCATCTAATCTATCAAATAATTTTTTTAAAAATAATTATCAAAGTTAAAACTAAATTGATTTTATTTATATTTGTTAAAAAAATTATAATTAAATTTGATGATTTTGTTTGTAAAGGTAAATGAAAAAAAAAATATTTATTTTTTTTATAAAACATTCTAAAAATAATTACAAATATTTTTTTTGTAAATAAATTATTTTAGTTAAAAAAAAAAACTCAAATCTAAAATAATTTGGGTGAAATTAGAAAAAGAAAAAAAAAATAAAATTTAATAAAGTATTAGGCGGGCTTTGTGAATTTTAAAAATGTTTGATTTCCCTCCTCCTCCATTGGGAACATGTTATTAATTATAAAGATATTCTTCCTTTTGTGCCCTTACATATATGGACGGTTTATATTATTAATCTTCACACACCCGACGCGGATAGACATTATCAGCCGTTGGATTCAGGATCCGCAACACAAGCAAAGCATCTACAAATACAGAGACAAACACATTCTTCTTAAAATCAAATCTCAAACACCTTCTTCTTCTCCAAATCAAATTGTCGGATTATTCTGTCTCTATTTTAAAATGTCAGGCCGCGGTAAAGGAGGGAAGGGTTTGGGAAAGGGAGGAGCCAAGAGGCATCGTAAGGTTCTTAGAGACAACATCCAAGGTATTACCAAGCCAGCCATTCGTCGTCTGGCCAGAAGAGGCGGAGTCAAGCGTATCTCCGGTCTGATCTACGAGGAGACAAGAGGCGTACTCAAGATCTTCCTCGAGAATGTTATCCGTGATGCTGTCACTTACACTGAGCATGCTCGCAGGAAGACTGTGACCGCCATGGATGTGGTTTATGCCCTCAAGCGTCAGGGAAGAACCCTGTACGGTTTCGGCGGCTAGGGTTTTAACCCCTTTAGTTTTGTAAATCGGTTTGATGCTTTTTTCTTTTCAAATTGCTAAACATTTGCCTTTGAAAAGGATGAATGACCCATTTCAATTAGATGAAGAATCTAATAGACTTCACCCATTAATGAATCTTGTTTTTACCAACACTGCAATTCATTTATAATCATTTATTTAGTTTTCAGCAAGTAAATGCCTTAGTAGGGTTTATATCCTATCACTTGTATGCATATTGTTCATTATATTATTGCTCTTCTTTATAGTGAGAGATTGGTATTTTTCAATATTTGTTTGAGGCGTTCTATATTGGCGTCTCTGGGTTACCTCAGTTCAATTGCTTGAGATTTCCTTACTGAAAATTGTGAATAATGAATCACGCTATTGGAAACCCAAATATATCAAATTCATTTCAAACATGCCCAAGTTAAACTAAAGGTCTATCCCTATTCATAAAATAAATCGTATTACATAAACATGTCAACAAACATTCATGTTAACAACATGCTATTCTCATTTACTATCTGATTCTACCCAGAGGCGTTACATTTATCGAATATGGAGGGAGATTGTTTAAAAACTTACTGAGATCTTTCAAAATCGACATGGGAGATATCCTCTCCTAAACTCTCCGAGTCTGTCCTCTAAAAGCCGTCAGTCCTTCAGTTGCATGGGAGAGATCACGCTAGAGCCCTTGAATTGTCGCCCGATTCTTACCTCAGTCCTCTTGAATCGATGCTGCTCCCTTTCTTCTCCTTCAATCGTAGAAAAAACCGTCTATGATCTGACTATTCACCCAAATAGACCTCTGCCGTAATCGCAACTTCCCTCTTTCATTAAAGTTAATGCCTTCTGACTTGGGGGTCTGAGTTTTAGGTGTTTGCCTAATTCCGCCTAAGCCCTTTTTTTTCTTTCTTTTGTAATGTGTCTAGCTTGGCCTTGTTTGATGTGTTCATTCCCTATTTTTTACCTGCCCAACATTAACACACAAAGCAAATCAATTTAAAGGTGAATATTCATTTGAAGTATTTTAATTCGTTTGATTTAGTCAAAAATAATTTTATTTTATAAAAATGAGTTCATGTTACACTTACAAATAGAGTGTAAAATGTGAGTGTCTACAGAATGCTCCTCTTGTGCAAAGTTTAAAAATTACGATCGAATTTTAGAAAACGCATGTCTAAGTTTGACATTATATACACCACATTTGTAAACAACCTAATTTATAATCATGTTATACTTACAAATAGAGTGTAAAATATGAGTGTCTACAAAATGTCTCTCTTGTGCAGATGTTAAAAATTACGATCGAGTTTTGAAAAACGCATGTCTGACATCATATACACCACATTTGTAAACAACCTAATTTATAATCCTACTTAAACCTTTTTATTATTTATTTATTTAGAAAACATTAAAAAAATAGAAAGATAAAACATAACGATCACATGATCGACGATGCCCCGATTTCGGTGCTTGTTGGTCGTCTTATTGAGGAGTTTGGATATTGAAAGATGTTCGCTTTACTTCGTCCGTAAAACATGGTAGGATTGACTGTTGACTCTAACCAATGTATTGACTGGCGACACAAGTATCTACTCCGAGCCTAGATATCGAGACATCACGAAACACTATACGAGGTTCGCGTCATCTTTTAGACGGATAAAAACAACATATTAATCTCAAGCTATTATGATATGAATACCATCTATGTGAGATAACCGAATAATTTTCATTATTCTGCGGATCGATGAACGCGGTATATTGATCTCAAGATTTTAGGGTCCGATGACCAACTATGCGAGATAACCGAAGAGTTTTGTGTCATTGTGCGGGTGGACGTCTTAAACTTACATTAATTTCACCTACTACAGTCCATAAATCATCTGCCTGAAATAGCCAATGATATTTTTATCGTCTTTTGACTCGAGTGGAAAACCAAATATATTAATCTTATGCCACTATAGTCCTTAGACCAGCTGCGTAGATAGCTAGAGGGTTGGCTCCATTCCTCAAGTGGGTGATTGCATCATATTAACCTCACGATCCTAGTTCCGAGTGCGTATCTAATTAGTCCGAATGTACGTGTCTAATTAATCTGAGTTACGTGACAAAATTCGTGAGATAGTTAGTTTGCATCAACTTGGTAGGTTGACGTTTAAACAATTTTACCGGTCTTGTGATTGCGTAGTTCGGGGAGCCATGTGCCTAATCACACAAGATTGGGTTGTGTTGCATCATTTGCATAGTGAGCGACTTACTACTTAATTTTTGTAACTGCTTCATTTCTCAATGGTGCGCTTTTGTACAAAGACATCTTCGATGATTGTTGGTGTAAAAATATCATAAATGTCTAGAAATAGAGGACCTGAAGAGCATAATCCTAAAGAGATTTTCTTGAACCGTTTCATCACTTTTGCTTTTTGATTTTTTTGATTTTTTTTTCTTGTGAAAAACTTTTTCATCATGATTTTGAGTTTCTCTTTTTATTTAAAAAAGACTTTGACGCTTCATTTTTGGACTTTGAATTGAAGGATAACATATAATAGTGGTGGATGAAGTAAAAGCGATATTGTCATATTGAGTAAACAAACATTGGTGAGATAACCTAAGGGTTGGTCTACTAAAGGAATGTCAATTTGAGTAACGCAAATATTGGTAATAAAACCCAATGATTCATGTCCACAGAGGGTGAGTCAAGGCCTAAGATTATGCCGAAAAGTATAATCGACCGCAAGGTTCGTCCACGAAGGGTGAGTAAATGCCTAAAATAATACCGAAACACGAAATTGAGAAATTATTTTAACTAAATTTAAAAATAAATTTAATTAATTATGTTAAGTTTTAAAGTGACTTAGAACTGTAGTTGAAACTTATATAATTAAAAAAATAAATTAAGAAATGTAAATAATAATTAATGTTATTTTTTAATAAAAAATAATTATATATGTATATATATAAATTAAAAATACTGAAATAATAAAAATAAAAAATATTTCCTAAAAATAAATTAAAAAAACAAAAATGTAAAATAAATTAATAAAAATATTTAAATTAAAAAAATTATATATATATATATATATTTAAATATATTAAGTTTTTTTAAAATTACTTAGAAATTTATTTAAAACTTATTTATTATTATATAAAATAAATGAAGACGAAAAGAATAATTTTTTTATTACCACATATTTTTATTTAATTATTTATATATACTTATTAATGTTTTTTAATATTTGTCCAATTATTTATTATAATAATTTATTATTATCAAAATCAAATTAAGACAATATTATTTTTGTTAGAACATATTTTTTAATTTAATTATTATATTAGTTTTAAATATTTTTAAATATTTATTCAATTATCTATTATAATAATATATTATTATAAAAAAACAAGACACTAACAAAATTTTATTACAACATATATGTTTTTAATTATTTATATATATATATATATATTATATTTTTCCAATTATCAATTATAATAATTTATTTATATTAAAATAATTAATTATATTCAATTTATTTATTATTTTTTATAAATGTCAATATTTATTAAATTTAATTATTAAATAATCAAAATCATTATAGATATAAAAATATAAAAAAATTAATTAAACTGATTAGTTGCTTTATTAATATATATATTTTTTCAAATATGTATATAATAATAATAAGTAATATTTGACCAGACTACCCGAATAAAATTTTATATAATTTGATCTAAAGTGTAATGTTTGAAAATTTATTTTATGAAAATTATTTTTATTTTCACATAAAAATATTGTCAATTTATATGATTAATTCGTGTGCATTAGATTTAGGGACCAAATTCAGAAATTAAGTTTTGAGGACTTAAAAAAATAACAAAAAAATTCTAAATAGAACGAGGGATTAAAAAACAGCAAGAAAGTTTTAAATAAAACGAGTTAATAAAATGTAAGTTTTGCCATTATTTATAATAATTAGATAAACAAATATTGAATTAAATTGAAAAAATATGAAGTTAAGAGGTAAAGTCATATTTTTACATTATTATTTTTTGGGGCGGGTTGAGCTGCTACATACATCGAAAAATTTGATGAAATGGCCCAACTAAATGGCCTAAATACAAAAATGGACCCCGCTTGATATAGTTTGCAAAAAGGGCCATTTTGCCATGCGAAAAGTTCGTAACACCCCTCGCGCGACTAAATTACCGCTCAAAGACGAGAAATGCCATTAACACGTTTTCATCTAAAGCGCGTGAGTTAATAAACGCGTTTTAGATAAAACGCGGGAGTGACATTTCCCGACTTTCCATTTACGGGAAATGCCACTCATGCGTTTCATCTAAAACACATTTATAAACTCACGCGTTTTATACGACAACGCGTGAATGACATTTCTCGTCTTTCATCATATATATAATTTTTTTGTCCTAATTAAAAATAAAACCATTCACGAATATCGACTCTCTCACTTTCCACTTCGACTCTACTCTCAAACCCTACTCCCTTGAAGACCAAGACCAAGACCACGACCACGACCACGACCACGACCACGACCACGACCACGACCAGCAGCCGCCGCCGTCGACGACTACGACCACGACCACGACCTCTCCGTTTGAAGTCGTGACCCACTACTCTTTGTTCTCAAAATGGGTATGTTTATTTTATATTCTTTAGTGATTATGAACACTAGATTGGTTATATTATAGTATAGCTAGGTTGTATTCGATAACTCCTCAATGAATATGAATCAATACTATGTTATTTGAACAAAGACATATGTTACGCGTATTTCACTCACGCGTATTGTTTCTCACTCACGCGAAATACTCATTGAGGAGGAGTTTGCTGGTATGTTTCATGGAAATACAATTTTCCAAGAATTGTCCACAAGTTTGCTTAAATAGACCTATTAGATAGGGGATCCTATCCTATTAGATTCATTTCAACAAACTTATGGAAAAGTTGCTGCATTGGATTTCCTGAAACTCTACCAGCAAACTCCTCCTCGGTTATGGTTCACACCATCTTCAAAAAGCAACAACCGAATTAAGTAAAAATCGCGAGTGAGGCAACAGTAGAACATTACAATACACGTAATTCTTGTAATGTTGTTGAACTGTTTTCAATTGTAGCTCAAGTACATCTTTACTTTGATGGAGAGTGGAAAATTACAGATGATGTTACTCATTTTTCTGCAAAGTCAAACAACGGTTTGATTGTTCCCCAAAATTCTACTTATGTCCAATTAGTTGATCTAATCTATTCTGCTAATGATGCTGACAAATATAGATATGATTTATTGCTTCAAGTCAAGTATAGTTCTCCGGGCATGAATGCCAAATTTTATTATATAACTAATATAAAAAAATATGTGGATGTAGAGTTCTTTTTACATGAAGCATGTTTAGTTCACAACCACACTCCATTATGTGTATCCTTAGTAGAGAAGTCACTACCTAGAAATCCAACAAACCCAACTCAAGAAAGTGTAGTGGTTCCAGAAATTGATGATCCTGACGTATTCCCGAAGCAGCGGGAGGTTGTCTTTGAAACTGAAAATGACATTGAAGATGAACCATGTTTGCGTCTGAATGAGGGGGATGATGATTGAGTTCATGTTACCCAACCTAGTAGTGCTGCTTGGGTTGCTAGTACCAATCCAAGCAATGCTTGGGTTCCTAGGATTGAGTTCCAACCAAGCTATAGTGATTGGGTTGTTAGTAACATACCTGACATTGAAAATTCGATACTTGAGGCATTAACTTTAGAAATTGAAGTCATTTCGTTGTTTGAGAATAAAAGGGAACTTCAACTGAAGTTACATAAATATGCGATGGCTAATCATTTTGAATTCAAAGTGGCGAAGTCAAAAAAAGATATTTGGGTGGTAAAATGTTTAGATAAGAATTGCAAGTGGAGATTGCGTGCTGTGAAAGGAAAATCTTCGGAAATGTTTGAGATTCAGAAATTTGTAAAAGATCATACATGTTCAATTGTGTCAAGGCGAGAGAATGAAAGACAAACACCATCATGGGTTATTGGGGAATGCATGAAGAGCAAGTACATGGACCATCACACCATGACCACATGCCTAAGAAAATAATGAAAGACATGCATAGAAGTTATGGAATAAAGATGAGTTATAATAAGGCTTGGAGGTCTAGGGAACAAACCCTAATGGCGGTGCGAAGAACTATAGAGGATTCCTATGGTAAATTGTCATCATACCTCTACATGTTGGAGATGAATAATCCGGGTACCATAACAGACATTCAGACGGATGAGCACAACCATTTCAGGTATATGTTCATGTCCCTAGGCCTCTCAATTAGGGGTTTCAGAACTAGTTGTCGTCCTGTATTGTGCATCGATGCCAATTTTCTTAAGCATAAGGTTGGATGTCAACTATTGGTGGCTATAGCATCGAATGCAAATGAGCAACTATATCCTGTTGCTTTTGGCGTGGTTGATTCAGAGAATAATAACTCATGGGCATACTTAATGCAACAACTAAGTGTGGAAATTGGATCAGTCCAAGATCCCATCTTTGTATCCGATAGACACCCAAGTATTGCCAATGCATTGTGCTCAATTTTTCTAGAAGCATATCACGGTGCAATGCACATACCACATTAAGATGAATATAATGGCCAAATTAAAAAATGATCACTGCCACGCAAAATTTGAATTGGCTTCTCGTGCATACACCGTCCTAATGTTTAATCAATTTTTTGACAAGATCAAGATTAAGGACCCTCGTATAGCTGTCTATTTGGCAGATATTGGAATGAAAAGATGGAGTCGTGCCTTTTTTCTCGGTAAACGATACAATCAAATAACAAGCAATTACGCCGAGAACTTTAATAGTCAGAGTAGGGAAGCTAGAAAGTATCCCATATCAATCTTAGCTGAATATTTAAGATTCACAATATAGGAATAATGTCATAATAGAAGAGAAAAAACGGATAATCACAAAGAACGTTTATCTCAATATTATGAAAAGTTCTTACGTGAGCAAGCTAAAAAAGCCAGACTATATAACGTCAATTCACTTAACCGATTCGAGTTTTATGTGCATGACAGTGAATCTCATTTTAAAGTTAACTTACACGAAATGAATTGTAGTTGAATGGTATTTGATGTATCTGGTCTTCCTTGTACTCATACCCTATCTGCTGCTTGTACACGAAAATTGGATTCCTATGATTTGTGCTTAAGCTAACAATTGTATTTTTAATTGTTATCTAACCAATTTCTCATATGTTTAATTGTTAACTTTTTCATGTATTACTCAACTGAAATGTGGTTGAATGCATATTCAGAGACATGTTATCCTGTTGGTAATGAAAAAGAATGGGATATTCCAAAAATTATCAAACAACGCGTCTGCCTAAAACCACCTATTGAGGTGAAGAAAGGGCAGCCAACAACAAATCGTAGGTCATCCCAAAGTGAGACTCGTAAGGTCCGAAGACGATGCAGCTCATGTGGTGGTCATGGTCATAACAGGGCAACATGCAAATCAGTGATGCCTGCACCATCTATTACAAGAGTAGCATCTCAGCAACAACATCAACCATCATCTCAGCAGCAACATCAACCATCATCTCAACAACAATATCAACCATCATCTCAGCAGCTGTTCTAAGTTTACTGTTGTATGAATAATGTTCTAAGTTTACTTCAATGTTGTATTGTATGAATAATTTTGTATTGGCTCATAATGTTATTTATTTCAGCATGTTAAACAAGGTGAAACATAATGTTCTAAGTTTAGGGTTTATAGTGCTCTTTGTTTGGTTGTCATATGCATTAACAATGCTCTTATTTCAGCATGTTTGAGTCATATTGTAATATGTGTGAGTCATATTGTAATATACATGAGTTATGATTCACGCATATTACAACATGACTCACGCATATTACAATATGCGTGAGTTATATTGTAATATGCATGCGTCATATTGTTATATGTGTGATTATGACTCATGCATATGACAACATGACTCACGCATATTACAATATGCGGGAGTCATATTAAAATATGCGTGAGTCATATTGTAATATGCGTGAATCACTGTTTTTTCAACAATCTGAAATAAATAATAGTATCACATAACTAATGATGATAAATAATATTCAGTATTACACAACATGTTACAACAATAATGTGAATTGTTTCAAGATATTACAACTTCATGGCTCTAAAATTTGGTGGAACAACTTGACTGCCCACTTTTCTCTATAAAATTTCATCTTATATGATATGCAATTTTCTAGACCAAGTTTAACAGTCAGGTACTCTATATACATTAATACAAAAATGCCACAGTCTCCACTTGTTGATGCTTTTGGTACTTCTGGATGTGGGATTCTACGAAATGTTAAAGTCTCTAATGTCATGTTAGGATACCTAGACATTTGAACTTCAGACATTGATTTATGAAGGAAGGGCGAAAACATTTGACACATGGGTATCATGAATTCTGCAAAATTGTCGTCATTGTAAATTGACTGATCGCAATCATAAACATCAATTCTCCATTCTTTCAATCGTAAAACACATAATACCTAGTGCTTGAGGTCGAGGTTGAGGGGAAAGTAAACGTCATCAACAATGCACCACATGAGCATTTGTCTATCTTCCTTACCCCAATAGTACTCATAAAAGGCTTCATCAAAATAATGGTCTTCTTCTGGCTTATCAACATCAACAAAATCAACAACAAATTTGTCATAGTGTGATTTAAACAAAGGGGCGAAATGACAATCTTCGATGGTGAAATCCTTCGTGTACGTCTTAGGTAAGTGATTGCTATTTTTCTTAGCAGAGCACATCCGACATTGATCTTCACATAAGTTAACCACCTAGTTGTCCTCATAATTGTATCGAAGAATTTAAAGCCTACACTACAAGTATAAAGCTCCAACTTTTTGACTTTACTTTTTTTCCCATCTCTTTCATCAACTCTGTCATCAATTTTGCAAACTTCGCCATAGGATCGACAATGATTGGATATTTCACCGCCATTTTTTTGGACCATGGACGATGTAGGGACTAAGTAGTGCTTTTGACCTCAACCTCTTTCTCTTAAATTGGACGTGGGATGCATCCTCAAATTCCACCACATCATCGTCCAACTTCTTCTTCTGACCCACCTTCTTATTCTGCACATTGTCTTCCTTCTTCTTAAACTTCTCCACAAACACATCATCGTCCAACTTCTTCTGCACCACCTTCTTCTTCTGGCCCACCTTCTTATTCTGCACATTGTCTTCCTTCTTCTCAATCTTCTCCACAAACACAAACACATCATCGTCCAACTTCTTCTGCACCACCTTCTTCTTCCGGACCTTCTTATTCTGCACCTTCTTCTGCACCACCTTCTTATCATTGACCACATCCTCCACCTTCTCATTCACATCCTTAATTTAGACAAAATTAGTGAGATTAGACCATATGCTCGAAATAGACCAAATACTTGAAATAAACCATACCTCAATATCCTCATTCTTCGTATCCTATACAAGAATAACATTGTCTTTCTCCTTCTCTAAATGCCCATCCTAAAAAAATACTCGAATTACACAAAATACTCGAATTATACATACTTCAATATTTTCAATCTTCAGTACACCATCCTCTACCACATCCTCATTCTTAGCCTCCTCCACAAGAACAACATTGTCTTTCTCCTCCTCCAAATGCCCATCTTTAAAAAAATACTCAAATTACACCAAATACTCGAATTACACATACCTCAATATTTTCAATCTTCAGTACACCATCCTCTACCACATCCTCATTCTTAGTCTCCTTCACAAGAACAACATTGTCTTTCTCCTCCTCCAAATGCCCATCTTAAAAAAAAAACAAATACTCGAATTACACTAAATACTCGAATTACACATACCTCAATATCCTCATTCTTAATCTCCTCCACATGAACATCATTATCTTTCTCCTCCACAAGAACATCATTGTCTTTCTCCTCCTCCAAAAAAACAAATACTCGAATTACACTAAATACTTGAAACTTGAATTACACCAAATACTCGAATTATACCAAATACTCGAATTACACCAAATACTCGAATTAAACATACCTCAATATCCCCATTCTTAGTATCCTCCACAAGCAAAGCATTGTCTTTCTCCTCCAAATGTCCATCCTAAAAAAAATCCAAATACTCGAATTACACCAAATACTCGAATTAAACTAAATACTCGAATTACACATACCTCAATATCATCATTCTTAGTCTCCTCCACAAGCAAAGCATTGTCTTTCTCCTCCAAATATCCATAAAAAAAACAAATATTCGAATTAAACCAAATACTCGAATTACACCAAATACTCGAATTACACATACCTCAATATCATCATTCTTAGTCTCCTTCACAAGAATCTCCTTCACAAGCAAAGCATTTTCTTTCTCCTCCAAATGTCCATCCTAAAAAAAAAACCAAATACTCGAATTACACAAAATACTCGAATTAAACCAAATATTCGAATTAGACATACCTCAATATTATCATCATTCACCAAATCCTCAATCAACACATTCATCTTCTCAAAATCTTCATCATTATACTTCAAATCTTCCTCATTATCCTCCAAATCTTCCTCATCCTTGTCTTTCTCATTCACCTTCTTTTTTTCCACAAGCACATCCACATCCACATATTCCTCATTAAATCTTCTCATTCTCTGTTCCTCCTCTAGTGTGGCTGATAATATGTCAATCTGTTCTTGTAGTTGGTTTAACATCTCTTTTATGAGATTTATTACAGTTCTCATTTCAGTTTTTAGTTCATTTAGGTTCTTCGTAAGTTGATATAATCTACATCTATCCCGGGGAGTTGTTGCCATTGGAGTCATTTGAGAGCAATCACCATCTTTTATACTCGTGGTGCTCTCGACATAATAATAGCTGCTGGTGCTGGGGGTAGGGTTGCGGGTTCTTCTACTCGTGGAAGGTTTGGCATGAGTAATTTGTCTTTTCTTCCTCATGTCAGGTTTAGGAGGAACTACATCTTCAATATCTCCAAATTTCCTCTTTCTACCATCAAGTTCAAAAAAGAAATCATAAACATTACCTCCAATATCTTCAAAGTCCTCCCAGCACATAAGATCTTCTCGTCTCCAGACAATTCCATCTTCTTGACAATCTTGCCTTGCAGGGTAGTGTGAAGATCAGAGGCGGTGCCCTTTATGCTGGATTTGTACTGTATTATCCTTGGACATACACTCTTGCGCTTGAAGCATCATATTTCTTGCAAGTTTGGGGACAAATGTTTGGATAACCTCATAGGTCCACACTTGTAAGGCTAGTGCGAACCCATATACGGTATAAGAAATATCAACATTCTTGTCTTTGTTCTTCTTCCCTAAGGTTTTCTTCTTATCTAGATATAGAAACCTGTAGTGACCAAGGTCCTTGTTCAAACCCTTTATGGTTGCTCTAAAGGACAACTTTCCCCATGGAAATTTGAGGAAAGTATCGATGTCCTCGACCATGCTGAGGAGTTTGATATTTATTATCCTCTTTGGGTCAAGGGTGAATAGATATTGGCAAACCAGGTATACCGACCCCAATTTCCATGCATCTTCCTTATTAGAGTAGGACACAAATTTTGAATGAAGGTCTTTTGTTCTAACAAGTTGATTAATTTTAAAATATTTAACAACCAAATGTGGACATTCTTCAACTTGATTGAAAATGGCTTCCACCGCAGGGAATTTCCTAAAATTGAGGTCTGTGACCAATGCAAACTCCTTCATCCCGAAGCACAGTTTCTCTCCATTCACGAGGAACTTCATCTCAATAGAATTTGAGCTACTCTTTCTGAGGAGCATTTGGTGTATTATCGTTCCTGAGAACCGCAGTAACGTGGATCCTTTGAATAAGAATCGGAATTGGGTTTGCTCTACCCTTTCCGTTAGATTCATTGAAGCAAACTTGGTGGCAATGTTTGAGATATTGGTTTTCCATGAGACCCTCATAGCAAACTCATGAATTATGGTGGACTCCATCTACAAAACAAGGAACAACATTGGAGTAAGCAACTCCAGAAAATTATAATTACCTAAACTAGAACATAACAACTCAAGTAAGCAACATCAAAGAATACACGAAAATTCTATTTATTTGCATTCTTTGTTTCACTTTAATCAAACATTTGTTACAATCTTTGTCACATTCATGATTTCATTTGCAAATCTCATTAGCAAATCGTCCGTCAAAGTACAATGCTCGTGAAAGCAAGATATATGTACAATGTTCGTGAAAGAATAAACGAGAAATGCATGCATGCAGAATAAGAACACTGATATAATACTCTTGAGTGAAGAACACTAGATAAACAACAAAATCATATACACACATAAACGAATAAAAGATACATGAACCCTAAAAGCTAAGGATACATCAATATCCATCAATATAAACGGCAGAATATATGATCGAAGAGAACATTATAGATTAAACCTAAACCTAAACCCTAAACTCACCTGAATATATTATCGAAGAGACGGACGAACGACGAACGATTATGTTGAACGAGGTTGGAATGGAAAGTCGACAGTTGTAAAGACGAAGTTGGAAGTCAGAGTGGAAAGTGAGAGAGTCAATATTCGTGAATGTTTTTTTTAATTAGGGCAAAAAAAATTATATATACGATGAAAGATGATAAATGCCATTCACGCATTTTCATCTAAAACACGAGAGTTTATAAACGCGTGAGTGACATTTCTCGACTTTCCATTTACGGGAAATGCCACTCACGCGTTTCTTCTGAAACGCGTTTATGAGCTCACGCGTTTTAGATGAAAATGCGTGAATGACATTTCTCGTTTTCGAGTGGAAATTTGATCGCGCGAGGGGCAATACAGACTTTTCGCAGGGCAAAAGGACCCTTTTTACAAACTATATCAAGCGGGGTCCATTTTTGTATTAAGGCCTTAGTAGGACCATTTCATCAAATTTCTCCATACATCCGTCTCTAATTAAAAATTTTTTGTAAAAATATTTTTCGACTTTATATATACTTGATGGATTTAAAAATATATGTAACCATTATATTTGAATTTAACTTAATTTTTATAAATTAAAATTAATTTAAAATTATTTAAATTTGAGGAATAAATTTTATTTAAATATATTTATATATAATATTTTGTTTATATCATAAAACCGGTTATCATTTCCCATTGAAATGTACTGAATCCATTCTAATATATATAATATCATTGTTCAAATCCGTTAGGCTACCAAACAATTAAATGTTACCAAACAAATTAGGCGTACGTACTAGTACTGTTACAAAGATTTTCAAAATCATATGATGCATGCCTGTACCCAAATGCAGATATGCAATATATCAGATTATGTGATATTTAATGAACAAGTTCTTAGATGTTTAATGAAACCGCACCATGCCAGCTCCATTGGTATCACAATGCAGTTATTGCTTAGCATATGATATATCAATTTGAGTACTGTATATATATTTATTTTATTTTGACTATATGTGAGTCATGTGACTATAAAAGGCGAGGACGATGTAGTCGAAATACTAAATATAATATGAGAACAAAGAGCTCTCCTTGACAAATTAATTAATGGCCGGCCAATCCATTAGTACTGGTGCATCTGCAGCCAAGAAAGAGTTGGTTTTCACGGTGAGAAGACAAGAACCAGAGTTTTTGCTTCCGGCTAAGCTGATCCCTCGTGTTCACTTGCCACTTTCAGACATAGATGACCAAGAGGGTCTTCGTTTGCATCTTCCCAACATACACTTCTATGACAGCTCCCACTTCCAGAGTGATAGAGATCCAGTTAAGGTTATTCGTGAAGCCCTCTCCGAGGCCCTTGTCTTTTACTATCCTTTAGCCGGTCGCTTAAGGGAAGGCCGAGGGCGCAAACTTATCGTGGATTGCACCGGAGAAGTAGGAATCTTGTTTATAGAGGCCGATGCTGACGTCACCCTCATGCAGCTGGGCGTCCCCCTTCAACCTCCATTCCCTTACTTGGAAGACCTTCTTCTTCACGATGATGTTCCAGGTTCAGACGGTATACTTGGATGCCCATTGCTTTTATTTCAGGTCACGCGCCTCACGTGCGGTGGCTTCGTCGTGGGATACCGCTTCAACCACGCTATGTGCGACCAGATAGGCATTGTTCAATTCCTAACGGCTGTCGGAGAACTTGCAAGTGGGAAAGCACTTTCTGTACCGCCCGTATGGGAGAGAAAACTGTTGAGCGCCAGGGATCCACCGCGCGTGACTTGCACTCATCCCGAGTACGATAAGTTGGTCGACGGAGGAGGACCCCCACTTGAGGATTTAGTTGATCGTTCTTTCTTTTTGGGGGCCGAGGAAGTGGAGGCATTGAGACAATTACTCGTCTTTCCACTAGACCAGTTCAGTCGTGGCTATACCTCATTCGACTTGATAACGGCCTGCATCTGGCGATGCCGCACCATCGCTCTCGGGTTCGACCCAGACGAGGATGTGCGGGTTGTTTGTGCGGTTAATGCCCGCAACAAGTATAAACCGCCACTCCCAACCGGTTACTACGGAAACGCTTTTGCGTTTCCGGCTGCTTTGAGCACGGCGGGTATGCTATGCAAAAAGCCGTTGGGTTACGCATTGAAGCTGGTAATGGAAGCTAAAGAGGGTGTGACAGATGAGTACATGAGGTCGATGGCTGACCTCATGGTCTTGAGGGGACGACCTCCCTTCACGGGGGCACGCACCTTCTTGATTTCAGACTTGAGGCGGGTAGGGTTAGAGGATATCGACTTCGGTTGGGGAAAGGCTTGCTATACTGGAATAGCCAAGTCCGGCACAGTAGCCATAAACCTTCCGATATCAAACTTTTATGTATACGGTAAGAATGACAAAGACGAGGATGGAACTCTCTTGCTACTCTCCCTTCCTCCAACTTCCATGAAGGTATTTGAGGACGAACTGAAACGCCTACTAAAATATGGTTATCGCATCCTATCAACTTTATAAACATAAATGGAATATATATTCTATTAATGAATGGCCCATTTCATCCCTCGAAAATATTATCTCATAAAAACAAATATATAATGTGGGTTCTAAATGTGCTTAATAAACTACTTTCAGGTCTAGTCTTGTCCCACTTATAGTTTGTTTGTCCTTATTTCTATACTTCTATAAATAATGATATAGTCTTTTGAGTTTTAATATAACTATGAATTTCTAAGTCTTATGTTATTTTTTTAGTATCTCCCATCAAGTATCTCCATTTGTTTATAAACTATAATGTTATCTCTGCTTTCCACGATTTGCATTACAATTTTAAAAAACATAAATATTATATTTATTTTGAAAAAGATGACAATAAAAAATTAGTGATACAAAAATGGTTGAGATTGAATACTAATTGAGTTATTTAAGTGGTTAAAAGTTTATATTAAATAATCTTACCATTTAACTATAAGAAGGAAGCTAAATGCCAAATTTACTTTTCTCATTAATAGTTCTTACAAGTTGCAATATAAATCATCGAGAGCTTCAAAAGTTTATAAAAGTAAATACATTTCAAGATAAACTTTATAAACTAAAAAGAATGAGTGTACTAACCATTGGGAATATGTTTGTTATTAATTAATAAAGATATCCTTCCTTTTGTGCCCTTACATATATGGACGGTTTATATTATTAATCTTCACACATCCGACGCGGATAGACATTATCAGCCGTTGGATTCTGGATCCACAACACAAGCAAAGCATCTACAAATACAGAGACAAACACATTCTTCTTCAAATCAAATCTCAAACACTTTATTCTTCTCCAAATCAAATTGTCGGATCATTCTGTCTCTATTGAAAAATGTCAGGTCGCGGTAAGGGAGGGAAGGGTTTGGGAAAGGGAGGAGCCAAGAGGCATCGTAAGGTTCTTAGAGACAACATCCAAGGTATTACCAAGCCAGCCATTCGTCGTCTGGCCAGAAGAGGTGGAGTCAAGCGTATCTCCGGTCTGATCTATGAGGAGACAAGAGGCGTACTCAAGATCTTCCTCGAGAATGTTATCCGTGATGCTGTCACTTACACTGAGCATGCTCGCAGGAAGACGGTGACCGCCATGGATGTGGTTTATGCCCTCAAGCGTCAGGGAAGAACCCTATACGGTTTCGGCGGCTAGGGTTTTAACCCTTTTAGTTTTGTAAATCGATTTGATGCTTTTTTTTCTTTTCAAATTGCTAAACATTTGCCTTCGAGGAGGATGAATGACCCATTTCAATTTGATCATTATTGAAGAATCTAATAGACTTCACCCATTAATGAATCTTGTTTTTACCCAACATTGCAATTCATTTATGATCATTTATTTAATTGGATTGTTTATGGTTAGTTTTCATAAAGTAAATGCCGTAGTAGGGTTTATATCCTTATCTCTTGTATGCATAATGTTCATTATATTGTTGCTCTTCTTTATAGTGAGAGATTGATATTTTTCAATATTTGTTTGAGGCGTTCTATATTGGCGTCTCTGGGTTACCTCAGTTCAATTGCTTGAGATTTCCTTACTGAAAATTGTGAATAATGAATGAATCACGCGATTAATGTTTTAGATATAAAAAGCACTTAGTATTTGATGCATTTTTTTGTGATAATTTCTAGTGGTCAAATCTCTAAATTCATATATTTATAATTTTGTTTTCTTAAATTTTAAAATATTTCAAAAAAATTTCAATTATTTATTTATAGAAATAAAATAGTCTTATATTGTTTTAAATAATAAATATAAACAAAATAAATAGAAAATATTAAAGTTTATTTTAGATAAATGTCTTTTTATATAAGAAGGATGGACATATATATGTTTAAATTTATGTTTTATTATTATAATAATTTTTTAATAAATAAATAATTTAATAAATAAATAATTTAATTAAAAAAAAATAATAAATAAAAAATAATAAGAGAAAAACTTTAAATATATACATTTACTACACATTTGAACACAGAAAATTTGATGAAATGACACTAAAGATCACTTTATTTGCTATAAGTGTCAGCGCATAAAATTAAATACGTTGATGACACTTTTCTTTTTATCGAACGATTTTGTCCATATTGCGAGACGTCCACAATCGCGAGACGCAACCGGTATTCGCGAGACGCAAATTTTATTCTTTTTTTAAAATTTCGTTTTGCGAATGTCGGTTGCGTCTCGCGAATGCCTCGCAACCGGGGGTTAACGCAACCGGAGGTTAACTCTCGCAACGAGAGCATTTTTGTCCAAAAAAAATGTCACCAGCGCATTTAATTTTATGCGCTGACATTTATAGCAAATAAGGTAATCTTTAATGTCATTTCATCCAATTTCTCCATTTAATATAAGAAAATTTGTATTTAAACATAATATATTTTAATTATAATAAATTAAAAGTATTATAACAAATTATTAGTTACTTAATTTGTAAATTGAATACTTAATTTATAAATTTAATTAAACTAAGGCTAAAGTTATAATTACAGTAATTAGAGCATCTCCAACACAAAATCTCTGCCCTCTTATTTTGTCAAATCATTCTTCCACCTCATCAGAAAGTAGGCACATGTTGTATTTGGGCAAAATTTGAGAATTTAAACCCTTAAAACTGTTAATATAATTAATAAAAAAACATATTAATTTATTTAAAATATATATTTATTAATTAAATATATAATTAATATTCTATATTCTATATTAGTTATATATTTCTATATTATAATAAAATATAAAATATTTTTATAATTTAAAATATATTATAATATTTTTATAATTGAATATATAACTAATATTCCAATATTATAGGTTAATTTTAAAATATATATTTATTTAATATTATTATAATATTACTTAAAAATAGTAGAAAAAATAGTATAATTAAATATATAACTAATATTTCTATATTACAAAGTATATTATATTATATAATAATAAAAATGTCGGAGTTGTGCATGAACGGTATAGAGGATACTGCTCTCCTTTTATTTTTACCTACCGTGCATAAAATAAAAAAAAATAATAACCTGCCATTTTCCACGTTGTCTGCGAGAGACAGGTCTTTGTTATCTTTATTCACAAAATATGGAAGTATTAATTACTGTATATAAACTCTTCTTTATTTATTTTATATGTTGACTCTACACTTTTTTTTAATTAATAGAAAAATGATAGGATAGTCACGTTGGTCAGCGAAGCGACACCTCATTTAGTAGCTACGGTCGACGCTTTTTTTTTTTTTTTTTATTCTTTATTATCTTTTTCTCCCTCTTTCCATTTTCGATTTATGAGTTTTTGTTAATCTTCATTTTTCCGCGACTTCGACTTTTTTCTTCCTTCTTCTTTACGTAATTTTGGACTTTGACGATTTATTCTTCATTCTTCTGTGACTATAGATTTCGGCGATTTCTTATTTTTTCCGACATAAAAAATAGTAAGCACACAAATCAATAATGAACAACAATATTAGTGAACAATTAAAACCTTAAAATTATTTTATTTTTACTTTTCAAGAGAATCAGTTTCCTTCAACTAAATTGAATTCCAACACTAATAGAAGATAAATTCCCGAAAATGATCAATATGTAGTTAAAACACACAAAAACTTGTAAAATCTCAATTAGAAATAAGTCTCTAATGCCTCGTATAAATAAAAAATCACCCAAACTAATAATATGAAACCTAAACTAACATCGTTCTAACATTAATTCGAAACCCAAATATTTCAAATTCATTTCAAACATGCCAAAGTTAAACTAAAGGTCTATCCCCATTCATAAAATAAATCGTATTACATAAACATAAACATGTCAACAAACATTCAGGTTAACAACATGCTATTCTCATTTACTATCTCATTTATCGAATATGGAGGGAGATTGTTTAAAAGCTTACTGAGATCGATCTTTCAGAATCGACATCTCCCTTCCCATGCCTAGGTGGAAATATCCTCTCCTAAACTCCCCGAGTCTGTCCTCTTAATAGGATCGGCTTTATCGTTAGAGACGGGGGTCTGGCTAAGGATGAATGCTTATGAAAAACGGTTTGAAAGAAATCCTGTTAGGGATTTAATTCGCTTTCTATTCTACGCAAACTTGTGTAAACACTTGAAACAGATTCAAGGCGGAATTGTTTACTTGGGTTTGAAGCACAAGAAAAAATATGAAAAGATGACAGAAAATGAAGAACACAACAGTTTGTTTATGGATGTTCGGAGAAACTCTCCTACGTCACCCCTTCTTCCAACCACCGGAAGGATTCACTATATGATGAGAATCAAATACAGTTTACACACACACTTAGCTCACTATTGAACAAAACACTTTCTGTTCAATTACAAGAAGATGAAGAATATCACTCAGCTAATGGTGTTTTGATTCTAGCTCTCTCTCTCGATTCACACATAGTACAATCAGAAAGAAGCTTCAAGAATGAGTTCAGTAAGCAAGATGATTGAGTAGTCTCTCTGCAAAATTAGTATGCTTGTTTGTAAGGTTTCGTGTCAGGCAAGATGCTTCGTCTGTTGCTCTAAGGATTGGTTAAATACTGATCAGAAGTTAACGGTCGAATCTTCAAGAATGATACGTGGCGCTCTTCTATTGGAAAACCTCCATTGTACACAGCAGGTTCTGAGCACAAGGATCGTGGCCGTACCAAACTGGTAGTGCGCCGAATATTCCATCAGGGATGTACCTGCAAAAACGGGTAATGTGAGGAAAATTCTCTTACGTGGCATTCCTTGATTGGATGCATATAACTGTTGTACTAATCTTCACAGGAAAGTAGAGCAGGAGTAGGGTACAACTATAGCACGTGGGTAGGAGAAATGCTAGATTCAAGCGTACTGCTTGAATTAGAGCATTATACGTATTTCAGTTAGACGAATCAGTCTAATGAAATAAGCCAACTCCTTCTGATGAAAAATGTCTATTAGACCGACTAGTCTAATATAATTAGACTCGCGTCTAATATCAATAACCATTAGACGGGTACGTCTAACTCCACTGAGTTAGACTACCACGTCTAATTTCGGTTCTACTTCAGACTTATCTGAAGGAGTTAGACCAACGTCTAACTTTCAATAATTAGACAATCCGTCTAATTATAATAACCATTAGACGGGTACGTCTAACTCCACTGAGTTAGACTACCACGTCTAATTCCGGTTCTACTTCAGACTTGTCTGAAGGAGTTAGACCCATGTCTAACTTTCAATAATTAGACAATCCGTCTAATTATAATAACATTTAGACGGGTACGTCTAACTCCACTAAGTTAGACTACCACGTCTAATTCCGCGTATTCATTAGACTACCTGTCTAATTCTTTACGTCTATTAGACTTACACGTCTAACTCCGATGAGTTAGACTGTACGTCTAATTCCGTGTATTCATTAGACTACCCGTCTAATTCTTTATACGTCTATTAGACTTACACGTCTAACTCCGATGAGTTAGACTGTACGTCTAATTCCATTAGATTCACGTCTAATTCCATGTATTCATTAGACTACCCGTCTAATTCTTTGCACGTCTATTAGAGTTACACGTCTAACTCCGATGAGTTAGACTGTACGTCTAATTCCATTAGACTCACGTCTAATTCCATTAGACTCACGTCTAATTCCATTAGACTCACGTCTAATTCCATTAGACTCACGTCTAATTCCATTAGACTCACGTCTAATTCCGTGTATTCATTAGACTACCCGTCTAATTCTTTGCACGTCTATTAGACTTACACGTCTAACTCCGATGAGTTAGACTGTACGTCTAATTCTATTAGACTCACGTCTAATTCCGTGTATTCATTAGACTACCCGTCTAATTCTTTACACGTCTATTAGACTTACACGTCTAACTCCGATGAGTTAAACTGAGCGTCTATTTTCATTAGATTTGCGTCTAACTTAATGCGAATGGAGATCAAAATCGGTCTAATGACCCTCATTAGAACCAAGTCTAAAGACATATTTGTCTTAATACACCTGTATCAAAACTTATAAAGTATTTCATAATCAAAATATCAGGGGATAAATTATTTCAACACTTAGTCAAAATAATTTGACCAAACAATTTCCCCCTTTTTGATGAGGAAATTGCAAACCTACATACACATAACATAACATGTATTCATCCAATAAATAAACAACCAACTTGTTCACTTACATAAACCATTCAAAAGAACCAGTATTTGAAAAACGTATCAAAAACCATGTTCAGTAAAGTTAAGTAGAGTAAAAGAAGAAAGATCATTGTTCTTTCCTTTTTACTCGAGGATCGGTTGGACTCATTTCTTGCCCAAAAAACATGTTCATGAAACGAGGATAGCCGCGACCACCACGACCTCTTGCATTCAATCTTCCTCTACGCTCAGCAACAAAGCCACGTCCATCTTGATCAAAATCAGACAGCCTACCTTGGCCGCCACCATATCTTCCACCGCGTTCAGAGCCACTTCGGCCACCGCCTCTCTTGGTTGGCCTAGGATTGTCATCGGAGTATATGGCCCGCCTGGATCTTGTCCAGGTTGCTACGCCATCGTTCCTCCTGCTAGACTCCGTTTGAACTGGTTGAGGTTGAGCACTTTCATCATTACGTAAGGCATCTTCCTTGACTTGAAATTTCCTGGCAAGGTTCTCGGCAAAGGCTTGTCGTTCATTGTCGTTTCGGTTCATGCAACCCTGCATTTCCACCAGCTGATTCTTCACCAAAGCGAATTCATCTAAGGTTTCCTTGTGGCGTTCGTCATTAATGTGCCTCTCAATGTCGAATAGTTCAGATTGACGGCTGAAGCATTCTTGCTCAAACTTTCCAAACTTCACATTAGAGACATGAGTCTCATAGGTGTTCAACTTCAGGGTCTTATCCAACTCAGATAGGATATTGAACATTTTATCATAATTCGCTCTTTCCTGGAAATCATTGATTGGCACATTGTCTTCTGCATTGTCGAAAGCATAGACCTCACAGATCTTAACATATTATTTTCTCCCGCTGATCGACCTTCGTGAGAAGACACTTCTTCAGATTCTGCAGCCATACTTTATATAGGCTCAAAATTTGTATGAACCTGCAAGGATTGCTCTGGCTGATGAACTTCAGCATCCTTAGCAGCTTTCTCTTGTGCCTCTTCATCGTCAATTTCTTTCTGTGCCCTTTCGAATATTTCGAGCAAACTTCCAGCATAGTGACGGGGATTGGTTATATTTTCGTGAACACTTCCCACAGCACCTTTGGGAAATAAGTCGATCTTAACAAACTTGGGTTGTTCATCCTATTCCTCCTTAGACGAGGAACTTTCTTCTTCATCACCTTTTTCCTTAGAGGGTTCTCCCTCAGTTCTTGCAGTCTATGGCTGAGTTGCCTCAGCCAGTTTTTCTTGAATACCCTCTGTTCTCACAACAGGGGTTATAATCACATCTTCTTTAGAAGGAGCTTTCGAAGCCTCCTCAATTACATCTTCCAAAATTGCTTCTTCAACATTTGTTACAGGAGCTTGTTCAGGCTCTTGAACATTCACCATTGCTTCAACTTCATTGGGAAGCTCTTGAACAGGGTGATCTTGAATGCGTCTCTCTTCGGCAGATAGGGTCCCGAATTCAATCAGGAGAGCAGCATCTGATTCATCAGCATTTGAAATGTCCATGGCTTCTTCTTCGTTAAGAGGTTCTGCGCCAGAGCAATCGACGCCATGAATGTATCTGGAGGCAGCATAAACATACCCTTCCATGATGTCATTCAACTTCTTCAGCACTTTGGATTCAACAACAACTCCTCTTGCGTCAGGGTTGAAGTTTGCTTTTCTGGCTTCATAAATTGGGAAAAGAGTTTTCCCAAGAATGCAAGCTTCCACCAACTCTCTTTTGTTCAAAGCTTCAGCCACATCTGAAGTCTTGCCCACTTCAGGACCTTCTTCTCGTTTGCCACTCTTTTCTTCCATTTTTTTGTTATGGCAGTATTAGACAGAGAGCCATTATAACTAGAGGACAACCTCTCATAACGCCAGGAATCATAGATCTCCAAATTCTCAGCCGAAAGGACTTTCACTTGATCCAGAATGAGATCAACAATTCCTCTTGCTTCAGACACCTTCTTAGGGGCTTGAAGAGCAGTAGACTTACCTTTTCCAACAACCTCAACAGGTTTTGTAACAGGTCTGAGTTCACCAATGACAATTCCTTGTGCCCCTTTCATGGCTCGCAACAACTCGAAAGCGGATTGGGGTTTCAGATAGAGCTCAGCAGGAAGCTCTCTGCAAACGATTTTTCCAACCACCAAGGAATCATTGGGAGTAGGAATGATGGGTTAACCAGCAGCAAGGGGAGGAACATCACCTTGTTCTGGTATGGACACTTCTGTAGCACCGGCGACTACCTGATCAGATTTAGTAATAGGGGATTCTGCCCTGTCAATAGATTCATCAATTGGACCGGCTGACTCAACAGCAAGCCCTTCAGCAGATTCTCTCAAGGGAGAGAAGACGGATTCGGCTTGTTCCACTTCGGGAACAACAAATTTTGGCACAGCAGCCACAGACTTAGAAGACGTTACCTTTGCAGATTTAGACGCGTGGGGCGCCTTTGTCTTCTTCTCCTTTGAGGCACAAGACCTCGAAGGTTTCCTCAGGAAAGTTGAGGGAGTAAATATAGATGTCATCGGGGTTGCAGCAAGTACGCCTGGACCTTGCTTTACCCTTGAATCTACCGATTCTGTGTCCTTCAGACTTGGACTCTTCATGCTGGAGGAACTGGCCTCTGATTCATTTACGATTCTGGTTCTCTTTGCCCCTGTTGACACAACAGAAGCGATGGCTTTGATCGGGTGGAGGGCCTTCCACCAGTCTGGAAACTAGAGGCTCCAAAAGTAGACTCTAGGTTGTTCTTCACTCTGATCAGAGTGCTAGCAACCGTAGAAGCGGTAAAGTCTCTTGCAGAGTTAATTTGCACTGGTTCACCGACAGGAACCCCTAGGAACTTCAACAGATAGCTCAGTTGAGCCGCATAGGTGATGCTTTCCTTGTTACTCTGGCAGATGGAGTAACATAGATTCTGGAACAGGGTATGACCCCAGTTCACTTGGATTCCTTTAGAGATAGCGCACATATAGTCAAAACGGTCTTGACTATAAAGGTTGAACGAGCCGGACTTCCCTTGCAGCGCCTTCGCCACAACGTCGTTCAGGAGAATAAAATGAGGCTTGAATACCTTCTTAAATCCATTAACATGGATTTTGGAACCATCAGTAGAGAAGGAAGTCTTCATTTCCTCCATAACATCAGAAGAGAGCACCAAATCGAACAGATGACCCTCCGTTGGGAGTTCAAAGAACTCCGCATACACTGCTTCGTCAAATGAAATCTCCTTTCCGTTGACGGTTGCTACGATGGAATCATCCACCATAACCGCCGTTTTGAAAAACTCGCGTACTTCATCTTCATAGAAGATGAACGGTCCGCCCAGATACTTCCTCAACCTAGAATATTCTAGGGTTTGGAACATCTTCACCACTTCCGGCTGATCGAATGTGTACACAGATGGAAAGTCCACCTGCAAAGTACAGTGACCGAGCATGATTTTCTTCACCATTTTGACAGAGTATGAATCGATGTGATATTTCAGAGAGTTTTAGTGAGAGATATGCAAGAAAACTAGGGTTCTCAGGAATTTCAAGAGATCGAAAGTTTTCAAAATCATGCAGGAATATCCTTATATAGATGAAAGATGGAAATACTGAATAACCGTCTATTCTAGGGGTATGGCCCATTAATAAATGTTAGACGTCCTTTTACAAGAAGTAATCATTAAAAATGAGGGTATATTAGTCATTTTCTTTAAACTTGATGGACACGTGTCTTCATGTTATAAAGAGATGACTGTTCGATATTTTGAGCGGGAAAAGAAGATAACTCTCAGTGTGTGACAGCTGTCCCTGATCAGTCTAATCGACAAGTAGTTAGACGTTTTTCTTACTTCACAAATAACACAACGTCTATTAGACGGATGAGTGTATTAGACGCATACGTCTAATTCCGTGTTTATAATAAATCCGTCTAATGTTTATTAGACATATACGTCTAATTCCGCATGAACACCACGTGTTAAACGTGTATTTATTAGATGTGAGCATCCTTTTGCTCAAGACGTAAAAACGTCTAACGTCTATTAGACGTGTCCGTCTAATTGCGTGGATATAAAATCCCAACATATAGACTTAGATGTATAGATTGTGAATAAAAATACGTCTAAGTACATCCTTTTTCTTTTAGACACCCTTGTCTAATTAGACCGATTAAGGATATTCGTCTAGAGAATATCTTTAATTCCAAAGAAATTTTTCTTCTCAAAAACGAATATGGACAAAAGAATTTTATAAACAATTTTTGTGGTCCAAAGACCAAAAAATAATTTTAACAAATAAAAACAATTATTCTTCCAGAATGGCAAATGCCATTGTTGATCCTCCAAGCTGTGTACTCAGATGAGTACTCTTCTAGCTTCTTCTCTGCTATCCTCCCGCATCACCTACAAAATAAACTATTTACAAATCTTGGTACCCATACTCAATTGGGTCCTCGATGAATTAGTCCATTAGGAATCCATGTTTGAGTTATTTTGATGGATTTCCCATTTTGTGTTGTGATTAATGCATATGATTTTGACTTAGCAGATGACTTCCTGCTAGCCACTGACCCGTTGACTTTTGAAGAAGGTTTTCTTTTAAAATTCCTTGACTTAGAGTCATGTTTTAATTTACCATACTATTAGCCTTTTCAAGCTTATTCTTAAGCCAGCTAATAGTTGGTGGAACATAAACTATTTCATTTTTAAAAGCAACTTCTTCATGAATAGGATCAGATTCAATTAGGGATGGCAACGGGTACCCTACCCGTCGGGTAGTGAAGTACCCATCCCCGAACCCGATTTTTAAATTACTACCCGACCCCGACCCCGAACCCGACGGGTATCTCTATTTATATCCCCATCCCCGATTCGTCGGGTACCCGATCCCCGACGGGTACCCCATTACCCGATATTAAATATTAAAAAAATTATATTTTAATTAATTAAAACTATATAAATTAAATATAATATGTTACTACAAAATATAATTAACCTAAAACTATTAATAAATATTATATCATTAAACAATAGATAGAAAATTATTTATACTATATAATATAAATTCATCCATACTACATAATATAAATTCATCCATACTATAAAAATACAAATAAACTTAAAATGGATAGATTTTCGCAATTTTTAATTAAACACAAAAACTTCAAAAATCATCAAATTAATTTTCTCATAAAAAGCATTCTTCTTGAATACACTTCTTCAACTTCTTCAACAGGTCAATTACAACCTACAAAATCAATAAATAAAAAATCAACATTAACAAATAAAAAAAATAGAATTAAGATTAAAGTATTTAACTAATATATTGAACTATTATTCCCTAGATATAGTTAAACATAGTATTTAAAAAATTCTTTTATTTTCGAACTAATGAACTAAATATAAGGAACTTTTAATATTCCTTAAAAAAAATACTTTGACCCTTTATTTTTGTCTTATAAAAATAAATTTATTTATTGTATTATTTTATTAAATTATATATTATTTCATAAAAATAATTTAATAATATTAATATTCTATTATAATTTAGAACCCTAGTTTGTGAGTTGTAAAAATCCATCACTGATTTATACAATGTTTAATGTGATTTTTTTAATCTTAGTCAAATAACTGATAAACATATTATATATATAATGAAAGTATGTCGCATATAAATTATATATATATATATATATATATATATATATATATATATATATATATATATATATATATATATATATATAAAATAGGAAAATGTTAAGTAATCCAGAAATTTCACATATTAAACAAAAGTTTAGAAATAATGAAAGTATTACTTACATACTTGTAGAACTTATTGAAAAAAATTAATTTTGTTGCTTTTAAAATCGAAGAAGAAACTACAAAAATAAAGATTGAAGATTAAGTTAATAAATAAATATAAGATTGTAAAAGATGAAGAACAAGCATAACTTTATTAAATGAAAACATTACTTACTTGCATAATCATGTAACTTATATGGTAGAGGTTGAAAAATATGACATTTTTTTGTTATGGGAGACTTTGAACAAAAACTAGAAGAATGTTGAAGAGATAGAAGTTAAAGACTCTTTAGTAAGTTGAATGGAGATACCATGAGAGATAAACGGTTATTACAAATGAATGTAATAATGTTTAGCGTGATGTGTGCCTAGAAAATGATGTTAAGCATGATGTTAAAAGTAATGATAAAATAATTAATATATTTATTTAATGATATTTAATAGTTACAACTTGTGATGTGGAATTTGATAAGTCACTTAAATTTTATTAATATATATTAATATTAATATATTCGGGTATCGGGTATCGGGTTTGGGTTTCCAACACTCCCCATCCCCGACCCTGAACCCGATCGGGTACTATTTTTCACTCCCCATCCCCGACCCCGGCCCCAAACCCGATTTAAAATACCCGAACCCGATCATCGGGTACCCACGGGTATCGGGTATACGGGTACCCATTGCCATCCCTAGATTCAATGTCAGTCATACTTCCTTTGACAAAACTTATTGACTTAATTCTGTCATTTGGCTTTGACTTTTTGCAGGATAGGTTAGGATCATTGCTATCAAATCCCAATCCGGATCTAGATCCAGTAGGTTTCAACATGCTGATCTGATATCTGACAGCATCACCCGACCTTGTCCATGCATAGACAACATAGTTAAGCCTTTTGTTTTCAGATGAAAGAGTTTGAATCTATTCCTTGAGCATCTTGTTTTCAGATGAGATCTCTTCAATTTTCTTTTCAAGAACATGTGACTCTTCCTCTTTGAACCGATTTGGTTCATTTAAATCTGATGAAGATTTAGTTTCATTTAGAGACTTTGCTAGCTTTCTGTACTCGATGACCATTTCATCTAGTGCAGCTACCAGTTGTTCCCTTGAAAACTTTTCGGAGGAGAAATCAAATACCTCAGTTTCCTGAGTTTCTTCTTCATCTTCTCTGGCCATGAAGCAAGCCACGTCTTCTTCATCACTTTCACTAGATGAGAAGTACGAGCCACAGCTGCTTCCTTTGCTCTTTCCGTCACCGGCCATAAGAGCCTTCAACTCTTTTCCTTCTTCCTTAGCATCTTCACGCTTTGGCTTCCGGCATTCCGATGCGTAATGACCTTTAATACCACTGTTAAAACAAGTAACATTAGCTTTAGATTTTCTATTATCGTTAGAATTTGAAGAGTTTGAGTTAGAGTTAATCTTCTTCATGAAGTCGCCAAACTTCTTCACAAAGAGAGACATGGCATCGCTGCTCAGCTGCTGAGCTGCCATCTTCGCGTCCGGAGCAGTTGGTGGCTCTTCAATAGTCACCAACGCCTTGGCAATGATAACGGACGAGGGTTGATCTTCTTCCATCCTACAGTTCAGCTCGAACTCGTAGGCCTTGAGGTTAGCGAAGAGATCAAAGAGAGAGATCTTGTTCAGATCCTTGGATTCTCTCATCGCCATAGTCTTTATGTCCCATTCCCTTGGAAGAGCACGCATGATCTTAATAGCAAGATCCCGGTTGCTATATGTCTTGCCTAGGATGGACAGAGAGGAGACGATCTTGCTGAATCTGGTGTCGAAATCGTTCATTGTTTCACCAAGACGCATTTTGAAGCTGTCGAACTGTTGAGTGGCAACCACGATCTTGTTTTCCTTGGTTTGCTCGTTGCCTTCACACAGTTGAGTGAGTGTGTCCCAGATCTCTTTGGCAGTGTCACATTCGATGATATAGTTGAACATGCTGTCATCGAGAGATTTGTACAGAACATCAAGAGCCATGTTGTTGAGGTTGTTCTGCCTCTTTTCATCAGCAGTCCAATCGGCCTTCTCCTTTTCAAACTTGATAGGACCTTCTGTGACAACATTCCACATGTCATCATGAAGAGAAGAGAGATGGGCACGGATTCTTTTCTTCCAAACAATGTAGTTTTCGCGAGAGAAAGTTGGAATGGCTGTAGCACTGGCATCTCTGGGTATGTTCGACATTTTTAGGAAAGGCTTGAGAATAGAAACAGGGCTCTGATACCAATTGATAGGATCGTCTTTATCGTTAGAGACGGGGGTCTGACTAAGGATGAAGGCTTATGAAAAACGGTTTGAAAGAAATCCTGTTAGGGATTTAATTCGCTTTCTATTCTACGCAAACTTGTGTAAACACTTGAAACAGATTCAAGGCGGAATTGTTTACTTGGGTTTGAAGCACAAGAAGAAATATGAAAAGATGACAGAAAATGAAGAACACAACAGTTTGTTTATGGATGTTCGGAGAAACTCTCCTACGTCACCCCTTCTTCCAACCACCGGAAGGATTCACTATATGATGAGAATCAAATACAGTTTACACACACAATTAGCTCACTATTGAACAGAACACTTTCTATTCAATTACAAGAAGATGAAGAATATCACTCAGTTAATGATGTTTTGATTCTAACTCTCTCTCTTGATTCACACACAGTACAATCAGAAAGAAGCTTCAAGAATGAGTTCAGTAAGCAAGATGATTGAGTAGTCTCTCTGCAAAATCAGTATGCATGTTCGTAAGGTTTTGTGTCAGGCAAAATGCTTCGTCCGTTGCTCTAAGGATTGGTTAAATACTGATCAGAAGCTAACTGTCGAATCTTCAAGAATGATACGTGGCGCTCTTCTATTGGAAAGCCTACATTGTACACAGCAGGTTCTGAGCACAAGGATCGTGGCCGTACCAAACTGGTAGTGCGCCGAATATTCCATCAGGGATGTACCTGCAAAAACGGGTAATGTGAGGAAAATTCTCTTACATGGCATTCCTTGATTGGATGCATATAGCTGTTGTACTAATCTTCACAAGAAAGTAGAGCAGGAGTAGGGTACAATTATAGCACGTGGGTAGGAGAAATGCTAGATTCAAGCGTACTGCTTGAATCAGAGCATTAGACGTATTTCAGTTAGACAAATCAGTCTAATGAAATAAGTCAACTCCTTCTGATGAAAAATGTCTATTAGACCGACAGGTCTAATATAATTAGACTCGCGTCTAATAACAATAACCATTAGACGGGTACGTCTAACTCCACTGAGTTAGACTACCACGTCTAATTCCGGTTCTACTTCAGACTTATCTGAAGGAGTTAGACCCACGTCTAACTTTCAATAATTAGACAATCCGTCTAATTATAATAACCATTAGACGGGTACGTCTAACTCCATTGAGTTAGACTACCACGTCTAATTCCGGTTCTACTTCAGACTTGTCTGAAGGAGTTAGACCCATGTCTAACTTTCAATAATAAGACAATCCGTCTAATTATAATAACCATTAGACGGGTACGTCTAACTCCACTAAGTTAGACTACCACGTCTAATTCCGCGTATTCATTAGACTATCCGTCTAATTCTTTACGTCTATTAGACATACACGTCTAACTCCGATGAGTTAGACTGTACGTCTAATTCCATTAGACTCACGTCTAATTCCATGTATTCATTAGACTACCCGTCTAATTCTTTGCACGTCTATTAGACTTACACGTCTAACTCCGATGAGTTAGACTGTACGTCTAATTCCATTAGACTCACGTCTAATTCCGTGTATTCATTAGACTACCCGTCTAATTCTTTGCACGTCTATTAGACTTACACGTCTAACTCTGATGAGTTAGACTGTACGTCTAATTCCATTAGACTCACGTCTAATTCCGTGTATTCATTAGACTACCCGTCTAATTCTTTACACGTCTATTAGACTTACACGTCTAACTCCGATGAGTTAAACTGAGCATCTATTTTCATTAGTCTTGCGTCTAACTTAATGCGAATGGAGATCAAAATCGGTCTAATGACCCTCATTAGAACCAAGTCTAAAGACATATTTGTCTTAATACACCTGTATCAAAACTTATAAAGTATTTCATCATCAAAATATCAGGGGATAAATTATTTCAACACTTAGTCAAAATAATTTGACCCAACACCTCTCCTCTTTTTTCCATCCTTCCTTTTTATATGCCAACACGCCTCTCTGTTGACAGCCTCTCCCATTGATTTTGTAAATCAAATCTTGAGGATCCTTAAGGTTATGATTTATAGCATAAGGAGAGAAAAAATAGCAGATGATTACGATTACGAAAAGGGAAATGAGCGCGCCTTCCTCGTGTTCTTGTGTCTGAGCATTTAACAGGGGAAGATGATTGTAGTCTCTTGGCAACATCCAACGGAGAAAATAATAAAATTTTGCAGGTTGCCAATGACACTGACCTCAGTCCTTCACTCGCATGGGAGAGATCACGCTAGAGCCCTTGAATTGTCGCCCGATTCTTACCTCAGTCCTCCTAAATCGATGCTGCTCCCTTTCTTCTCCTTCAATCGTAGAAAAAATCGTCTATGATCTGACCATTCACCCAAATAGACCTCTGCCGTAATCGCAACTTCCCTCTTTCATTAAAGTCAGACCCCCAAGTCCGATGACCAACTATGCGAGATAACCGAAGAGTTTTGTGTCATTGTGAGGGTGGACGTCTTACACTTACATTAATTTCACCTACTATAGTCCATAAATCATCTGCCTGAAATAACCAATGATGTTTTTATCGTCTTTCGACTCGAGTGGAAAACCAAATACATTAATCTTATGCCACTATAGTCCTTAGACCAGCTGCGTAGATAGCTAGAGGGTTGGCTCCCTTCCTCAAGTGGCGATTCCATCATATTAACCTCACGATAGTTCCAAGTGCATATCTAATTAGTCCGAATATATGTGTCTAATTAGTTCCGAGTGCGTATCTAATTAGTCCGAATGTATGTGTCTAATTAGTTTGAGTTACGTGACAAAATTCGTGAGATAGTTAGTTTGCATCAACTTGGTAGGTTGACGTTTAAATAATTTTATCGGTCTTGTGATTGCGTAGTTCGGGGAGCCATGTGCCTAATCACACAAGATTGGGTTGTGTTGCATCATTTACATAGTGAGTGACTTACTACGTAATCTTTGTAACTGCTTCATGCCTCAATGGTGCGCTTTTGTATAAAGACATCTTCGATGATTGTTGGTGTACAAATTTCATAAATGTCTAGAAATAGAGGACCCGAAGAGCATAATCCTAAAGAGATTTTCTTGAACCGTTTCATCACTTTTGCTTTTTGGTTTTTTTGATTTTCTGGTCATGACCACTTTATTTATTTTTCTTGAGAAAAACTTTTTCATCATGATTTTGAGTTTCTCTTTTTATTTAAAAATGACTTTGACGCTTCATTTTTGGACTTTGACTTGAAGGATAACATATAATAGTGCTTGATGAAGTAAAAGCGAGATTGCCATATTGAGTAAACAAACATTGGTGAGATAACCTAAGGGTGGACTACTAAGGGAATGTCAGTTTGAGTAACGCAAATATTGGTAATAAAACCCAAAGATTCATGTCCATAGAGGGTGAGTCAAGGCCTAAGATTATGCCGAAAAGTGTAATCGACCGTAAGATTCGTCGACGAAGGGTGAGTAAATGCCTAAAATAATACCAAAACACGAAATTGAGAAATTATTTTAAATAAATTTAAAAATAAATTTAATTAATTATGTTAAGTTTTAAAGTGATTTAGAATTGTAGTTGAAACTTATATAATATAAAAAATAAACTAAGAAATGTGAATAATAATTAATGTTATTTTTTAATAAAAAATAATTATATATATATATATTAATTAAAAATACTGAAATAATAAAAAAAAAATATTTCCTAAAAATAAATTTAAAAAACAAAAAATGTAAAATAAATTAATAAAAATATTTAAATTAAAAAAATTATATATATATATATTTAAATATATTAAGTTTTTTTAAAATTACTTAGAAATGTATTTAAAACTTATTTATTATTATAGAAAATAAATGAAGACCAAAAGAATAATTTTTTTATTACCACATATTTTTATTTAATTATTTATATATACTTATTAAATTTTTTTAATATTTGTCCAATTATTTATTATAATAATTTATTATTATAAAAATAAAATTAAGACAATATTATTTTTGTTAGAACATATTTTTTAATTTAATTATTATATTAGTTTTAAAATTTTTTAAATATTTATTCAATTATCTATTATAATAATATATTATTATAAAAAACAAGACACTAACAAAATTTTATTACCACATATATGTTTTTAACTATTTATATATATATATATATTTTATATTTTTCCAATTATCAATTATAATAATTTATTTATATTAAAATAATTAATTATATTCAATTTATTTATTTTTTCATTTTTTTTATAAATGTCAATATTTATTAAATTTAATTATTAAATAATCAAAATTATTATAAATATAAAAATCTAAAAAAATTAAATAAATTGGTTAGTTGCTTTATTAATATATATATATATTTTCAAATATATAATAAGTAATATTAGACCCGACTACCCGAGTAAAATTTTATGTAATTTGATCTAAAGTTTAATGTTTGAAAATTTATTTTATGAAAATTACTTTTATTTCCACATAATAAATGTTGTCAATTTATATGATTGGTTCGTGTGTATTAAATTTAAGGACCAGATTCAGAAATTAAATTTTGAGGACTTAAAAAAATAATAAGAAAATTCTAAATAGAACGAGGATTTAAAAAATAAAAAGAAAGTTTTAAATAAAACGAGTTGATAAAATGTAAGTTTTGCCATTATTTATAATAATTAGATAAACAAATATTGAATTAAATTGGAAAAAAATGAAGTTAAGAGGTAAAGTCATATTTTTACATTATTATTTTTTGGGTGGGTTGAGCCGCTACATACATCGGGAAATTTGATGAAATGACCCTACTAAATGGCCTAAATACAAAAATGGATCCCGCTTGATATAGTTTGCAAAAAGTCCATAATACTCCTCGCGCGACCAAATTACCGCTCAATGACGGGAAATGCCATTAACACGTTTTCATCTAAAACGCGTGAGTTTATAAACGCGTTTTTTAGATGAAACGCGGGAGTGACATTTCTCGACTTTCCATTTACGGGAAATGCCACTCACGCGTTTCATCTAAAACACATTTATGAACTCATGCGTTTTAGACGAAAATGCGTGAATGACATTTCTCGTCTTTCATCATATATATAATTTTTTTGCCCTAATTAAAAAAAACCCATTCACGAATATCGACTCTCTCACTTTCCACTCCGACTCTACTCCAAACCCTACTCCCTTGAAGACCACGACCACGACCACGAGTAGCAGCTGACGACGGTGACGACTACGGCCACGACCTCTCCGTTTGAAGTCGTGACCCACTACTCTTCGTTCTCAAAATGGGTAAGTTTATTTTATATTCTTTAGTGATTATGAACACTAGATTGGTTATATTATAGTATAGCTAGGTTGTATTCGATAACTCCTGAATGAATATGAATCAATACTATGTTATATGAACAAATAAATATGTTACACGTATTTCACTCACGCGTATTGTTTCTCACTCACGCGAAATACTCATTGAGGAGGAGTTTGCTGGTATGTTTCATGGAAATACATTGTGCCAAGAATTGTCCATAAGTTTTCTTCAATGGACCTATTGGATAGGGGATCCTATCCCATTAGATTCATCGCAGCAAACTTATGGAAAAGTTACTGCATTGGATTTCCTGAAACTCTACCAGCAAACTCCTCCTCGGTTATGGTTCACACCATCTTCAAAAAGCAACAACCGAATTAAGTAAAAATCGTGAGTGAGGCAACAACAGAACATTACAATACGCATAATTCTTGTAATGTTGTTGAACTGTTTTCAATTGTAGCTCAAGTACTTCTTTACTTTGATGGATAGTGGAAAACTACAGATAATGTTACTCATTTTTCTGCAAAGTCAAACAACGGTTTGATTGTTCCCCAAAATTCTACTTATGCTAAATTAGTTGATTTAATATATTTTTCTACTAATGTTGACAAATATAGATATGATTTATTGTTTCAAGTCACGTATAATTCTCCGGACATGAATGCCAAATTTTATTATATAACTGATATCAAAAAAGATGTGGATGTAGAGTTCTTTTTACATGAAGCATGTTTAGTCCACAACCGCACTCCATTATGTGTATCATTAGTAGATAAGTCACTACCTAGAAATCCAACAAACCCAACTCAAGAAAGTATAGTGGTTCCAGAAATTGATGATCCTGACGTATTCCCGAAGCAACAGGAGGTTGTCTTTGAAAGTGAAAATGACATTGAAGATGAACCATGTTTGCGTCTGAATGAGGGGGATGATGATATAGTTCTTATTACCCAACCTAGTAGTGCTGCTTGGGTTACTAGTACCAATCCAAGTAGTGCTTGGGTTCCTAGGATTGGGTGCCAACCAAGCTGTAGTGATTGGATTGCTAGTAACATACATGACATTGAAAATCCGATACCTGAGGCATTAAGTTTGGAAATTGAAGTCAGTTCGTTGTTTGAGAATAAAAGGGAACTTCAACTGATGTTACATAAATATGCGATGACTAATAATTTTGAATTCAAAGTGGCGAAGTCAAAAAAGATATTTGGGTGGTGAAATGTTTGGATCAGAATTGCAAGTGGAGATTGCGTGCTGTGAAAGGAAAATCTTCAGAAATGTTTGAGATTCGGAAATTTGTAAAAGATCATACATGTTCAATTGTGTCAAGGCGAGAGAATGAAAGGCAAACACCATCATGAGTTATTTGGGAATGCATGAAGAGCAAGTACATGGACCATCACCATGACCAAATACCTAAGAAAATAATGAAAGACATGCATAGAAGTTATGGAATAAAGATGAGTTATAATAAGGCTTGGAGGTCCAGGGAACAAACCCTAATGGCATTGCGAGGAACTATATAGGATTCCTATGGTAAATTGCCATCATACCTCTACATGTTAGAGATGAATAATCCAGGTACCATAATAGACATTCAGACGGATGAGCACAATCATTTCAAGTATATGTTAATGTCCATAGGCCTCTCAATTAGGGGTTTCAGAACTAGTTGTCGTCCTGTATTGTGCGTCGATGCCAGTTTTCTTAAGCATAAGATTGAATGTCAACTATTGGCGGCTATAACATTGGATGTAAATGAGCAACTATATCATGTTGCTTTTGGCGTGGTTAATTCAGAGAATAATAACTCTTGGACATACTTCATGCAACAACTAAAAGTAGAAATTGGATCAGTCCAATATCTCATCTTCGTATTCGATAGACACCCAAGTATTGCCAATGTATTGTGCTCAATTTTTCCAGAAGAATATCACGGTGCATGCACATACCACATCAAGATGAATATAATGGCCAAATTAAAAAATGATCACTACCACGCAGAATTTGAATTGGCTTCTCGTGCATACATCATCCTAATGTTTAATCATTTTTTGACAAGATCAGAATTAAGGACCCTTGTATAGCTTTCTATTTGGCAGATATTGGAATGGAAAGATAGAGTCGTGCATTTTTCCCCGGTAATCGATACAATCAAATGACAAGTAATTACGTCGAGAATTTTAATAGTCAGAGTACGGAAGCTAGAAAGTATCCCATATCAACCTTAGCTGAATATTTAAGATTCACAATATATGAATGATGTCATAATAGAAGAGAAAAACGGATAATCACAAAGAACGTTTATCTCAATATTATGAAAAGTTCTTACGTGAGCAAGCTAAGAAAGCCAGACTGTATAACGTCAATTCACTTAACCGATTCGAGTTTTATGTGCATGACGGTGAATCTCATTTTAAAGTTAACATACACGAAATGAATTGTAGTTGCATGGTATTTGATGTATCTGGTCTTCCTTGTACTCATGCCCTAGCTACTGCTTGTACACGAAAATTGGATCCCTCTGATTTCTGCTCAAGGTAACAATTGTATTTTTAATCGTTATCTAACTAATTTCTCACATGTTTAATCGTTAACTTTTTCAGGTATTACTCAACTGAAATTTGGTTGAATGCATATTCTGAGACATGTTATCCTGTTGGTAATGAAAAAAAAATGGGATATTCCGGAAATTATCAAACAACGCGTCTGCCTAAAACCACCTGTTGAGGTGAAGAAAGGGAAGCCAACAACAAATCGTAGGTCATCCCAAAGTGAGACTCGTAAGGTCCGAAGACGATGCAACTCAAGTAGTGATCATGGTCATAATAGGGCAACATGCAAATCAGTGATGCCTACACCATCTACTACAAGAGTAGCATCTCAGCAACAACATCAACCATCATCTCAACAACAACATCAACCATCATCTCAACAACAATATCAACCATCATCTCAACAGTTGTTCTAAGTTTACTGTTGTATGAATAATGTTCTAAGTTTACTTCAATGTTGTATTGTATGAATAATTTTGTATTGGCTCATAATGTTATTTATTTCAGCATGTTAAACAAGGTGAAACATAATGTTCTAAATTTAGGGTTTATAGTTCTCTTTGTTTGGTTGTCATATGCATTAATAGTGCTCTTATTTCAGCATGTTTGAGTCATATTGTAATATGCGTGAGTCATATTGTAATATACATGAGTTATGACTCACACATATTACAAAATGACTCACGCATATTACAATATGCGTGAGTCACTGTTTTTTCAACAATCTGAAATAAATAACAGTATTATATAACTAATGATGATAAACAATATTCAGTATTACACAACATGTTACAACAATAATGTGAATTGTTTCAAGATATTACAACTTCATGGCTCTAAAATTTGGTGGAACAACCTGACTGGCCACTTTTCTCTATAAAATTTCATCTTATCTAATATGCAATTTTCTAGACCAATTTAGCAGTCAGGTACTCTATATACATTAATACAAAAACGCCACAATCTTCACTTGTTGATGCTTTTGGTACTTATGGATGTGGGATTCTACGAAATGTTAAAGTCTCCAATGTCATGTTAGGATACCTGGACATTTGAACTTCAGACATTGCTTTATGAAGGAAGGGCAGAAACATTTGACACATGGGTATCATGAATTCTGCAAAATTGTCTTCATTATAAATTGACTTATCGCAATCATAAACATCAATTCTCCATTCTTTCAATCGCAGAACACACAATACCCAGTGCTTGATGTCGAGATTAAGGGGGAAGTAAATGTCATCAATAATGCACCACATGAGCATTTGTCTATCTTCTTTACCCCCAATAGTACTCATAAAAGGCTTCATCAAAAGAATGGCCTTTTGGCTTATCAACATCAATAGAATCAACAACAACTTTATCATAGTGTGATTTAAACAAAGGGGCAAAATGACAATATTTGATGGTGAAATCCTTCGTGTACGTCTTATGGTAGGTGATTGTTATTTTTCTTAGTAGAGCACATCCGACATTGATCTCCACATCAGTTAGACACCTAGTTGTCCTCATAATTATATCGAAGAATTTAAAGCCTACACTACCAGTACAGAGCTCCAGCTTTTTGAATTTACTTTTTTTCTCATCTCTTTCATCAACTCTGTCATCAATTTCGCAAACTTCGCCATAGGATCGACAATGATTGGATATTTCACCGTCATTTTTTTGGACCATGGACGATGTAGGGACTAAGTAGTGTTTTCGACCTCAACCTCTTTCTCTTAAATTGGACGTGGGATGCATCCTCAAATTCTACCACATCATCGTCCAACTTCTTCTTCTGGCCCACCTTCTTATTCTGCACATTGTCTTCCTTCTTCTCAAACTTCTCCACAAACACATCATCGTCCAACTTCTTCTGCACCACCTTCTTCTTTTGGCCCACATTCTTATTTTGCACATTGTCTTCCTTCTTCTCAATTTTCTCCACAAACACATCCTTGTCCAACTTCTTCTGCACCACCTTCTTCTTCTGGACCTTCTTATTCTGCACCTTCTTCTGCACCACCTTCTTATCATTGACCACATCCTCCACCTTCTCATTCACATCCTTGAATTAGACAAAATTAGTGAGATTAGACCATATGCTCAAAATAGACCAAATACTCGAAATAAACAATACCTAAATATCCTCATACTTCGTATCCTCCACAAGAATAACATTGTCTTTCTACTTTTCCAAATGCCCATCCTAAAAAAAATACTCGAATTACACCAAATACTCGAATTACACATACTTCAATATGTTCAATCTTTAGTACACCAACCTCTATCACATCCTCATTCTTAGTCTCCTCCACAAGAACAACATTGTCTTTCTCCTCCTCCAAATGCCCATCCAAAAAAAAATACTCGAATTACACCAAATACTCGAATTACACATACCTCAATATTTTCAATCTTCAGTACACCATCCTCTACCACATCCTCATTCTTAGTCTCCTTCACAAGAACAACATTGTCTTTCTCCTCCTCCAAATGCCCATCCTAAAAAAAAATACTCGAATTACACATACCTCAATATCCTCATTCTTAATCTCCTCCACAAGAACATCGTTGTCTTTCTCCTCCACAAGAACATCCCCTCTAAATGCCCATCCTATAAAAAAACAAATACTCGAATTACACCAAATACTCGAATTACACCAAATACTCGAATTACACATACCTCAATATCCTCATTCTTAATCTCCTCCACAAGAACAACATTATCTTTCTCCCCCTCCAAATTCCCATCCTAAAAAAAACAAATAATCGAATTACACCAAATACTCGAATTACACTAAATACTGAAACTTGAATTACACTAAATACTCGAATTATACTAAATACTCGAATTACACAAAATACTCGAATTAGACATACCTCAATATCCTCATTCTTAGTCTCCTCCACAAGCAAAGCATTGTCTTTCTCCTCCAAATGTCCATGTTAAAAAAAACCAAATACTCGAATAACACCAAATACTCGAATTAAACCAAATACTCGAATTACACATACCTCAATATCATCATTCTTAGTCTCCTCCACAAGCAAAGCAATGTCTTTCTCCTCCAAATATCCATAAAAAAAACAAATACTCGAATTAAACCAAATACTCGAATTACATCAAATACTCGAATTACACATACCTCAATATCATCATTCTTAGTCTTCTCTAAAAGCATCTCCAAATGTCCATCCTAAAAAAAACCAAATACTCGAATTACACCAAATACTCGAATTAAACCAAATATTCGAATTAGACATACCTCAATATTATCATCATTCACCAAATCCTCAATCAACACATTCACCTTCTCAAAATCTTCATCATTATACTCCAAATCTTCCTCATTATCCTCCAAATCTTCCTCATCCTTGTCTTTTTCATTCACCTTATTTTTTTTCACAAGCACATCCACATCCACATATTCCCCATTAAATCTTCTCATTCTTTGTTCCTCCCCTAGTGTGGCTGATAATATGCCAATATATTCTTGTAGTTGGTTTAACATCTCTTTTATGAGATTTATTTCAGTTCTCATTTCAGTTTTTAGTTCATTTAGGTCATTCGTAAGTTGATCCAATCTATATCTATCCTGGGGAGTTGTTGTCATTGGAGTCATTTGAGAGGAATCATCATCTTTTCTACTCGTGGTGCTCTCGACATAATAAGAGTTGCTGGTGCTGGGAGTAGGGTTGCGGGTTCTTCTACTCGTGGAAGGTTTGGTAGGAGTAATTTGTCTTTTCTTCCTCATGTCAGGTTTAAGAGGAACTACATCTTCAGTATCTCCAAATTTCCTCTTTTTGCCATCAAGTTCAAAAAAGACATCATAAACATTACCTCCAATATCTTCAAAGTCCTCCCCAACACATAAGATCTCTCGTCTCTAGACAATTCCATCTTCTTGACAATCTTGCTTTGTAGGGCAGTGTGAAGATCAGAGGCGATGCTCTTTATGCTAGATTTGTACTGTATTATCCTTGGGCAGACATACTCTTGCGCTTGAAGCATCACATTCCTTGTAAGTTTGGGGGCAAACGTTTGGATAACCTCATAGGTCCACACTTGTAAGGCTAGTGCGAACCCATATATGGTACAAGAAATATCGACATTCTTGTCTTTGTTCTTCTTTCCCAAGGCTTTCTTCTTATCTAGATATAGAAACCTGTAGTGACCAAGGTCCTTGTTCAAACCCTTTATGGTTGCTCTAAAGGACAACTTTCCCCATGGAAATTTGAGGAAAGTGTCGATGTCCTCGACCATGCTGAGGAGTTTGATATTTATTATCCTCTTTGGGTCAAGGGTGAATAGATATTGGCAAACCAAGTATATCGGCCCCGATTTCCATGCATCTTCCTTATCAAAGTAGGACACAAATTTTGAATGAAGGTCTTCTGTTCTAACAAGTTGATTAATTTTAAAATATTTAACAACCAAATGTGGTCATTCTTCAACTTGATTGAAAATTGTTTCCACCGTAGGGAATTTCCCAAAATTGAGGTTTGTGACCAATGCAAACTCCTTCATCCCGAAGCACAGTTCCTCTCCATTTACGAGGAACTTCATCTCCATAAAATTTGAGCTTCTCTTTTTGAGGAGCATTTGGTGTATTATCGTTCCTGAGAACTGTAGTAACGTGGATCATTTGAATAAGAATCGGAATTGAGTTTGCTCTACCCTTTCCGTTAGATTATGTTACGACTTGTTTCGTAAGTTGTGTTTATGGTTCTTGATTTCAAGAATCAATTTATTGATCTCTAGGACCGGGTTGAAATGTATAATCAAAGGGCATCGAAATGTTTTGTAATAGAGAATTTGGGATGAGGTGATAGAAGAACCAATGGTGAGAAGAAAAATACTGTTGGTCTATACCAAACAGTCTAAAATAAATAATCAAAACATAATAGACAAATGGGGGGTGAAGAAGTGAAGAACTTTCACAAGTAATTTCATATATTCATTATTCCATTCATGGGTCCTTGGGGAAGAGGGATCAACCTTATATATGTGATGTCTTACCCCAGAATATTCGGTTACAACTACTTAGAAAATAACAGAATTCGGTTTGTAAAATAGAAAGGAAAAACAAAACAAAATATTAAAACAACAAACATAAATCTAGCTCAAGTGCACACTAGGACCGATGGAGGGTGCTGGAATTATTCTAGGACCGATGCATTAATTTGGAGACCCTAACATTATCTCCCCCTTCAAAATTCGTCGCCCTCAACGAAAAGACCATGGCTTGGTTAGCCTCTAATGCACATGCCCCTATCTTCAAAGAGAACTCTTTTCTCTTGCTGTTCGGTCAGATTTTCAGCAGGTCCATCAAGTGTCGGAGTGTAGGACCGCATTTCTTTAAAAGCCTTTGGTAACATCTTTTCAATAGTGGAACTGGCTGGGACCTTGTGCTCGTTAGCTTTGCCGGGTCATCAGTCTCCACTTCGCCCATGTGAGAAATTTGTGTACACCCAAAGTCGATTTTTGTTGTTGCTGAGAGCTGACCTTTGTTGCTGTAATGTCTCTAGGACCTAGTGCAAAAATAATTTCTTCCAACTCCGATCAAACACAAGGGTGTTATCAAAAATCCAAAACCAATCCTTCCTTCGGCCTAGCACGCCAGGTGCAGCAAAAGGGCCATTTTTCTTCCGATGTGTAACAACATAGCAATGTCTTCTAATTACCTTCCTAGCCGGTGGTCTGTTGTTGGGTTGCTGGAATAGATGATTGAACCCTTTGATTATGTGCTGGAAATTTTTAGGAGTGTCTTCCAAAACAAGTGAAACAATTTGGCATTCGTTCTTACTCTTTATTTGTACCATGGCAGCAACATTATAATTTTCTAAGGTCTTTTCTAGCTGGTTGCCTAGTATTATGTTGACCTATGACCGAGGGGTACCCTGCTGGACCGTGAATGTGTGCAAAGAAATGACATGTTCGTCCCCTGTCTCAAGCAGCAAAGGTGGGTCATAAAAACCTGATTCTTGGACAGGTTCATGGACTTCTTGGACTTCTTGCTGATTAGCCGAGGCCATGAATATTTTGGATTTGCACATATGATTGGGCTCCCATTTTTCAATGCAAGTATAACATAGGTCTTCCTTGGGATCAGTTGTCCGGTTTGTGCTTGGCCAGGCCGTGTTAACATTGCATGGTTTGGGCAGCAGCGGCGGTTCAGTGCTGTACAAGGGCCTACTGCTCATTAGGGACCCGTAAGTTGCTTCTTGGGCAGCACTGACCTGTTTCAAGTTCATGCATTGTCTCATGGGGGTGTCATGTATAGGAGGACCGAATCGCAACAAGAGATCTCTCTTGAATACATCCCACGTCAAGGCTTCCATATAGTTGTGGTTCTGCAAATATGAGTCATGCCACGTTCTTGCCTCTTTTGAAAAGTGAGTGCGAACAATGTCCAGTTTCATGGCATCATTCGTCTTGCCCACCCTAAAGTCTTGCTCGGAAAATATGAGCCAGCCCTCCAAATTAGTCCAATCAAATTCAGAAACATTAACATTTGTGAGACGGGTTGGAGGAAGGTAGTGTTGGCCATATTGGAAGGGCCTATTCGGAGGAGGACCGTAGCAAAAAGCATCAACATAGGGTCGAGTGAGGGGATCTTGGCCATTATTAAACGCACCACTTTGAATGGCTGTCAAACTTTTTTCAGCGGCATTGAACCTTCTGTCCATATTTTGCTGAAAGACATTGTGCATAGCAGCCTGTTCGGTCATGTGCTGTTGCAAGGAAGCTTGCATGGAGGCATATTGTTGGGTCAGGCCTTCGAGTAGGGTCTTAAGAGCATTCATCTCTTGTTTTCTGGCGGGTTTCTATCATTTGAGAATCGCCTTGCTCTGATACCAAGAATATTACGACTTGTTTCGTAAGTTGTGTTTATGGTTCTTGATTTCAAGAATCAAGTTCTTGATCTCTAGGACCGGGTGGAAATGTATAATCAAAGGCAGCAGAAGGTTTTGTAATAGAGAATTTGAGATGAGGGAATAGAAGAATCAATGGTGAGAAGAGAAATACTGTTGGTCTATACCAAACAGTCCAAAATAAATAATCAAAACATAATAGACAAATGGGGGGGTGAAGAAGTGAAGAACTTTCACAAGTAATTTCATATATTCATTATTCCATTCATGGGTCATTGGGGAAGATGGATCAGCCTTATATAGGTGATGTCTTGCCCCAGAATATTCGGTTACAACTACTTAGAAAATAACAGAATTCGATTTGTAAAATATAAAGGGAAAGCAAAACAAAATATTAAAACAACAAACAAAAATCTAGCCCAAGTGCACGCTAGGACCGATGGAGGGTGCTGGAATTATTCTAGGACCGATGCATTAATTTGGAGACCCTAACAGATTCATTGAAGCAAACTTGGTAGTAATGTTTGAGATATTGGTTTTCCATGAGACCTTCATAGCAAACTCAAGAATTATGGTGTACTCCATCTACAAAACAAGGAACAACATTGGAGTAAGCAACTCCAGAAAATTATAATTACCTAAACTAGAATATAACAACTCAAGCAAGCAACATCAAATAATACACGAAAATTCTATATGTTTGCATTCTTTGTTTCACTTTAATTAGACATTTGTTACAATCTTTGTCACATTCATGATTTCATTTGCAAATCTCATTAGCAAATCGTTCGTCAAAGTACAATGCTCGTGAAAGAATAAACGAGAAATGCATGCATGCAGAATAAGAACACTGATATAATACTCGTGAGTGAAGAACACTAGATAAACAACAAAATCATATACACACATAAACGAATAAAAGATACATGAACTCTAAAAGCTAAGGATACATCAATATCCATCAATATAAATGGCAGAATATATGATCGAAGAGAACATTATAGATTAAACCTAAACCCTAAACTCACCTGAATATATGATCGAAGAGACGGACGGACGACGAACGATGATGTTGAACGAGGTTGGAATGAAAAGTCGACAGTTGTAAAGACAAAGTTGGAAGTCAGAGTGGAAAGTGAGAGAGTCAATATTCGTGAATGTTTTTTTTAATTAGGGCAAAAAAATTATATATACGATGAAAGACGAGAAATGCCATTCACACATTTTCATCTAAAATGCGAGAGTTCATAAACGCGTGAATGGCATTTCTCGACTTTCCTTTACGGGAAATGCCACTCACGCGTTTCTTCTAAAACGCGTTTATGAACTCACGCGTTTTAAATGAAAATACATGAATGACATTTCTCGTTTTCGAGCAGAAATTTGATCGCGCGAGGGGCAATACAACTTTTCGCAGGGCAAAAGGGCCCATTTTTACAAACTATACCAAACGGTGTCTATTTTTATATTTAGGCCCTTTAGTATGGCCAATTCATCAAATTTCTCTATATATCTATCTCTAATTAAATATTTTTTTAAAAATATTTTTCAACTTTATATATTCTTGATGAATAAATATATGTAAACATTATATTTGAATTTAACTTAATTTTTATAAATTAAAATTAATTTAAAATTATTTAAATTTGAGGAATAAATTTTATTTAAATATTTAAATATATATATATAATATTTTGTTTTTATCATTAAACCGGTTATCATTTCCCATTGAAATGTACTGAATCCATTCTAATATATATAATATATATCATTGTTCAAATCCTTTAGGCTACCAAACAATTAAATGTTACCAAACAAATTAGGCGTACGTACTGTACTGTACTGTACTCTTACAAAAGATTTTCAAAATCATATGATGCATGCGTGCCTGTACCCAAATGCAGATATGCAATATATCAGATTATGTGATATTTAATGAACAAGTTCTTAGATGTTTAATGAAACCGCACCATGCCAGCTCCATTGGTATCACAATGCAGTTATTGCTAAGCATATGATATATCAATTTGAGTACATATATATATTTATTTTATTTTGACTATATGTGAGTCATGTGACTATAAAAGGCGATCGAGGAAGATGTAGTCGAAATACTAAATATAATATGAGAACAAAGAGCTCTTCTTGACAAATTAATTAATGGCCGGCCAATCCAGTACTGGTGCATCTGCTGCCAAGAAAGAGTTGGTTTTCACTGGTGATAAATGAGTATAATATTTATTTTAAATAATTTTATTTTTATTTTAATAATTTTCCTTAATTAATTAATCTTTAATTATTACAATAATTAATTTAATTAATTGTTTTAATTGTATTTTTAGTCATGGGTTAATTATTTTGATTTTGTTTATTCAAACATAAATCAAAATAATTATTTTAATTTATAAGATGTAAATTTGTAGTGTTTACTAATATAACAACATTTGATAATACAAAAACTGAAAAAAATAATAATTTTATTCAAAGTTGGTATAAAAAGTTGAGATGCACAACAATAATATATATATATATATATATATATATATATATATATATATATATATATATATATATATATATATATATATGAAATAAAAGGGAATAAACTATAAAATTATTTTTTAATTATATATTTCACATATATTAATATAAATGTTCTTACTAATTATTAATTTTTGTAAATTATAAATTAATAAATATTTTTTAAAATTATTATTAATTATAATTTACTTATATGTATAATTAATTTTAAATTATTTATATAACTGAAAAGTTAAGTAATAAAGAAATAATTAGAAAACTAAGATTATAATAAAATATTTCAAAATAAAACAAATGTTGTAGTAAATCATATATTTAGTAATATATAGAATATTTGAAGATAATAATTTTACAGTGAAATCTTTTAATAAGATTAATTTTTATATATAATAAAATATTATTTTTTAATTATAGGATTATATAATTATTTTAATAACTATTCTAAATTAATATTAAAAATAAAATTATATATAAATAAAACAAATTTAAAATAAAAAGCATTGCTTAAAAATATTTTATTTGATTTTTTTAAGAATTATAAATACATTATATATATTAGAATCATTAATTTTATTTAAAAAATAAATATAATTTTAAATATTTTATTCTTTATTATTTAAAAAAAATAATTAGGCTAAAATATTAAATATATATTATAAAATAATATACAATTTTTTATTTTTTAGAATGTACCTACAAGATTGTGTAGTATAGGTTTGTTTGATTGGAATAAAACATAGGTGTTGTTCGGATTGAGTTTTTTAAAAAATCTAGAGGGTGAAAAAAATAATAATTATCTATATATATATATATAATGATGCTTAATTTTGAAAGTGTTCGGATTGACTGGTGGAAAGCTGTGGTTAATTTGGATATATATGTGAGAGTAAATTAATATTTGAGTCGGATTCTGGTTGACCCGCCCATAAACTTCTATAGGTATGTTTCGAACTCGCAACCTAATAAAACAAGTACAATTCTTTAACCAATCAGAATAATAACACTTTATATTTTAAATTCAACACCAAATTTCGCGAGACGTTGCAACAATATATTTTTATCTGTGTGCATCGCACGGGGATCTTCCTAATTTTGGTAAAATGACTTAAAAGATATTGATATATATAATTAAAATATAAAATAATAATTTAAAATATAAAATATTTTAATATTTTAGTTAATGATTTAAGTAATGTGATAAATAAAAATGAAGTGAATTAATGTTTAATTTTGTATGAACTATTTTAAAAATTCATACAAGGAGGCCATGGTTATAAGTTTTAACTCTATCAACTAGTTAGGAGTCTATATAATTTTATTTTATTTTATTTTAGCTAAATAAATATAACATATTTATTGTTGCAACCCTAAATGCCACTACCTCTTTACTAATATCATCTCTAACCCGCCTGGAAACTTAACTCCATTATAGGTTTTAATCCTTCCAACCACCTGCAAATTCAACTGCATTTTTTATTTTTCTGTAAAATCTCTCTCCTCCAAACCTAAATATGCAGGAATACTGTTCACGTACTCAAAAGTTTTCAAAACTTTCACTTCAATCATTTTAGTTTGTTTTTAATTAATTTATATAACTTATTTATATTTTAATTTGTTTACATGTTTTATTTATTTATATGTTTAATTCATGATAATTTTAATTTGTTTATATGATTAACTTATATTTAAATTTTTTTATATTTATATTTTATATTTTTTTTACGTATTATAAATTTATATTAATAAACAATATTGATAAAAAAATAATAAATAATAAAAACAATTTTAATAAAATAAAACATGTAGAAAATAATAAATGAAAACACTTTCGTCGGAGGTCAAATTGGTGATAAATGAAAACACTCGATTTCAAGATTTCATATCTCGGTATAAAAATATAAGAAATAAAGAAGTCCACATTGAACTTCGTAATGCATTAATTGATTATTTGTGCGAAGAATACACCAATTCCGAGAATTGATAAATCGTCTATTTTATATGTGAAAAATATGTTTTAATAAGGTTTGTTTTGTTGTATTTTTTTTTTTTGCTTGTGAAAGGTAATTTATGTTTATTTAATAATATTTAATTTGTTTTATGCAGTTGTATAAATTATTGATTTATAATTAATTTTATCCAAATTTTCTTTAATTGAATGAGAATTTAAAAGTAATTAATAAGTTGTTATAAAGTTATAGGTTCAATTTGTAATTTTAGATAAATATATAGATTATATTGAAAAAATTAAAAATTATTATAAAAAGGAATATTCTAAAAATATTTTTTGAGTTTGAGTTTGAGTATTTGGGTTGGAGATGAATTACTGTTTGATGGTATGTTTACTGAATTTTAGGTTTGAGAATAGATATTTGGGTTGGAGATGACCTAAGACCATCTCCAACCGAAAAACCCATTTTCAAACTCATTTTGGTGTAAATGTCACATCAAACAGTAATTCTACTCCAACCGAAAAACTCATTCTCAAACCTAAAAGAATAAAGAATATTCTTAAAATATTCTTCCTTACATTAACCTTTATAACTTTTTAATATCACCTATATATTTTACAATATTATAAATTACACCATAATATTTTAATATTACCCCATTATTTTAAATTTGATTATAAATTAATTATAAAAATTTATTAAAAATTTAAAAATTACAATACACAAACTAAATTAAAAGTTATTCTTATAAATAACAAGGAGATAAATTTTAAAATGTTATATATTATAATTTTTTGAACATTATTATAATTTTTTTTAAAGATTATTATAAATTTATGTTATATAAATGAATTAAATTATATAGATAAATTAAAATAATAAATTATATAAATAAGTTTAATGTATAAAATGAACCTAAATTAAGTTTAGGGGTTAAATTTTAAAAACAAATAAAATTTTGAATTTCATCAACAGTGCAAACGCATATATGCGTTTGCAGGAGAGATAAAATGGGGAAAACTCATTTTGAGTTTGAGTATTGGTATCGGTTGGAAGGAAAAAAGGGTTTTGGGTTTGGGTATTGGTATTGGTATCGTTTGGAAATGGTATAAGCACATGAACGCTGATGCGAGAGATCAAATTCATATATATAAATAAAATATTTTTATAAATTATATATATTAAACATTTAGCAAAGTCTATGGCCTCGTTCGGATTTGGATTTTCCAAATAACCCAACAAAATCAATTATCACATCACTCTTCATCTCATTCATCAAATCAATCAATTCATTAACCAAAATACTTTCTATTTTAAATTATTATTATTTATTTTATTTATATATATAAATATTCTTTAAGTCTTTTATCAAAAAAAAAACATTATCTTTTCCTCAAAATCATTCGTATAATCATAGTTTTCTCTCTTCAAGTTATTTAAATAACATGGACTGAACCAGGTCTATAATTAAATATGGAATTCTAGTTTGATTCAGCTTATTCTCAAGTACGTTTAATATGATCTTAACTTATTTAATCGTTAAGTTTGAGTACGTTTGATATGATCTTAACTTATTTAATCGTTAAGTTTGAGTATGTTTGATACAGTTTAAACGTCCAACTTATTTATTTATAATATTTATAATATATTATTTAATAATTAATATTATATATAAATATAATGTTATATATATTTATTAATTTAATTTTAAATATTAATAAATGATTTAAATTAAAAAATAATATATATTTGAAAATAAATTATATTAATATATTATTTTTTATAATTTATTTTAATATATAATTTTAATTATTAATAAATGACTTAAATTAAAAAATAATAAATTTTAAAATAAATATATTAATATATTAATTTTTATAAATATATAATTTTAAATATATTTATAAAATATATATAGATATATATAAAAGTATTTAATAATATATCTTTTTCACATGTTCACCATTCCTCTATGACTCAATCTTTTTAATTGTCAATTTATTTTTGTATTTTTTTACACTCTTAGTATTATCATTCATTTTGGGATTCATGGTAATTAGTATTTTAGAGCCTTAATTAAGGCTAGTTTCATTTCTAAAATTATAATTATAAATAAAAAATATTAAATTGTATTTATATTTCATATTTTGTTTAATTGTTTTATATATTAAGATACATATATTATAAACAATAAATAAAAATATATTTAAATGTATGTTTTTTATTATAATAATTTTATATAAAAATATAAAATATAAAAATATTATAAATATATGGAATAAACGAGAGAGTGAATAAAATGATTAGAAAAAGATTAAATATATAAGAGAGAATGAATAAAATAATTAGAAATAAATGAAATAGATAAGAGAGAATGAATAAAAAAATATTAAAAAGGATGAGAGAGAAAAACGCTGAGATTATAATCTTAAACGCTGATGAGAGAGGTAGAAAAAAAATTGAGTTTAAACGTAAAAGTGTGTTTGATTATAATTTTTTATGTGAACTTATTACGCAAAGTTACTGTAGCAGCTTATTACGCAAAATTACCGTAGCAGCTTATTACGCAAATGTTCATACGCGGCGTATAAACGGCTGGGGTTTTAATGTAATAACAACTTTCACAAGAAATTAATTAGTGGCAGTCAATTCAGTCAATTCAGTACTAGTAATGTCATGCAATAAGTCCTCTACCAAACAAATGAGGCGTGCTTTTACAAAAATTTTCAAAATCATATGATGCATGCGTGTCTGTACCCCAAATGCAGATATGCAATATTTCTGATTATGTGATATTTACTGAACAAGTTCTGAGATGTCTAATGAAACCGCACCATGCCTCTATTGTTATCACAATGCAATTATTGCTAAGCATATGATATATCAATTTTAATTTTTTTTTTAAAACAGATTAGTGTCATTTTATAAAAAAAAAAACCAAAAGAGAAAAAAAATACAAAAATTTAAGATCAGATCTAGACAATTTCTAAATTTGACAATGAAACAATAATTGAATTACAGATAATAACAATAATCAATTAGAGCCTACAACGTTTTTACTTTTATTCTACTTGTGACATTCTCAAACGAAATATCCCATATCTGGCAGAGCTTTCTATTCTATTCATTTCTTTCGATTCCTCTCCAGGATTGAGTGAGTGCATTTCCATCTGAAGTTATATCTCTCCAAATATCTTCAGCGGTTCTACTTCTTCCACTGTGAGTTCTTGAATTTCTTTCTTTCCAGATATTATAGATTACTGTTCCAAAGTAGCATTTCAACATACTTACATAGAAGGGTCTTCCTTTTGATTTATTCTTCATCCACTCTTGGATTTCTTCCCATATTTCTGGAAAGTTAATGATGTTAATGTTTGCAGCATACATCCTCCAGATTTGTATTATAAAAGAGCATTTTCCAAATAAATTGTTTATGCTTTCCTCAACTCCCGAACATAGAACACAGTTGATATCAAGAATGTTTATGTATTTTCGAATTCTGTCTTTTGTTGTCAACCTTTTCCTATATACCAACCAAAGAATAAATTGGTGACGAGGAATAATCTTTAGAGACCATACCACATTATGCCAATCTACCTCTTGTCCTCTTGTTCTAACCCTTTCCCATGCCTTTCCAGTAATAAACTTCTCATTATTTTCTGTTTTCCAGCATATTTCATCATTACTTTCATTGAGTTGCTTCTGCCTCATTAGGTTTAGGATTCTATCACCTTCTGGAATACGCCTCAAAAGTGAATCACATTTACCTTCATAGACGTCTATAAATGAGTACTTGATGTATTCTCTTCTAACTCTGTTTCCTTGCATTTCTTCTTTGAATATAATGGGAATATTATCCAGCCAAGGATCGTGCCAGAATAGTACCCCTCTTCCATTTCCAACTGTGGTTTTCACCATTTGAAAGGCATATTTTCTTGTTTTTAGGATTTTCTTCAATGACCATGTCATTCTTTCATTGATGCTTTGTGTCCAGATACTCTGCTCTTCTTTTATAAATCTTGTATGCACCCATTTGACCCATAGGGAGTCCGCTTTTTGCTCAAACTCCCATAAGCTCTTGATGGTGAGGGTTTTGTTCCATTCAACACAACTTTTTATTCCTAGTTCGCCTTCTTCTATGGGAGTGCAAACATCCTCTCATTTGACTTTTTTTTCTCCTCTGCCTTGTGTTCCCCAGATATAGTCTCTCATGATTCTATCGAGTTCAGCCATTACTTTCTTTGGGATGACTATCTGTTGTGCCCATTAGACAATAATTTCAAAGATAACTCTTTTAACGAGCTCGATTCTATCCGCATAAGACAGTTTTTTCGTAGCCCAACCCAAGACAGAATTTCTAACCTTTTCTACCAGTTGTCTGAAATGATTGTATTGGAGTTGTTTTGATGACAGGGGTACTCCAAGGTATTTCACTAGTTGTTCACCTTCCTTGATTCTCATAATATTGAATATGTTTTCTTTCCTTTCTTCATTAACCCCTCCATAGAAAGCCTGACTTTTGTCCTCATTGATGTATAGACTTGTAATACTCGAAAAGATTGTTAGAGCATCTTTGATTATACTAACAGATTCAACATCCGCATAAGCCATAAAAAATAGATTATCTGCAAAACAAATATGGGTTATTGCTTCTTCTTTGCAGTACGAGTGAAATTTGAAATGACGACTTCTCAAAAGAATTTTTAAAATGCAGTCAAGAATTTACATTATTAAGACGAATAATAGGTAAGGAGACATAGGGTCTCCTTGCCTTACTCCCCTTTCACCCTTGAAAAATCCTCCATGAATACCATTCACGCTCACAACAAAGTGAGGAGTGGAAACACATTGCATAATCTAATCAATGAAAATAATTAGAAAACCTGCATCAAGGAGGAATTCGTGGATTGATCCCCATCTGATCGAGTCAAAAGCTTTTTTAATGTCAAATTTGAAAGTCACACGTGGCGATATGTTTTTTTTCCATATCCATTCAATAAGCTCTGCATGAGTAGAATGTTACGGGAAATAGAACGTTTAGGAATAAATGTTGATTGCCCTAATCCTACAAGCTTATCAATAACTGTTTTCAAATGTTGCAAAATAATTTTTGAAATAATTTTATAAATAACATTGCAGCATGAAATAGGACGAAATTCCTGAATTGTATAAGACAGAATTGTATATGTGACTATAAAAGGCGAGGAAGATCTATCAGAATTATGTTAATTACAATATAAATTTACAATATAAATTATATGCAAGTTGGAATTCCCAACTATATTGAGTTTGTAATTAGTTGTTAGTATGTCTAATAATTTTATAATTAAATTGTTTACTTTGTAAGAATTTAAGGACTATTTTAATAATTTATTAATAATATACAAAAGGAGTAAATGGCACCTTAGGAGCCATTACTTTTTTCTCAATCGGTTTCTCATTCTCTAAATATAACATTTAGATATCTTGTAGATTTCTTATGGTATCAGAGCGGGATCTTCAAGACAAGAAGAATTAGAAGATATTGAGACAACATCTTCTTCTTCAGGTACTAATTCTTCTTCGCCTTCTTCGAATTCTTCTTCGACAAGTATTTCAAGTAAAGAGGAGATTTAAGAAACTGTCAGAATGATGGGAAAGAAAAAACGTGACAAAGATACAATGACTATTCATAACTCAGTTAATACAGGAGGGATTATTTGCACCACAATCTTCAACGGTTCAAATTATATAGGCTAGAGTAGTGGAATCTGACTAGCCCTCGAAGCAAAATCGAAATTAGGGCTTATTGATGGATCATGTATTGCTCCAATTGAACCAAAAGAGTTTGATAAGTGGAGGAAGGTCGACTGTTTGGTCCGCTCATGGATCCTTAATACAATTACAGATGGAATTAAATGTAATTATTCTTCTACTACAACTACATTAGATCTTTGAAAAGATATTCAAGAAAGATATCAAGAGAATAATGGTCCTCAAACTTTTCAAATTCAAAAAGGGGATTAGTAATTTGTGTCAAGGACCATTAACATTAGAGAAGTATTTTTCTAAAATCAAGAAATTATGGGATGAACTCCTAGTGTTGGAACCTCTGCCATCTTGTGATTGTGAACCAAGGAGTACTTGCTGTTGCAAAATGACAAAATCAGTCATTCAACAAGATACATCCAACAAGCTGTCACAGTTCTTGATGGGTCTGAATGAATATTATGACAATGTTAGACAATAGATTCTTTTGATGGATTCAAAACCAAACATTAACAAAGTATATGCTATGTTACTAAGCATTGAGAGATAAAGAGAAGTTCAATCACTAATGATTGATCAAAGCAAGAATTTCGATATGCTTTTGAAGGATAACATATAATAATAAAGAGGTCAAAAAACTAGAAAATTCAATAGAGGAAAAGGAGGAAGACAGTCTATGGGAAGAGGTAACAGCAAATGAAGTTTTTCAAGAGATATGTATTGTACCTATTGTAGAATTGAAGGACACAATCAAGATGGTTGTTTTAAGTTGAATGGGTATAATGATCGGTGAAAGGGGAATAAAGATCAAAAGGTAAAAAATATGGCTAATATGGCCGACACTCCCTTTTCCAATTATGAAGAACAACTAAAACACTCTGAAAAAATCATTTTTCAAAATAAACAAATGTGATATTGTTGATGCCTTCAAAGAAATGATAAAAGATCTTCTTATAGAAGGAAAAGGTAAAGAATGTTACTACGAAGGTACACACTATAAATTATATGTAAGTTGGAATATCTAACTATATTGAGTTTGTAATTAGTGGTTAATATGTCTAATAAATTTATAATCAAATTGTTTACTTTGTAAAAATCTAAGGACTATTTTAATAATTTATTAATAATATATATAAAAGGTAGATGGCACCCTAGTAGCCATTACTTTTTTTTTCTCAATTTCTCATCCTCTAAATGTTAGAAATTCTAAATTAATATGAGAACAAAGTGCTCCTTGACAAATTAATTAATGGACAGCCAATTCAGTACTAGTATTGCATATGCAGCCAAGGAAGAGTTGGTTTTCACGGTGAGAAGACAGGAACCAGAGCTTTTGCTTCCGGCTAAGCTGACCCCTCGTGTTCACTTGCCTCTTTCAGACATAGATGACCAAGAGGCTCTTCGTGTTCAGGTACCCATCATAAACTTCTATGGCGGCTCCGACTTCCAGATTAGTGATAGAGATGATCCAGTTAAGGTTATTCGTGAAGCCCTTTCCGAGGCCCTTGTCTTTTACTATCCTTTAGCCGGTCGCTTAATGGAGGGCAAAGGGCGCAAACTTATCGTGGATTGCACCGGAGAAGTAGGAATCTTGTTTATAGAGGCCGATGCTGACATCACCCTCATGCAGTTGGGCATCCCCCTTCAACCTCCGTTTCCTTACTTGGAAGACCTTCTTCACGATGATATTGTTCCAGGCTCAGTCGACGACGGTGGTATAGTTGGATGCCCATTGCTTTTAATTCAGGTCACGCGCCTCACATGCGGTGGCTTCGTCATGGCATGCCGCTTCAATCACACCATGTGCGACGGGATAGGACTGGTTCAATTCCTAACGGCTGTCGGAGAACTTGCAAGAGGGCGATCACCACCTTCTGTACAACCCGTATGGGAGAGAAAACTGTTGAGCGCCAGGGATCCACCGCGCGTGACTTGCATTCATCCCGAGTACGATGAGTTGGTCGACGCAGGAGGAGGAGCCCCACTTGAGGATTTAGTTCATCGTTCTTTCTTTTTTGGGTCATCAGAAATGGAGAAATTGAAACAGCTCGTCCCTAGTCCCGAGCAGCTCGGTCGTCACTTTACCTCGTACGACTTGATGACGGCCTGCATCTGGCGATGTCGCACCATCGCTCTGGGGTTGGAACCAAACGAGGATGTGCGGGTTCTTTGTGCGGTCAATGTCCGCAACAAGTATAAACCGCCACTCCCAACCGGTTACTACGGCAACGCTGTTGCGTGTCCGGCTGCTTTGAGCACGGCGGGTATGCTATGCAAAGAGCCGTTGGGTTACGCATTGAAGTTGGTATTGGAAGCTAAAGAGGATGTGACGGAGGAGTACATGAAGTCGACGGCTGACCTCATGGTGTTGAGGGGACGACCTCCCTTCACGGGGACACGCACTTTTTCAATTTCAGACTTGAGGCGAGTAGGGTTTAGGGATGTCGACTTTGGTTGGGGAAAGGCTGGCTATGGTGGAGTAGCCAAGTCCGGCATAGGAGTCAAACCTAGGTTGTTCGACTTTTATGTATCCGGTAAGAATGATAAAGACCAGGATGGAGCTCTCTTGCTTTTCTCCCTCCCACCGACTGCCATGAAGGTATTCGAGGAGGAACTACAACGCCTACTTAAAAAAGGTTATCACATCCTATCAACTTTATAAGCATATCAATGGAATAGAATGGATGACCGATTTCAAAATATTTTCTCATTTGGATCTAAATCTACATAAATCTATTAAATACCTAAAAATTAATGTTTATATAACATTTATAGTGTGAACTAAGAAAGTGGGTTCTAAGTAATCTCATTAATGAGGATGGATAATAATTTGAAAGCTAACTTAGACTCCCACTACTTGAGGTCTAGTTAACATGCACCACTTATATTTTATTTTTCTTGTTATTTCTATATTTTGTACAATATTATTAGTCTTTTTAAGTTTTATTATAATTATAAACTTCTTGATGTTATGTTTTGTCTTAATATCAAAACTCGAGTTTAGGCTAACCAGTACCCTGTCCCAAATAGAAGGTGAAAAAATATTTGGGTGTCCTAGTTTTAGTTAAATTTTTTATTGAACCACCCTACTAAACTTTTTTTTTTTTTTTTTAACTTGTAAATTTAACTAAATGATTTTTTCTTTTTATTAAATAAGTTGTCCCTAAAGATACCTTAACCCGTGGACATGACGTGCTTACCTAATCCCGACCTGAACATATGTATATAAAGGAACTTATCTTGGTTTGAATAAAAATAGTAAGTGTCTAGCATTCCCAATATATATTTAGTAATAACTGATAGTCACTTTGAATTCTCTAGGAGGACTTCTTTAAAAATATATGGGAATAATGTCAATTTTACTATCGAACTATAACAGAATATTCACGTATATCACTAAACTAATTTTTGTTCGTTCATACCACTGTAGTTGAGTTTAATATTCATATATGTCACTGCTGGATAAAAACATTCAAATCCGTTAAGTTTTCCGTTAAATGATAACACGTATGATTTACATGTCATTTTTTTAAAATTAATATATATTATATTTTTATTTTTATTTAATATTTTAAATAATAAAACTTAATTTACATTTTCAAAGGTATTAATCAAATAAATTATATATTTTGAGAAGCATTTACAATAATTCACTTTATTTTAATTAATATATTTTTAACATTTATTTTTATTAACATTTCTAAATAATAACGCTAATAAAAATAAATATTAAAAATATATTAATTTAAAAAAAAAGTAAATTATTGTTAGTGTCTCTCAAAATGTCTATATTATTTGGTTAATGCCTTTAAAAATATAAAAGTTTTATTATTTAGAAATTATGAATAAAAAAAATAAAAATATAATATATATTAATTTTTTAAAAAATAACATGTCAATCACACATGTCATCATCTAACAGAAAACTTAACGGAATTGAATGTTTTTGTCCAGCAGTGACATAGATGAACATTAAACTCAACTTCAGTAGTATAAACGAACAAACATTAATTCAGTGATATACGTGAATATTCCGTTATAGTTCAATGGTAAAATTGACATTCTTCCCAAAAAAAATATATTATTATACAAAAAAAAAAAAAAATAGTATTAAATCGAGCTCCTTGAAGTACATCTGTATTAATAATAATAACTCATAATTGAATTAAATGAATAAAATAAACTAAAATAACTTTAAAAACAAGATAATAATAACAATTAAATTTCAATTTTCTTATATTTTTAAACTAACGTTTTTCAAATCTAAAAAATAAAATTAAAAATACTCTTAAAAAATGTATTATTTCTTTAAGAATTATGGGTATTGAAATAATTATTTTAATAATTGAGAAGTAGCATGCATGACACACCAGCACCCTAGGTATTCAAATAATTAAACATTATACATGTAAATTATTATTTTTCTCTTATTTTCTCAACTCAATGTAAAATGTTCGTCTATATTTCATCTTACTTTCAACTACGAATCTAACATAGAACCAAAACATTTGCACCAACTACTATAATGAATTCCTCATATTGTGTTCTTTATGCCATTCGAAATTTGAATTATGTTCCCCAACATATACCATCAACACTCATTAATCTCTATAATTTAATTACAATTATAATTTTATGTATTAATATATTAACACTAAAAACAATGTTTTTGAAATAATGTTTTCATGTAATTTTTTAATACAAATGTAGATTATTATATGTTATATTGTTACTCTAAACATTGAGGAGGAATTCAAATTCCGGATTTAAGGGATTGTAGAGGTAATTTATCCTCATATATATATCACTTCTAAGTTTACTAAGTTTGTAATTAATTAGAAAAAATTGCCTTCTTTAATTATAGGAAAATTTTGAATAATCTATATATATATATATAATGATGTTTAATTTTTAAAGTGTCTGGATTGCTCGAGAGCTGTGGTTAATTTGGATATTTATGTGAAGTAAATGGATACTTGGGTCGGATTGTAGGTTGACCCGCCCGTAAACTTAAAATGGTTAAAAATAAATTTAAAATTGTTATTTGTAGGTTTCGAACTTGTAACCTAACAAAACAAGTACAACCCTTTAACCAACTAGACTAACAACACTTTATATTTAAGATTCAACACCAAATTTGATGAACGCGAAACATTTTATAAATAAAAGTTCAAAATTTTAACTAACTAATCTATATATATATATATATATATATATAATGATGCTTAATTTTTAAAGTGTCCGGATTGCCGGGTTAAGAGCTGTGGTTAATTTGGATATTTATGTGAGAGTAAATGGATACTTGGGTCGAATTGTGAGTTGACCCGCCCATAAATTTAAAACGGTTAAAAATAAATTTAAAAATGTTATTTGTAGGTTTCGAACTTGCAACCTAACAAAACAAGTACAACTCTTAACCAACTAGACTAACAACACTTTATATTTAAGATTCAACACTAAATTTGATGAACGCGAGACATTTTAACAATAAAAGTTCAAATTTTTAACTAACTAATCTATATATATATATAATGATGCTTAATTTTTAAAGTGTCCGGATTGCCGGGTCGAGAGCTGTGGTTAATTTGGATATTTATGTGAGAGTAAATGGATACTTGGGTCGGATTGTGGGTTGACCCACCCATAAACTTAAAACGGTTAAAAATAAATTTAAAAATGTTATTTGTAAGTTTCGAACTTGCAACCTAACAATACAAGTACAAAACATTAACCAACTAGGCTAACAACACTTTATAATTAAGATTCAACACCAAATTTGATGAACGCGAGATATTTTAACAATAAAAGTTCAAATTTTTACTAACTCATATATATATATATATATATATATATATAATGCTTAATTTTTAAAGTTTTCGGATTGCTGGGTCGAGAACTGTGGTTAATTTGAATATTTATGTGAAAGTAAATGGATACTTTGGTCGAATTGTGGGTTGACCCGCCCATAAATTTAAAACGGTTAAAAATAAATTTAAAAATGTTTTTTTGTAGGTTTCGAACTTGTAACATAACAAAACAACAAGTACAACCTTTAACCAAATTTGATTGAGATGTGGTTTGTCGATGGATAATAGACCGGTATCATTTGAAAGTGGTTAAAAAAATATGAATCAAATATTTAATTAACCAAAGTGTGAGGTCACGATGCTAATTATTAAAAAATATGAATCAAATATTTGATTGACAAAGTGAGAGTGTAAAGTCACGAAATGAGAGATTCATTCGGAAAAAATATGTGATGAAACATGTGAGAAAATAAATTGTGTTTATCGAAGTTAATAAAATGTGGAATTAGAGCGTTATATTTTTTATTTTAATAATTTTAAATATTGAATAAATATTATTATAATTTTTTTAATTTAATTTATTTTTATCCTTATCCGTGTTCATCGCACGAAAATTTTCCTAGTTATACATAAAAACTATTAAAAGTTTATATAGATTTATGCATTATTAAAATTAATTCGTTTATGTTTTCACCTAGTTAGAATTATTCATGGTGTTAATTTATCCTCTGTATTCATTTCTCTCTTATTTTCTATCTTCTTTCATTTTATTTATTTTATTCAAATGATTTATAATATATTTATATACTTTTTTGTTATTAATATATAACAAAATCTTATATTCTAATTAAAAATATTTAGTCATATTTTGATATTTGTTAAATTTTCTTTGTTATTAATAAATAAGTCTCTAATATAATTACATACAGTTTAAAGGAGATTTATTTCTTATTATATTTTGATATTTGTTGAAATTTTGGGTTATCTATAATTGGCTATAATTTTCTAATTTTTTTTTGTACACATTTCGCATGTCTTAAAATGTGGGGTTTATCTCTAAATAGCTATAATTTTTTTTTTTTTTTTTTGTATATGCACTGTTCACATTTTTTTTGAACATTAAAGAATGTCTAAAATTTGAAATAAAATATATCTATAGTTAGGAGTGTAGATTCATTTTAGGGATAAAATCTTTTGCGACGAAAACATCCCTATGTCTTTTTAGCTTGATATTTTTTTTAGTTGCATCAAGCTCTCTTATTAGAGAATAGAAAGACCCGTTCGGTCACAGAATATCTCAAGTCGAGATTTTATTATAGTATTTTTTAAAATAATTTATTGTGATATTTTAGGCTTAATATCACAAAAAAAAAATAAAAAATTGTAAGGTTTTTTTTATAACCCAAGAGATAAGAGGTAATTTAGTATTTTTTTTTTTTTTATAAAATTGGTCCACTCTAAAGAAAAAAGAAATTAAATTTGTATGCAGTTCTCATCTTTCACATGCCTTGCGTTTGAAATACAAATTTTAGATCTTAGAGTTTGCTGACTGGTCACATATGCATTTTCATTCTTTTAAATTTCAAATTGATTTTTAAAATTTAAAATTTATATGATTTTAGATTAGGTTAATTAATTTGAATTTAGTTAAACTCTTAAATATTTAAATTTTTTAAAATTTTAAAATTTGGGATAATAAGACTTTATAAATATTTCAATTTTACCATTTTTAATTAAAAGAGAAAATTTATATTTATAAATTAAAAAAAAAAACTATTATTTATTTAATTAAATTAAATTAATTAATTAATATAACTTCTTCACAAAAAAAAAATATCATCTCCTTATTATTATTTTTTAATTAATTTTTATATTATATATATATATATTTAAAATTTTAAGACTTAATTTTAAAATAACTAATATATTTTTATTTATTATATATAAATAATAATAATAATATATAACTAATATATTTTTTTTAAAGTAAACTAAGATTTCAAGGATTTTCTTTTTGTATAAGTCAAAATTATAGTTTAATTTTATAATACTTAATTTTACAATACTTTAATTTTTACAACTTGAAAAACAATCTTCTAGTATTGGATTACAAATATATATATATATATATATATATATATATATATATATATATATATATATATATATAAAACCTATTCAGCACACAAGAAAGAGAAGATAAAGTATAAAAATAAGAGGTTAAGTAACGTAGATAAAAAATAACCACCTACTGATTTAAAAAATTAAATCCAGCATAGTATGAGTTCTATGAGTTCTACGTTTACGAAGAATTAGATTCTATCTTTTTCTATGTCCAAAAGTAGTTTTTCTATGTCCAAAAGTAGAGCACCATTATCTAATCAGACTAAGGCTAAAAAAAAAAGACTGATATATGTTAAACACTGTTTGGTATTTTTTATTTAAATATTGATAATATAACTATATGAATAGTTTAATTTTAGTAAATAAAATTATCAATTGAAAAAAATCAACAGTTAAATATTATCATAATTTATAGTTAAAAGTTAATTTCATAAATATTTACCAATAAGTTATTTTTATCATAATTAGTCCTATAACATGCTTATTATAAAATGTAAATTATAGAAAAAATAAGTTGTATCATGTATATATTGTAAGAATGTATAATTTGTTTTTAAAATGTACAATCAATTATAAAATGGTCCTATAAATAAAATAAATAAGGATAATATACTATAAGAAATAATACAATACAAAAATCTTAAAAAGAAAATGTCATATTTTATTAACTAATACTGACAAATTTATCCTTAAACGTTTTTAACAACACTTCAGTTTCATAACCACCTAATAACAAAAATACGAGAAATAAATAAGTAATAATATATATTTTATAACATTTATTTTAATTTCTCATTGAATAAAACTTTACCCTTACAAAAAAAAATTGTAACATACACCAATAGTTTTTATTGAGGATAAAAGGGAGTAATCGATTTCTAGGATTTGATATGAATCATCTCAATTAATTACTTCTTTAGCCTAAGTTTACTAAATTTCTTCAAGCTCCAGTAATCTGGATTATACAAAGTTCAGTATTTTACTAATCTATCATTTTAAGTAAATTTCGATTGTAATTAATTTGATAATGGGTTAATCATCTTAAAATAAAATAAAATAAAAAGGTTAGGGTTTCAAGATTTTGAGGTGGGCAATTCCAAATTGGGTTCAGCCAATTTATTCTATAATCTAGAAAGAACCTACAAATAAAAGGAAACTAATGGGACGAGGGTTGGCCCTCTTTTGAGTCCAGCCAGCCCATTCCTAAAATTAAAAACCATTAATAAATAAAAGTATTAAATTTTAATAAATAAATAAAATAAAACCTAATGGCTGAGAAATGAGCCATCTTTTGAGCTCAGCTGGCCCATTCTTCAAAATTAAAGACCTAAATCCCAAGTCCCAACCACCTTTTAAAAAGAAGAAATAAACACATATTGGGTCTTTAATTATTTCTTTACCTAATATTTAAAATAATAAATAAATAAATATTTTTACAAATAAGTAATAAAATTATTTTATAAATAAATAAATAGATTAATTTATAAACAAATACATATTTTTATAAATAAATGAAATTCTTTTATAATATTTTTTCAAATGAATTAAATTCTTTTATAAACAAATAAATTAAATTCTTTTATGAATAAATAATAAATAAAACTATTTTATGAATATGAATAAATTCCTTTTTTCTATTTTTTATAAATAAATTATTTTATAGAATATCTTTATTTTAGATCTAATTTTTTTGATGACCTAAAATAAAATATAATCAAGATTACATAATTTGGGCTCAGCACATGTGTTCACATGATTGGATTAATGCATTCCACTATCTCCTTTAAATTCGTCAAAATACATGTTCAGAGTAGTTAATGACTATGTAAGGTGAATAGATTGTTACAAACTAAACTAACTTTAATAGGATAAAGTGCTTAAGTTGGGGATAAAGTGTTTAAGTTGTAAAGTTATTAATAAGAGATCAAATGTGACGAGAGTTTAATTATTATTTAAAATGTCTAAAATTAAAATAAATGACATAATCATAGGATTATATTGATATCCTATATTAAAACAAAACAAAAAAACTAAAGTGATAAGATTAATTTTCTCTCTTTACCCATATCTTAAGAATCAAATAAAAAATATATTTTTAAAATACTCAAAAAATTTAGAGTAGAGACCGTCATTTTTTAAGACACGGTGAATATATTATCGGGGTCGACTCTTAGTTAAAGTCAAAATTAGTCTAGTATGAGTAGTCAAAGAGGAAGTTTACAATAGAATCTGAATTTTAAAATTGTAAGTTTAATATGATTTTGTTGTTTGTTTTCAATCATATACTCCAAGATCGTTTTTGTCATCATTTAATCAAAACTATGAACTATTTTGGTTCATGCAATTTTAAGAGTTAATATATATATATATATATATATATATATATATATATAAATTCAAGCTCACATGACGTTACATATACTTACCTTCAGAAATGTTAGGATATTATTTTGTTGTTGTACAATAACGGGAGACAAATTTACTGAATTAAAAAAATAATTTCTTTCAAAAGTTATAAAATAAAAGCAAGAAAAATGATATTTTCAATGAAGGCAGGGTTGTTCAATCGGTCGGTTAACCGGTTAAGATCGGTTTTGTCTTTTATTTTACAAACCGGTTAACCGATTATTAATGATATCGATTTTATCGGTTCTGGTCCTACCGGTTTTGGTCGGTTTCAGTCGGTTAACCGGGTTTAACCAGGAACCAATAATTCAATTTTTTAAATTAAGTAATAAATGTATGAAATGATTTTTTTAATTATTGTTTGCACTTTCTTATTATTTATTGGTTCTATTAGAATATATTTTATTAATATATTTAAGTATATGTGATAATATATTATTTTATTATAATAATATAATTTATTTTATAATTATTTTGTTAGTTTTTTATATGTTTATTGAGAAAATTTAAATTTATTATATCGATTTTTTACCCACCAAGTGTTGGACAGAAAATTAAAACATGAAGTGATTGTTGAAGACATAAAGTTTTAATTTGTTTAACTATTTTAATTTTGTTAATTTATAATTTTAACATTATTGTATCGTTATAAAAATAATTTTACATATTTTAATAAAATTATTTCAATCTGTTTTTACTTTATTTTTGTAAAATTTTATATAAATTATAATATTTTTTTAAAATAATTATACAAAATTATAATTTAAAATTTTAAAAAAAAGATTTATAAATTATTAAATATTATTTATAATATATCTATTATTTATAAAATAACTAATACAAATTATAAAATATAAAAATATATAATTAAATTATTATCGGTTTACCGGTTAAACCGTTAGAAAAATAGGTAAACCGAAAATCGAACCGTTTAATCGGTAAAAAACCAGTTAACTGGAACCGCTAGAACCGGTTAATTAATAAACCGTTAAAATGAAACCGGTTAACTGTTGGTTCGGTTGGGTTATCGGTTTTCCGTTTTTTTTTGCACAACTCTAAATGAAGGGTAGCGCAAGCCTGGACTGTCACGTTGCCCTCATGCAAGCATTAAAAAGATAAATATATATATATAATATAAAAAGACGTTTCATATTTTTCTTGCTCAATCTCTCTTCCTTCTCCAGCGATTCATTGTCTCTTTTTTTTTCTTTGGCGATTTCTTGCTCTCCAGCTTCAGCGACTTCAGCGGTCTTCTTCGTCTTCTCTTCATCGTTGTTCGATCGAAAATGGTAAGTCTTTTCACTTTCCTTAGTTTATCTTCTTTTCGTTTTGAAAATGGTAAGTCTTTCATACTTCTTCTCTTCTTTTTAGTATGGTCCAGGTTCATCGTCCCGTAAGACTTCAAGGACTCCAAGGTAAAATCCATACACCATCTTTTTATCATGTTATACCATGTTATCCATCTTTTTCGAAAGGAAACTATTTAGAAACGAATATCTGATGGATTAGGGTTTAGCATAGAAACAATTTTGATATTAGTATTTTGTTTAGTGATTAGGGTTTAGCTGCATTTTGGGTTTAGTCGCACATTTCAGTACAAAAGCGTCCCAAAATGTCACATTTCGGGATCATTTTGGGACCCAAAATGTGACATTTCGAAACATTTTAGGACCTAAAATGTGACATTTCAGGACACTTTTTCGGTCCATTTCAGGACAAATTTTTTCTTTTATGTATAATTGTTTATCTGTATGTTTATATGTTTGTTTATATCATGTATTGCAAATAAAAGTACAAAGAAGGCGGCCCAAGAAAAGAATTCATGTAAATCCTCACAAAAAAAACAAAGCAGCACACAATATATTTTTAACGAGGACCTCATCTTTTGTCATTTTTAATCTTATTCAACTATTGTCTTATCAACAAAAAGAGGTTGAGAAAGCCATGAGCTTTGGATCTCTTTTGTCACTATGCTTTTCAAAATGGCTCGGCAAAATTTCTCATTATCTAGTCAGAAAGTTTGACTGTATTAAATGTGTTTCCATCCTACAGAGTGGCGAGGAAAAATAAAAGAAGAGAATGTCCAAATCATATTGGACATCCCTATAGGGAGTTGAAGATTGTAGAATACGATATAAACGAGACCGATACGAAGTTAACGATCTTTAGGACTCAATGGGGTAAACTGATAGGGGCGGTCCTATAGTGACCAATATGCCAAAGAAAATCTTGGAGAACAAAGCAGCTGACAATAATTTCAAGATAGACTTCCTACTATATGCTATAAGCACCTTTCTCTAGACATCGCATCAAGGTCAACTATTTAGGTATATCCCAAAACTTACATATAAGAATATGCATTGTTAATAATCCTCAAATATGTTTTTGTAATTGCAGGTTTATAATTCTAAAATCTATTTCAGATGTTCGTAATATCCCAAAGTTTAATTGGGGCAAATTCCTACTTGACGGATTAATTGAATCATGCCAAAAATGGCAGTTGAACGAACACCGACATTTACAAGGACCACAGACATTTCTCCTCGTAAGTAATCTTTGTCATCATTATTTTATTTTGGTGTTTTTAAATATAAATGTTTTTAACATATTTATTCCATCAATATATGTATGTTTTCAGATGTGCTACTTGTATATGGTCATCAACCTTAAACTCCAAATACCTCATAATGAGCGTTGATTTCCTATATTGTCATGTTGGAATGACAGTAAGTTGAAGTTTAGGTTGCAAACGGAGTTGTCACGTGGAGGATTCAGATGTGGAAGCGATGTTGGACACCTTCCACTTCCACCTCTTCCATAGATGACAAATGAGATGGAGGGTGAAGAGAATGAGGAGATGCCTCAGCATGGGGCATTGGAAGATGGGGGAGCCTTAGAAGGCAGCGCCTCAGAAGAAAACAATGATGCATATTTTTAACGATGCATTGATGCAGATTGTGACATCTACACAAATTATTATCAAAACCACAGAAGTGTTGGCGGATTTAAATGTATGTTGGGACACATCGCCATTGTATAACAACTCGATCCATATCTTATACAATGTTATGGACAATGATAAACGTCTTAGGGATTCCATACATAAATACTTCAAATATCGAACACCCACTACAGAAGCCGAGACACTCGAAGTGGTGGTACCCAAAGTGGTGATACAAGAAGAGAAAAATTGTTTACAAATGGTGGTTAGTGATGTAAAAAGACCTGAATTGGTGGCTGTAGAAACAGAAAATCCTTTACAAATGGTGGTTGTACATGAAAAATAACATAATCCAAAAACAAACGGCTAACAAAAAAATCCCCCGAGAAATTTGAAATTCCAGTACGCCTTCAATATCCGTATATTGTTACCAATATTGAAAAAAATAAATCTTCCTTTGACCAGGTCAACATAGATACCCGAGATGAAATCATTATGGGGTTCATTTTTGCAAATGAGGAGAATGAGAAGAATAGGTAATTCTTATAATGTTGATTTCTTTATAGTTATTATAATGTTGATTTTGGGACCCGAAATTAGGGCTGCAAATGAGTCAAGCCGATCTCGAACTTACTTAAGCTCGAGTTCAACTCGATTAATTATTTATTAGCTCGACCCGAACTCGAGCTCAAACGAGTTTATAAATTTGAGCTCGAACTCGACTCGACTATTTATCTACAAGTTTGGCTCAACTCGAAAACTTGAACTAAAATTAAATTTTCAAGCTTGAATTCAAACCAAAATTTATTTTTAAAATGAAAATATCAAACTTTCATACTCATTCAACATTAAAAACATAATATTTAAAATGAAAAATCAATTAAAACAAATCAATATTTAATCATCAATAATAAATAACATAATATATCGATCTAACAAAGCCACGATAGACATTTTTAGTGGAGTTTATTGAGAGAAACTAGTTGATAATCGACAAAAACATGACTATTAACATAATCATTAAACACCTATAAGGTCTCTAAGTCCTCTCTCTACGAATACGTCTCGCAAGTTGAATATCTTTAGGCATAATCGTCACCAGTTTGGCGTGAATGGCATAGAGATTAATGTCTTCGAATAGACTAACTAAATAAGCCTCAACCGCCTCCTAGAGAGAAATTATGGCGAAACTTTAAAATCTTATATCTGTATTGAAATCTTGTGCAATCTCACGAACAAATCTTTGGAATGGAAGTTTACAGATCAAAAGCTTCATACTCTTTTGGTACTTACAGATCTCTCTCAAAGCAACTGTTCTTGGCAAAACTTGTGAGGCTTCTTCACACCTCCGATAGCTGGAGAAGATTTTATAGTTGCCTTCATCGCTAGTTACTTCCTCAATGCCTTGTCTCTAGTCGATTTCCTAGCGATGTTTGTTTTGTGCACGCCATTTGAATAAATGAGAGATAATATGGAGAAATGAAAAAATTTTGTGAATGAGTGAGAGAAATTGAGTAAATGATAGATAATATGAAGAAAAATGAAGAACTCTGGTGAATAAGTAAGAAAAATAATGAATATGAAAAGTCGTACCGGATATGATGATGTATTAGAAAATTAGGGTTTTTTTTTTAACTTTTGGGCCATAAGATATAATAATATGAATTGTGGGTCTGACATATGGACTTTGAAAAGAGAATGAAGAAAAAAATTGTTTTATATTTTATGTTTTAATATTAAAAAAATATATATTATATATTATTAAGCTCGAAAAAGCTCGATAAGCCATCAAGCCAGTATTATATGAGCTCGAGCTCGACTAGAATATTAAACTAGCCAGCTCGAGCTCGACTCGAACTCGGTCAAAGTCAAGCTCAAGTCAAGCTTTGACCGAGCGGCTTGAGAGCAGCTCACGAGCGGCTTGAGAGCATCTCACGAGCAACTTGACTCATTTGCAGCCTTACCCGTAATGTGTCATTTCTGGACATTTCAAGAAATTTCAGGACCCGACATTTCGGGACATTTTATGGACCAATGTATTTTCTTCATTTTCTTTTCAAAAAGGAAGTACTATACGACACGAAGCATACCTCGATTAACGTAGGGCATTTTCTTTCAATGAAAAGTCAATGTCATGTTGAAAGTGGTATTATTGATGCATGGGCACACCTTATGACATATTATAGTAAAAAATATTCTACCAGGAAATTTCATTTTCGACAATCGTTTCTATAAGATGTTTTATGGTTGTTTCTTTTCTTTTGTAAATCAATGGTCTTATTGTGATGTTAATTTTATTTGTAGAGATGTATGCAAATCCAGAAGTTCTTTTTAATCAAGTTAAGGAAGAAATGAGAATATTCGAGATAGCACCAGAAGACTTGATACATGTTTATCTTGTAAGTCCAATATTTTAATATCATCTGAATACTTAAAGACGACTCATGTATATCATCTGAATATGACTTTGCAAATTTTCTTTCCAATTATATACCAAAGTCACTTTTATAATGTTTGCACCAATATGAAAAGGAGTGTAATCGAAATCATCGACAACCTCCCATTGCCAAAAAAACTGTCATGGAAAGATAAATATGTCACAACTCGCCAACTGGTAAGTTGAATTTTCTCTATATTAAAATGTTTTGAAATCTATGTTAAATTTAACTTTATTGATAAAACAAATAGCTTCCTTCTTGGAGTTATTTAACACTCTCGACTCAAAAATCGCAACTAAAATAGCTAAATTCATGTTCAAAGTTTTTAAATTCACTTGGAAAGACAGTAGTAATACAACATATTGCAAAATATATTGTATGAGACATATACAAACATATACGGGCAATACAAAGTGTGAATGAAGTTTAACCCAAAAAAAAGTAAGTTACAGATTTAACATTTTAATTGTTTTATAATTTTTTAATAACTGCTAAAACTTTTTTTAAAAGCAAATGAAATGCTTGAGGCTTTCAGAGCAAAATTATGTATGTTGATCATTAGGTCACTTGTCAACAGGAAACTGGACTATATTTTTCAAAAATATGTACAAATTATAAAAGACGATTCTACAAAGATGTAAAAATTGTTACATTCTAAAGGTGCTATATAGAATCTCCAAATATGTACAAAATGTTACATTGTAAAGATTTTAATTATGCAATATGAATGTTATTTTTGGTATTTTCTAGTATTCAATTCTTTTCACTTTTTTAGTCTCATTATAATGTGATATAATAATAGCGGGTCCCGAAATGTCCAGTTTCGGGACACTTTTCTTCCGAAATTGCCTGTTTCTTCAACTTTTCTTCAAATTAGTTCCCGAAATTTCCAGTTTCGGGATCCGGAAATTGGGATTTCAATATGTTTTTGTCCCAAAATACACTTCAATTTTCAACAATACTAGTGTAAATATCAACATGCTAATCAAAAAATTCAATGTTACAAAATGTTCAAAAAACCCAATGTTACAACATGTTCATATAATTACTATCTTCGTTAATTGTTATCCCTACAAATATTATCTTCAGGATATGTTTGAGAGGAAAAAAGTGATGTGAAGGAAAATTGAGTTAATAGTGGATCATTTTGTTGTTGTGTTAAATCCTACACTATTGTTGTTGTGGCCGTATTTCCCTAATACTAAAAATAATGTAATTTTGAACAATATGAACATGTATAACCCTGTTTGACAACAACTATCATTAATAGTTAATAACATAGTAAATAATTAGGACAAACCTTCTTTCTTGGTCTCAAAGACGACTTCTTAGGGATTTTCTCAATTAAAGATTGTTTCCTCTTTGTTGGTGATCGTCCTCGAGCTCTAACTTTGTTGGGAGAGTATCAAAATGGAGGTTGATGGATATGCTTCTGTGTATTTGTCTTTAGATGCTTCGGTGTCTTTGTCTTTAGATGCTTCTGTTCTTCCATGATTTAGTGACATAAATTGTTCCATCGAGCATTTTATGTCGTTAATCCAAAAAGAATAATTGTCTTCAGATTTTACTCTAACTTGTAGAACCTCTTGCATCAATTGATTTAGACTATTGTAACGTTTTTTTATCTTTACGGACATATTTGAATCATAAATTTTGTTGATAGTTTGATACTCAAGCTTAATATATTTACGCTAATGGTCCATTATATAACACATTGGTACCTCATTCACCCTCATTTTTTTAACGACCATGATATGCCTACACAAAATACATCTGAACTCAAAAAATCGACATTGACATTTAACATTATAGTCTAGTTCGGTATAATGCACTTTGTAAAAAATATCTCTTAAAAGTTCTCCATTAACCCCCAAAATGATTTCCTCAAATTTAATTATACAAGTTGTCGCTTTCTCTCAATTATTGAGATGTCGCACAACATTATTCCTCTAACTTATTTTTGAACCAACCTAAATATATATATTGAGTGTAGAAGGTTTGGTGTTGCCTTTCAAAGGCAAAACCACTGACAGTTGATATCAAAGCATTAAACGATTAAAAATACAATTTCTTTTCTCTCTCGATATTTCTCAATAGAGCTCTATCATATTACTTAATGAATTATTTGATGGATGTTTTGACTGCACATAGTCATCAAAAAATGCGTTCATACTTTCACTCCGTTGAGATGTGAATATCCCTGCCCAAAACTATCTATTTACATAAACAGATATCCATTTAGATCTTTCCAAAAATAAAGAATTCAACCAGTCATTATCTTCCAGTTGATAATCTTCTATTAGTCAAATCCAATCGTCATTGCATTGTTGAATAGTTATGGAGTTGTATACTGTGTTTTTTAGCCTCTTCTTTATTAGATCGTATATAGTATGACTTCCAAGTTTTGTAGGAATTTCTTCATTATATGCCACAAACAAAACGATGATGATCTTTAGGAAATACCTTTGCAGTCGTTATTGATCGACATTGATCTGAAATTATGGCATTTGGAGGTCGGTCATCCATACATTCCAACCAAGTTCTAAACAACCAAGTGAAAGAATGTAAATCTTCACTTGATAGTAAGCCACATCCAAGTAAAATGGATTGACCATGATGATTAACCCTGAAAAATAGAGCAAAAAGCATGTCAAAACAATTTGTCAAATAGGTTGTATCAAAAGTGAGAACATCGTGAAAATCCTCACAGGAAACCCTTCACCTTCCATCTTCCCAAAACACGTTTATAATTCAGGATTCCTTGTCCAAATTAATAAGGTATAAGAAGTTTTTGAGTTCATGGTTTGCATTCTTAAAAAATAATTAGTGAGTATTTTAGCATCCTCACTTCCTAACCTCAACATTCGTGCTTTTATAACGTAATTCTTCATATTCTCTTATCGAAAAACATGTTTTCATACCCTCCAGCTTCCACCATAAGGGATTGAAATGTTTTGGCCACGGTTACTCCAGCTTCATCGTCTGAATTCAATCTCCTCTTTGCATTTTCGTCTATTACTTTGTAGGATCTAATATAGCGTATCCTCTTAGGACTTAATGTATGATTGTGTTCAATACAAATACTTATAATCACATATTCTCCTTTATTCCGAACAACTGTATTAATCTTAACTTTACAATTTGTCTTAGTTATAGGTCTAGGTTGATTAAACTTATTTTTGGCCCTCGATTCTTTCATACAACTCTTCACACAACTAATGCTGAAGTATTTCCTCCTACCACCTACAATTTTGCTCCCTAACTTGGAATGCCGAACCCAATTAAGTGGGCATATGATGAGTAGAAATAAAGATGTTCTTCTTCGGAGAAAAATATCATTTCAACATTGTGAATTTCACTACGAAAAAAGTCATTCCAAATTTGTCATTTTTAACTAAAAATAAGAGTGACTGAAAGTAAGAAAAATATCCAGAAAAACAAAATTTCATAATTTCACCACATTTGAAATTCTCGAAATTGTATATTTCGAGACATTTTGGGACATATATGACAATTCGGGAATTTTTCTCCCGAAATTTGACATTTTGGGACCTTTCTCCTGAAATGTGCATTTTCTGAACGTTTTTAAAAAAAATATAGTAAAAACATTTGCACTAACAATCGGTACATTTCAGGTCCAACAGTGAGCGATTTGTTCAAGTTCAGTGCTTCATCTACTGCGTTGTTCTCTTTGTTGGTTTCCTGAAAGATCAAACAGTTTGTTATCTTACAAAACTATCTGAACAATATTATTGTTAAATAACTAGATATAAAAAAATGAAATACCATGCATTAGGGTTTTAGTTGGGTCGAACAAGTTTGAGAGAGATAAATAAATGGCGAGTTTTGAATTTTGGATTGTATTTATACTTAATAATTTATTTATTTTTCTATTTTCTACCGCCACGTAGGATATTAAATTAGAAAGACACCTCACGTGAACTCTTATTTTCACTTAACCATTAACTATTAACTATTAATATTAATTTATATGTGGTTGAATATATTAATTATATGATTAGCTGATTAGTAGTATATTCATTAATGAGATAGATATTTGAAGTAAGATTGAAATGAAATAAATGAACTAAAGTATTCTAATATATTTAATAAATTTGTTCCAATCATTACAAGTTAGGCTACCCAACATTTAGCAAAAATATATAATTTGTAAACTAACAAACATACTAGGCTATTCTATGATTCGTGCAGGTACCTAACCATTATAAGAAAAATTATATAATTATTCAATTCTAAGTTTTATATTTGAAAAATAAAATATATTTGAATATATATTTTATATAATATCAAGATTATTTGTTTAACACAACTTATTATTTAGAATAATTCAAATGTCAAAAAAAAAATTATATGTTTCAATTCTCTCTACAAAGAAGATATTGATTCGACATATTAACTTATTAAATTAAAAAAATATCGGTTTGGTAGGTTAATTTTCTAAATTAAAAAATTAAATATCGGGTTTACATGTTAACTTTCTAAATTATAAATATATATTAATTCAAAATGTTAATTTATTAAATTAAAAATATATATATATATTGGTTCGATATTCTAACTTCATAAATAAATAAATAAAATATTAGTTCAACATGTAAACTATGTTATAAATAATAAAATCATAAAAATGGTAGAATTAAGAATTATAAAAACACATTAGTTCGAATTTAATTGGAAAGAATGTGAATTTTATGCATTAAATTGAGAGGATGTGTCAAATTTATTAATTAAATATTAAAATTCTATTTATATATATTAACGTGTAAAAATATGTCAATTTTATTCCTATTAACGGATATGTGATAATGAACGTTAAAATTTTGCCAAGTTGTATATCCACGCATTTTCTTAATTTTCATTGCGGTTTTACTATTAATACAAATCTTAACAACAAAAAAAAACAAAAAAAAACAATAACTTTACTTTTTCATCCAAAATTTTTTTTAAGCAATCTTTCCACATCTAACTTTTAAGGTAGTCTTCTTCTTTAGGATAGTTTTCCAAACTACACTTGGTTTAACGTACAACTTCTTAAAAAAACTTAATTAAGAAAAAAAACTGTGTAATTTCTTAAACTAATTTAATTTGTATTTCATTCTTGCTTAGTTTTCTATTCAAACTTAGTTTTTTATTTATTATTTATTTTTATTTATTTATTATATTTAAAATTCATTATATATAGATAGATATATTTAAATTATTATTTTTAAAAATTTGATATATTTAAATTATTATTTGTATAAACTAAATTATTTATATTTTAATATATTTTTTAAATTATTAATTTTATAAATTTGATTATTTATATTTTGATATATAATTTAAATTATTATTTTTATAAATTTAATTATTTAAATTTTAATATATATATATTTACATCTCAATTATTATTGAAAAATTTCACTTTGTCCACTATCAACCATCTAATAAAAGATAACATATTAAAAGTTGATAAAAAATTATTATGAAAAAATATAATAATTAAAAAATTGATAAACTACTCCTAATAAAGGACAACACAGGTTAAAATTCAACACATAAATTATTTTATAATTAATAAAATAATAAGATATTTTTGTTTAAATTTATATAAATAAATAAATAAATATTAAAATTACAAATTTGAACTAAAAATGGTAAAATTAAGAATTATAAAAATACAGTAGTTCGAATTTAATTAGAATTCTAATTACAAATTTTAATCTTAAATGATCTGTTAAATCAAAAATTGAAATTACACTCACTAGTTCCAATTCCAAATTCAATTTTATTTTCATGACTACCAAATACATCATAATAAAGTTTTATATATGTTTCTTGAAATTTAATTTAGTGAGAAAGTTCTATGTTGACGAGTAGATCAATAATGTTCTAACTAGCACTAGTACAGACAATTTTCTGAATTTGGCTGTGCCAAACTCCCAGTCCACGTAAAAAAATGTAAAAAACATAATTTATCTTAATTTTAGTTTAAAAAATTATTTTTTATTGTGATTTGAACCTATTATATTTAATTTTGTTTTCTTTCATATTGAACCACCATGCTACACATTTTGTTATGAATGAAATAGTAAATTTAACTATAATTTTTATAATTTATCTTAATTTTTATATTCTAAAATAATATATCTAATTATGTGATGTTTATTGAGGGAGTCCTTAGATTTCTATTGAAACCGACAAATGCTTCCATTTATTGATAATTTGAGTATATATCATAACATGCATGTTAGACTCAATATTAAACACTTAAACACATATGGGACACATATTGAACTCAAATATTTTTCATATTAAATTTGAGAAAATTATAATAAAATTAATTTAAAATTGATTTAAAATTAAACATCAATAAATAAAGTAAATTATTATGAAAAATGTAATTTTATTTTTGAGTATTGTTTAGTAATATGAATGTCTTTTTTTTAATTTTGTAGCTTATAATGAATTTTTTTTTATTATTTTTCTTACAATTTTGTTTTATTTTAATAAAAAAAAATTAAACATATAAATAACAGTTTATAATGTTAAAACGGCATCTGGGTATATAGTAACTAGTAAGTAAAATTATAAAATTAAATGATGTTCGATAGCTTTTCAATGACTCTGGATTGAATTCACTTTTATATTCAAAATAGTTAAAGAACCAAATTATAATGTTAAAAATAATTTGAGTTAATGAATATAGATTAAACAAAAGAGAGATTTTGGTGGAAAACTCATTTTGAGGGTGAGTTTGAGTGTATTGAAGTGAAAACCTCATTTTGAGATGAGTTTGGATGGGGGTTGGAGGAGGTCTAAGTCCACATCATCCCCTATAAATATTCTTATCAGAATTATATCAAACACTCGATCTAATTAAGAATTAAAAGAGCCAAATCCGGTTTTGACAAATTAAGTAATGGCCGGCCAATCCATTAGTACTAGTGCATATGCAGCCAAGGAAGAGTTGGTTTTCACGGTGAGAAGACAGGAACCAGAGCTTTTGCTTCCGGCTAAGCTGACCCCTCGTGTTCACTTGCCTCTTTCAGACATAGATGACCAAGAGGCTCTTCGTGTTCAGGTACCCATCATAAACTTCTATGGCGGCTCCGACTTCCAGATTAGTGATAGAGATGATCCAGTTAAGGTTATTCGTGAAGCCCTTTCCGAGGCCCTTGTCTTTTACTATCCTTTAGCCGGTCGCTTAATGGAGGGCAAAGGGCGCAAACTTATCGTGGATTGCACCGGAGAAGTAGGAATCTTGTTTATAGAGGCCGATGCTGACATCACCCTCATGCAGTTGGGCATCCCCCTTCAACCTCCGTTTCCTTACTTGGAAGACCTTCTTCACGATGATATTGTTCCAGGCTCAGTCGACGACGGTGGTATAGTTGGATGCCCATTGCTTTTAATTCAGGTCACGCGCCTCACATGCGGTGGCTTCGTCATGGCATGCCGCTTCAATCACACCATGTGCGACGGGATAGGACTGGTTCAATTCCTAACGGCTGTCGGAGAACTTGCAAGAGGGCGATCACCACCTTCTGTACAACCCGTATGGGAGAGAAAACTGTTGAGCGCCAGGGATCCACCGCGCGTGACTTGCATTCATCCCGAGTACGATGAGTTGGTCGACGCAGGAGGAGGAGCCGCACTTGAGGATTTAGTTCATCGTTCTTTCTTTTTTGGGTCATCAGAAATGGAGAAATTGAAACAGCTCGTCCCTAGTCCCGAGCAGCTCGGTCGTCACTTTACCTCGTACGACTTGATGACGGCCTGCATCTGGCGATGTCGCACCATCGCTCTGGGGTTGGAACCAAACGAGGATGTGCGGGTTCTTTGTGCGGTCAATGTCCGCAACAAGTATAAACCGCCACTCCCAACCGGTTACTACGGCAACGCTGTTGCGTGTCCGGCTGCTTTGAGCACGGCGGGTATGCTATGCAAAGAGCCGTTGGGTTACGCATTGAAGTTGGTATTGGAAGCTAAAGAGGATGTGACGGAGGAGTACATGAAGTCGACGGCTGACCTCATGGTCTGTAGGGGACGACCTTCATTGACGGGGGCACGCACCTTCATAATTTCAGACTTGAGGTGGGTAGGGTTAGGGGATGTCGACTTTGGTTGGGGAAAGGCTTGCTATGCTGGAGTAGCCAAGTCCGGCAAAGCAGGCGGCATACACAGTTTGATATCAAACTTTTATGTATCCGGTAAGAATGATAAAGACGATGATGGAGCTCTCTTGTTACTCTCCCTTCCACTGACTGCCATGAACGTGTTTGAGAACCAACTGCAACGCATACTAAAACATGGTCATCACATCCTATCAACTTTATAATCAATGGATCAAATGCATGGATGCCCCCCATTCCAAAATATTTTCTATCACTTCAATATCTAATGTCTTATTAATTACTCAAGGGTGACCTGAATTTGGGGATAGGGTTACCAAAATTTTACTACAGGAATGGTCTGCATTTTCGGATCTAGAATTTCAACTTAAATCGAATAAATGGAAAGTAATAAAGAAGATAAATGAATTGCGATATAATATTGATCAAATCATCAAAGTTCAAGCGAATTAGATTTTTCGGCATTTTATAAGAAAAAAGGCATCAAATCGATTTACAAAACTAAAAGGGTTAAAACCCTAGCCGCCGAAACCGTACAGGGTTCTTCCCTGACGCTTGAGGGCATAAACCACATCCATGGCGGTCACAGTCTTCCTGCGAGCATGCTCAGTGTAAGTGACAGCATCACGGATAACATTCTCGAGGAAGATCTTGAGTACGCCTCTTGTCTCCTCGTAGATCAGACCGGAGATACGCTTGACTCCGCCTCTTCTGGCCAGACGACGAATGGCTGGCTTCGTAATACCTTGGATGTTGTCTCTAAGAACCTTACGATGCCTCTTGGCTCCTCCCTTTCCCAAACCCTTCCCTCCCTTACCGCGGCCTGACATTTTTCAATAGAGAGAAAATTGATAAAATTTGTAGGAAGACTAAGAAGAATACTGTGTGAGATTGAGAAGAATGGGTTGTCTCAGTATTTGTAGATGCTTATTGCTTCTGATCGGACGGCTGAGAATCTCTATCCGTGTCGCGTGAGTAAGGATTAATATGCACCGTTGATATATGTAATATGAATACGAATTGTCGTGGAGTGGAGGATAATTGAATACGAAAACTTTTTAAAATGCAGAAGGCGCGTACAACTCATTTTCCGTCACCAATTTTTTTTTTCCGCTGATTATAAATATATTCCTTAGGGTGATTTTAAAATAATTTTTTTTAGCCGTAGTGGTGGTGACAGAGAGAGGTAATTTGGTAAGAGAATTTGGTGAGGGAATGACTTGGCATTACCCTCATCAAATTTTCTCATCAAATTTTTTCACCTAATCATTTCTCTTTTTTTAGTTAACTTATGACTTGTTTGATCTTGGATAATTTTTTTAATTGTCTATATAATTTTTTTTAATAGTTGTTCTATTGTTGGTAAAAAATAAGATTTTTTTTTTCTTAAAACAATCAGTACTCTAATGCATTTCTCCTTAGATTCAGAATAAATATATTTTTGAATTTTTTTTAGGTTATTTAGATTTTCATATGATGAATTATTAAAATGTTTTTTTATAATTAAAATTTAAATAATAAGTTTTTTTTGTTTAAATTTATTGTGATATTTTAATTGATAAATAGAGTAAAATAATATTTATAATTTTTTAAAATATATATTTTGTCAAAAAAGAATGATTTTATCAACATAATTTTATTTTATTAATTTCAAACATAATTTAGTTACAAAAACATTTTAAAATTGAAAACTTACATAAAGGTTTAAGGATAAAATCTATTTGAGCTTTTTTTTATTTTTATTTTTGGTTATGTTTATAGCTAAAATATTTTTTATCAGAAAATGATTAAAGATGGTAACTAGTTCCATCCAGGTTAGGGTTGGCCTAAAAACTGAAAGGGTAAAAGGAGCCTAAAAACGTTACTTATTCATCACTGAAAATGTCGTCACTGATTTTGTAACTCTCTAAAGGTAGAGTCGTTACTGATATTAATATCAATAACGACTCTCTAAAGATAAAGTCGTTACTAATAGACCGTTGCTGATAGTTGCTGATAGTAATTATTTTCCGAAAGGGACTATTGTCTACCCCAAACTTAATATCTTCCCAATCCTTGTGTGTTATCCTACCAAACTAATGTTATGAAATCATCATAGTTCACACTAACAGTGTCCTCTATGTTGATTCATCTCTTAATTGTAAAATTAAACTCATGTCCTTCTTTAAGAATGGTTGGTTGTGTTCAGGGGCGATGAAAAATTACTTGGGCTGACTCCAATTTTTTTCGCAAATCAAATCTTTAGCACCTCAGATTTAACTTTCTATGCTTCGCTTTTTTTTCCCTGTAATTGATACAATAAACTAATTAATTCAAACATATAAAATAAAATATGGTACAAATATTTACTTTATGAAATTATGAAATAAAACAGTACATTCAAAACATTTAGCATACACATTATTCAAGTTGTGCCCTTCTATTCTTTTTAATAAAAAAATAAAACACTAAAAAATATTTAAATAAAAAATAAAAAATATATTTAATTAATTATTTTAACTTTTAAATTAGACTTATCATTCATCAAAATTAAATAATATATACCTTAAAAATAATTTTTGATTTTACATAAAATTTAAAGAGAAAATATACTAATTATTTATTGAATTAACTAAAAAAACTAAATTATTAAATTTTCTTTTATAGTTATTTTTTTATTATATATTTATACTTTTAATATTTTTTTAACTCAAATCACTTATATTTTAATAATTAAAAAAACAAATAATCTAACTAGCAATAACTTATAACACATCCATTAATTATTTGACCAATAAATAATATTATAATTAAATTAGGTAATGATAAAAAGCCTTTTTGTATTCATATTAAAAAAGATTAACCAAATATTTCAAAAAATATTTTTCAACAAAACTACTGTCTTGTGAATCATTGTCACTAAATTGCTAATTCAAATAAATTATGATGTGGAGAAAGAATTGGTATTAAAAATGCGAAATTAAATTCTACAAGGACTTATTCGAACATCAAAAAACATAAAGTGCTAATTTAATTTTATTTATAAAAATAAAAAGTAAAAAGAAGTTTTACTAGGTGGGAACAGATATATGGGAATCAAACAGTAGAGAAGAGAGAAAAGGTTAATTGGTCCATTTTTATTTTTTTTAATTTAATTAGGGCCGGAACCCATCCTAATCAAGTATTTTTTTTAATTTAGGTGGGGCTGGAGCCCACCCTAACCCAAGTGTGGCTCTGCCCTTGTTTGTGTTACATCTCCACGTCTAACTTCAGAAACCTAAAAAAAACAATAGTAAAATAAGGAATAATAATAAGAAGAAGAAAAAGGTCAGAATTCCTTGACTTAATTTGAATGAATGTATACCTGCAATTTCTTTCTAACATTTCTTCACGGTTGTACTCTGTTAGCTCCAAAACAGGTCAAGGCATTTCATTGAACACTTCTGGCGAATCACATTCTCAAGGAAGATCTTGAGTACGCCTCTTGTCTCCTCGTATATCAGACCAGAGATATGCTTGACTCCACCTCTTCCGGCGATACGACGAATGGCTGGCTTTGTAATACCTTGAATGTTGTCTCTAAGCACCTTACGATGCCTCTTGGCTCCTCCCTTTCCCAAACCCTTTCCTCCCTTACCCTGGCCTGACATTTTTCAAGATAGAGAAAATTGATAAAATTTGTAGGATGATGAAGAAGAAGAATACTGTGTGAGATTAAGATAGAACTGGTTGTCTGGGAAATTTGATGAAATGACCCTCATAAGAGGTCTAGTTCCAAAAAAGGCTCACGGTTGTTAAAGTTGGCAAAAAGGGTCTTTTTTCCCTGTGAAAAGTTTGTAATACCCCTCGTGTGCCTGTTTTACCGCTCAATTACGAGAAATGTATTTCTCGCATTTGGTATTTCTCGGATTTGGTATTTCTCGCATTTGATATTTCTCGCATTTGGTATATCTGAGTATATATTGAGATTCGGACTTTTGTAAAATATATGAAAACGGCTAGGGTTTTATATCGATCTACAATAGACTATGAAAGAAGACGATTGAAGAATCTCTGCGACTGCGATTCTACAAGGAATAGAAAAAGAAAAATGAAACCCATGGTAGGAATGGTGGTTTCAAACAAGATGCAAAAATCAGTAATGGTGGTTGTCGACAAACTCTTTCATCACAAACTCTACAATCGTTACATCAAGCGCACCTCCAAATTCATGGCTCACGACGAGCAGAATTAGTGTAACATATATGTTCTTCAGTTAAGAACTATATATTTATTCTTTTCTTTTATAGTTTTCCAAACTTGAAAATGCCAAGGCGGCTATAACTTTGAATGGGCAGTGTTGATCCACTATGTTTATGTTTATGTTTATGTTTATGTTTATGTTTATGTTTATGTTTATGTTTATGTTTATGTTTATGTTTATGTTTATGTTTATGTTTATGTTTATGTTTATGTTTATGTTTATGTTTATGTTTATGTTTATGTTTATGTTTATGTTTATGTTTATGTTTATGTTTATGTTTATGTTTATGTTTATGTTTATGTTTATGTTTATGTTTATGTTTATGTTTATGTTTATGTTTATGTTTATGTTTATGTTTATGTTTATGTTTATGTTTATGTTTATGTTTATGTTTATGTTTATGTTTATGTTTAGGAAACTTTGGTAAATTTATTGTTTGACTTAAAACTGCAGAAATCTGGAAAGTCTTTGTCTTGATGGAACTTGCACCTGAGTTAGGAAAGTTAACTTACCTTAAATCTATGTGAAAATCCAAATATGCAATCTATATCTTATTAGATTTCATGTTTGCTGTTGAATATCCCTTTTCATATTTATGTGCTTTAACTTCCTGAAGTAATTTACGAAATAACTCTTTGTGGGGAAGAGTTCCAGAAGAGATTGGGAAATTTAAAGAGTTGGAAGTGTTGGATCTAGGCTACAATAATTTCAGTGGATCTTTGCCAATTAATCTTGGCAACAATTTGTCGTTGTCGATTCTGTCAGTTCTCCTTTACCCAGATCCTTCATACACATTCAATCTTATGATCATGTCTTCTTATTAGTAAATCTTAATTTGCAGTTTATTGGACAACAATGAATTTCTTGATCATTTCTCTCCTGAAATTCAACAACTCAAGTTACTTTCTAAATCTCAAGTGGATGAGAACGATCTAACCTATAGTTCTTGCACGGGTGCCAGTTGCACTAACAGTTCTGGTTCTTGGTAATCTCGTCGATATAGAACTACAGCAGAAACCCGATACTTTTTTTTATCTCTTTTTATATGATTTGACTCTGATGAGTTAGTTTTCTTGTAGGATCCCAAAACGGAAACTACTCCAGACAAATGCCGACCACCATAAAAGGAAGCCCAAATTATCACCATCACCTTCACCATCTTTGCATTCGGCTTCACCCTCACCGTCTCCAATCCAATCACATATATCTTTGTCATCAAGCCCATCACCATCACCATTATCGTCTTCTCCATCTAAATCATTTGTTCCATCACCTTCTCCTGTATGGCGGTGACTGTCTTCCTGCGAGCGTGCTCAGTGTAAGCAACGGCGGAGCTATGTTGAGGGCTGCGTTGGGCTGTAGCCCAGTCTAAATCTTTTAAAATATTTTATATATATATTTGACATACATAGCCTTGTCCAATTGGCTTATTACACAAAATCAAAATCAAGTGATCAAACCCTTTATATATATGTAAATAATGTAATAATAGTATTTATAAAACTACATTTATATAATAATTATATATTATTATTTTTATTAATTTAAATATAATTAATAATATAAATGATTTAAAAAGGGTAAAATATAAAGATTAAAATAATAATTTATATAAATATAAGGTTAAAATATTTTTTTTATATTTTTTAATTTTAAACTATTTCAAAAATTTATAAAAAAAATAAATATAAATTAATATTAATAAACAAGAAAAGTTAATTTGATTTGGTTCAGTATTTAAATAAATAAATTGATATATTATTTATTCTTCTAAAATGATTTATATGCATTAATATTTTATAATCCTAATTTTGAGTGTTTATTCATTTATCGCAATTTTGTATTTTTATTCTTATTTATATTTTTTGTTTACTTTTTATCTATATTCACACAAAAATTAGGCTGAAATTCATTAATTAGACTTGTATATTTTTTTTTTATTTATATATTTAGTTTTTAATTTTGTATTTTTATTCTTATTTATATTTTTTGTTTACTTTTTATTTACATTCATGCAAAAATTAGTCTGAAATTTATTAATTAGACTTGTATATTTTATTTATTTATTTATATATTTAGTTTTTTATTATTTAAAAATTAAATTAATTTAACTTCTCATTTTGTTTTAATATATATTTTTTTAAATCGAGTATTTTTATATTTTATTAGGTTTCGTATATTTATTTTATTTTAGTAAAGGTATTTTTGGAACTGTTTAATTAATATGTTTACTTATTACTCATATTAGTGTAATACATAGGGGAGGGAAAATTATCAATATTAAAGGTATATCGAAAATACCGTACCGCAATATATCGAAAATATCAATTTTTAAGGTATACCAAAAAAAGGTAAGGTATGATACCATGTCGAATTATTAGTACGATAAAGGTATGAGATTTTTAAGATTTTGTTATATCGAGATATACCGAAATACCGAAATAGTATTTATAAGTTAATATATATATATATAATACTTATAAGGAAATAATTAAATATATTTCATATTAATTTAATTATAGAAATATAATTTTTGAATAATATCAAAATATAATTATACTGTAATATTATTCAATATATGCAATCTCTACCTTATGCATGAGATTGATTTTTTTAAAGTTAATATGTTTTTTAGGTATCAAAAGTATAATATCGATACCGTACAAAAATTAAGGTATACCGAAATTAAGGTAAGATAAGTGTATGAATTTTTTTTATACCGAAATTAAGGTATATCGAAATCAAAGTATACCGAAATCAAGGTAAGGTAAATGTATGCATTTTTTGCATACCGAAATTTTAAGTAAGATATAAAGTATAGATAAAACATTAAGGTATACCGTACCAACCCACCCCTAGTAATACTTTTAAAATTTTCAGCCCAGTGAAAAAAAAAATTCTGGATTCGCCATTGCCTCCACTAAGCCATCCTTCTTTGCCACCTTCCTAAACCAAAATTTCACACATTTTTCACGTTTTTGGCACGTTTAACATGTTTTGACACGTTTAACACGTTTTTGGCACGTTTTAACACGTTTCACATGTTTTCCACGTTCTCCACATTTTTGTCATGTTTTTCCACATTTAACACGTTTTGACATATTTAATACGTTTTTCACACGTTTAACATGTTTAACACGTTTTGACACGTTTTTGGCACATTTAACACATTTTTGACACGTTGAACATGTGTTTCATGTTTTTAGCATGTTTAGCACGTTTGACACGTTTTTCTCGATTAAGACATATTTAACACATTTTGATACGTTTTTCATATTTTTGGCACGTTTAACATGTTTTGACACGTTTATAATGTTTTTTACGTTTTGACACGTTTATAATGTTTTTTTACGTTTTTCACATTCTTGACATTTTTAACACGTTTTTAACATGTTTAACACGTTTTCACACGTTTTTCAAGTTTTTGGCACGTTTTACACGTTTATCATGTTTTCCACGTTTTCCACATTTTTGGCACGTTTTGACACGTTTAACATGATTCTCACATTTTTGACACATTTAATACGTTTTTCACATGTTTAACGTGCCAAAACGTGAAAAATGTGTTAAACGTGCCAAAAACGTGAAAACGTGTTAAACATACCAAAAACGTATTAAACGTACCAAAAACGTGTTAAAACTTGTCAAAACATGTTAACGTGCAAAAAACATGTTAAACATGTCAAAAATATGTTAAATGTGCAAAAACGTGTTAAACGTGTCAAAAATATGTTAAATGTGCAAAAACGTGTTAAACGTGTCAAGAACGTGCCAAAAATGTGTTAAACGTACCAAAACGTGTTAAATATGCTAAAAATATGTTAAATGAGCTAAAAACGTGTTAAACATGTTCAACTTGTCAAAAACGTGCTAAACATGCCAAAAATGTGGAAACGGGTTAACTTGTGAAGAACGTGTCAAATATGTCAAAAACGTGTTAAACATGTAAAAAACGTGAAAAAACATGTTAAACGTGTAAAAAACGTGTTAAACGTGTTAAACATATCAAAAATGTGTTAAACATGTTAAAATGTCAAAAACGTGTTAAACGTGCCAAAAACATAAAAACCGTGTTAAACTTATTAAAAACGTGTTAACGTGTTAAATATGTCAAAAACGTGTTAAACGTGTCAAAAACGTGAAAAATGTGTTAAACTTGTCAAAAACGTGTTAAACGTATTAAATATGTCAAAACGTATTAAACGTGACAAAAACGTGAAAAACGCGTTATTAGTGTGAAAACGTGTTAAACGTGCCAAAAACGTGAAACCGTGTTAAATGTCTGAAAAACGTGTTATAAGTGTGAAAACATGTTAAAAATGTTAAAAACGTGTTAAATGTGTTAAAAATGTTAAAACTGTGTTAAACGTGTTAAAATCAAAAATGTGTTCGACTTAAAGTTGGAAGATGATTGGTTTATATTGGATTAATAATAGAGAATTAAATTAAATTTATATAATTTGGGTAATTTGGGTAACCCTAACCCAACCCAAATTAAATCAAACTCATACTCAACTCAACCCATACTCAACCCAACCCAAATTAATATTTTGGGTTAGGGTTAGGGTTGGGTTTGGGTAAACCCAAATTATGCTCACCTTAGCCACTTGAGCGTCCTTTACAAAATAGACATCGAAATAATCAACTTTGTTGTTTACCACAAACTTAATATCTTTCTAATCCTTGTGTGTTATCATACCAAACTAATGTATGAAATCATCATAGTTGTCATATGTGTTGATTCATCTCTTAATTGTAAAATTAAACTCATGTCCTTCTTTAAGAATGATTGGTTGTGTTACATCTCCACTTCTAACATCAGAACCTTAAAATAATAGTATAATAAGGAATAATAATAATAATAATAATAAGGAGGTCAGAATTCCTTGACTTAATTTGAATGTATACCTGCAATTTCTTCCTAATATTTCTTCACGGTTGTACTCTGTTAGCTCCAAAACAGGTCAAGGCATTTCATTGAACACTTGAAAGGCACTACTACTAAATTAACTAGTTTTTTTTAGTTTTATGTGAGAGCCACTTTTTTTTCGAACAAGAGAGTTGATTAGTGAGGATTTCCCCACGTTAGACCGACCTAGCTAACATAGAAAATTCCAGTTGGTAATCGTTGGGACAATCTTTGTATTTAGCACTACTCTTAAAAAAATCGACTACTTTGATCTTCGAATAGTTAGGATGAATAGAATATTGCGGATACATGATGACTGGGTACTTAGCTAGGACCACAACTAGTGGAGAGAGCGAAAATGCTTCTGACTGAGAGAGATGACGAAGGATTGTTCACTTTTGTTGGTTTTGACTATTGGATTTTTCAAAAATGATTACGATTACGAAGAAAGAAAACCTGGAAAAATGGGAAGGACAATAAGATTTGTTGAAGAGGAAAAAGTCTTACTATTCTCAAGTATTCTGTATTAATTTTTACAAACAACCATTATAAAAGAGTAATTAGCCTAGAAACCCTAAATTACTTATACATATAAGTTCAAGCCCATTAATAATTAAATAAACCATAATTATATAAAAGACAATATAGGCCTACAACTTTCAATTTTCTGACAATCAATGCTTAAAGTCTAACTTCAATTTGATTCAAGATTCTTCACGTCGAGCAGCTCTCGCATCTCTACAAATTTGACTCTTGTTAGTGCCTTAGTGAGAATGTATGCACGCTGCTCTTTAGTGTCTACGAACTCTACAACGATCTGTCGGTTCTCGACGCATTCACGGATGAAGTGGAACCGAGTGTCGATGTGTTTACTACGTCCATGAAACACCGAATTCTTCATTAATGCTATTGCAGACTTATTGTCGATACAAGAGCACCTCGCTTAACAAGTTTCTCAACCAAAGTCGTTGGCACGACGCTGCAATAGCTGCCATAAACTCCGCCTCACATGAAGATAAAGCTACAGTTCGCTGCTTCTAAGATTGGCACTTTTTCTATCGTCTGTGTCACCGGCTAGGTCGCTGTCAGTAAAACCAACGAGTTCTTCAACTTCTCGTCCTCTTCTTAACTGAATCCCATAACTTGTCGTTCCCTTCACGTAACGAAGAATGTGTTTTATTGTCTATTGGTGTAGAGTGGTAGGCTTCTCTATGTATCAACTCACTATGCCAACTGCATAAGAGATATCGGGTCGAGTGTGCGTCAAGTACCTGAGGCACCCGATGATACACATATACTCCTTCGGATCCACTAAGCTTCCTTTCACATCCTTTCCGAGCTACAAATTTGCTTCCATAGGATACTTGCTTGAGTTACAATCCTCCATTGGAAACTGTTTCAACACCTTATTTTCATAAGCTTCCTCCTTCACCTAAATGTTATCTTTCTTCTAGTCCACCTCGATACCAAGATAGTACGAGAGTAGTCCGAGATCACTCATCTCAAACTCTTTCATCATCTATTTTTTGAACTCCTCAACACCCTTGATGCTTGATCCTGTCACAATCAAGTCGTCGACGTATACGCCAACAATGAGTACTTCTTCTTCTCCATGGTTTCTCGTGTACACAGCCTATTCTTGAGAACACTTCACGAAACTGAGACTCATCATTCTCTTATTGAGGCAAGTGTTCCATTCCCTTGGTGCTTGACGTAGTCCGTAGAGAGCCTTGTATAACTTGTACACCTTGTGCTCTTTATTCTCAATGATGAAGCCTTCAGATTGAGCGACATAGACTTCTTCTTTGATGTCACCATTGAGAAATGTTGATTTGATATCCAAGTGGTGAATCTCCCATCCACGGTGAGCTGTGATAGCAATAATTAGCCTGATTGTGTCTCTAAGGGTGTTCATCGGTTCGATTTTTGGGTTATTCGAGTTCCTCGGTTCGGTTTATTCGAATTTTTATTTTTTAGCCAATTCGAAAACCGAACCGAATTCGAATAAATTTTAATTAAACCGAACTGAATTCGAAGTTGATATTCGATTCGAATTTCGAATAATTCGATTCGAATTTCGAATAATTTGAATTCAAATCGAAGAAAGAAAACCTGGAAAATTGGAAAGGACAATAAGATTTGTTGAAGAGGAAAAAGTCTTACTATTATCAAGTGTTATGTATTAACCTTTACAAACAACCATTATAAATGTGTAATTAGCCTAAAAACTCTAAATTACTTATACATGAAGCCCATTAATAACTAAATAAACCCTAATTGTATAAAAGACAATAAAGACCTACAACTTTCAATTTTCTAACAATCAATGCTTAAACTCACAACTTTAATGAGGGAGAATGAAGAAAACGGTGACAGGAATGAGCTCCGAACGCTCCCCTGTCCAAAAAAAATCAAAAACATATCAGGGGAGGCGGCATAAGCGAAGTTAAGAGAAACTTTGATAGAGAGATCGAGTATCAAGTAAGGCTCTTTCGATACTCATTTAAATATATACCCATAATGGCTCTATGAAATGTATGTTACTAATATTGTTTCCGTTCCTACAAATGCGATAAAACAGTTACAAGTAACGACCTTATATGCCCGTTGATAATAGATATGAGGAACGATTACTTTACTAATATTCGATCTCATAGTGTTGCATGTTTTGAAATTCTTAGTATAAACAGTAATAAAAAAATCCACTAATTCATTTGTTTTTGCGAATATACTAATCATAACTAAGTTTGTTTAATTTTGATTTTTAGCTCTCCCATCTTTTATATTTTTAATTAAACGGTATTAACCATTTTTATAATATATATATATATATATTACTTACCAATTTAGTTTAGATTAGACCAAACTTGGACCCCTTAATTGACATAGTTCGTAGTCAATGTGAAAGACACTTGAGAATGTGATGTGATGCCCAAACTAGTGGATGAATAATAAGTTTGGCTTAAATTTGAACCAAAATTTGGGTGAGCAAAATTGAGATATGGAATTGTATTGATTTCTTTGTTATGATTTTTTTTGTTCAAATGCTTTAAAATTAGAAATGCCAAATTTTGAAATTTAGATTTTTTATTTTCATTTTTGTTTTATTTGAAACGGATGTTCATCTAGAAGCTTAATCATGTTTTTATGGTCACTTGGATGATATTTGAGTGAAATGAAAGTTTGTGTTTGATGTAGTTTCCAAAATCTCAAAAATGGAATAAATAGTTGGGCCTTCTTAATGGGCCAGCCCAAATTCTCTATTTGTTAGGGTTTCTGTATTAGGGTTTTAGGGGACCGAGTGTTATATAAAATAGTGTTATAACCATAGTTTGATATAGCATCTCTGTAAACAATCTTCTCAATAATAATTTCTCTCTTCTGGGTGGACGTAGCCAAGTTCTATCTCTTGGTGAACCACGTTAAATCTGTCTGTTTATTGTTTACGTCATTCTCACGCATTCCGTTATAACAAACTAGTATCAGATCTAGATTAAGTCGATCGTTTGTTGTTCTTCAACTAAGATGGCAGCAGTGAACATTAAAATCGACAAGTTTACGGGGATAAACAGTTTTAGCATATGGAAGATCAAGTTGCGGGCTTTGCTGAGACAACAGGGTCTATGGGGGGCATTGAAAGTGTTATCAGGAGCATATATAATCGCTAAGATGGTCATTCTAGAGGAGAAGACGCATTCAACAATAATGTTGTGTCTTGCAGACGATGTTATCATCGAGGTCTCGGAGGAGGATAAGGCCACATGGTTATTATTGAAGTTGGAGAGTCTCTATATGATGAAGTCACTCACCAACAAGTTGCTTCTGAAGCAACACTTGTTCACTCTGCGAATGCAGGAAGGTATGCAAATTAGAGAACACCTAGATCAATTAAATTTTATTATGTTAGAATTAAGAAATAATGATGTTATGGTTGATGGTGAAGATGATGCATTAATCTTGTTAGTATCTTTGCCTCCATCATATGAAAAATTTGTCCAGTCTTTCATTGTTGGGAAAGATACAGTAAGTCTGGAAGATGTCAGGTCTGCCCTTCATTTAAGGGATCTACGTCATATGGCGTCTGGTTCAATTACAGATAGTCAAACTTCAGGGTTGTTTACCAGCAGAAGTAATGGGCGAGGAAAAGAGAAGAAATGCGACAAGTCGTTTACTTCAAAGGGTCCTAAGCTGACTGATATCTGCAATTACTGCAAAGAAAAATGACATTGGAAGAATGAATGTCCTTTGAAGAAAAATCCACAGAAATTTGATTCTGGTTCTGTAGTTGTTGCAGAAGATTATATATTATCTGATGATGACATTGCTCTAGTGGTGGATGGCCATACCTATCAAACTGATGCATGGGTTCTTGATTCTAGAGCTTTGTATCATATTTATCCTCGAAGAGAGTGGTTTGAATCTTACAAACAGGTAGATGGTGACAATGTTTCTATGACCAATAGTTCTGTTTGTAAGGCAGTTAGGATTAGCTCAATCAAGATTAGGACACACGATGGTAGATTTTGTACACTAAATGAGGTTAGACATGTTCCACTTATTACTAAAAACTTGATATCTCTAAGTATGTTAAATAGTAAGGGATTTTGGTTCAACGATGAAAGTGGAGTTCTGAATGTATGAAAGGGTTCTAATGTTATTCTGAAAGGTGTCAAGAATGGAACTCTATATTTTTTGCAGGGTTCTACTATCTCAGGTTCTGTTTCTATTACATCCTTAGAGATTCACAAGGATGATATGACTAAACTTTGGCATATAAGGCTTGGTCATATGAGTTAAAGGGGGATGCAAATTCTAGCAAAGGAGGATCTTCTTGGAGGTCACAAGATAACGAGTCTTGACTTCTGTGAGCATTGTGTTTTTGGGAAACTACATCATAACAATTTTCCAAAGGCTATTCACACGACAAAAGACACACTTGATTATATCAATTCAGATTGTTGGGGTCCAACTAGCGTTGAATCTATTGGAGGTCAGAGATACTTCTTGACAATTATTGATGAATTCTCAAGGATGACTTGGTTGTTTGTCAAGAAAAATAAAGGAGAAGCCTTTAGATACTTCAAAGAATGGAAAACGTTGGTGGAAAATCAAACTGGAAAGAAAATCAAAAGGTTGCGAACTGACAATGGTCTAGAGTTTTGTTCATTTGATTTCAATCAGTTCTGCAAGGATGCAGGGATTGCTCGACATCGCATGGTAAGGCATACGCCACAGTAGAACGGTATAGATGAAAGAATGAATCAGACATTACTGGAAAGAACAAGGTACATGCTCTTTAATGCAAAGCTTGATAAAAGTTTTTGGGAAGCGATGGTGACTACATCATGTTATTTGATAAATCATGGGCCTCACACTGGGATTAACTGCAAAATACCTTACGATGTATGATCTGGAAAATTTGCTGATCACTCAGGTCTAAAAGTCTTTGGTTGCACAGTTTATTATCATGTTAGTGACGGTAAACTAAATCCAAGAGCGAAGAAATGAGTATTTTGTGGGCTATGGAGATGGTGTAAAAGGATACAAAGTATAGTCTCCATCTGAAAAAAAAGTTATTCTGAGTAGAAATGTCATCTTTGATGAGAACTCTATACTTAACTCTATTGAGAAATCTGTAGCAGAAAGCAGTAGTGCTAACAAATAGGTGGAGTTAGAAACTACTCTACAAAAGGAAAAAAGAACCCCACGTTGAGGGTCAGCATCTAGAGTTTGAACAATTAGATTCTCAACCGTCTGAAGTTATTCATGAGAGTGTAGCTGAAGGTCGGTTAAGGAGGATTGGAGTTAGACCACCTCAGAGATACGGTTATGAATATATGGTTAGTTATGCACTAAAGGTTACTGAGGAAGAAGTGAATACGTCTGTACCATCCACTTACAAAGAAGTTGTATCAGGGTTTGAAGTTGCGCAGTGGTTCACAGCAATGGGAGATGAGATGGAATCACTTCACAAAAATCATACTTGGGAGTTAGTCTCTTTGCCTATAGGGAGAAAGGTTATTACCTGCAAATGGATTTTCAAGAAAAAGGAAGGTATAATAGGAGGGAGTAGACTATAACGAAATTTTCTCAATAGTAGTCAAACATACTTCTATCAGGGTGTTACTAGCAATAGTGACACATCAGGAGTTAGAGCTCGAACAACTTGATGTGAAAACAACATTTCTACATGGAGAGCTAGAGGAAGAAATATACATAACTCATCCAGATGGTTTCCAAATTCTAGGAAAGGAAAAATATGTTTGTAAGTTAAAGAAGTCTTTATACGGACTTAAACAGTCTCCAAGGCAGTGGTATAAGAGGTTTGACAACTTTATGATGTCTCTTAACTACAAGAGGAGTGCATATGACTGTTGTGTGTACTACAACAAGTTGAAGGATGACTCATTCATCTACCTAGTCATGTATGTAGATGACATGTTGGTAACAACAAAGAGCAAAACAGATGTTCAAAAGCTAAAAGATATTCTAAATGCTGAGTTTGAGATGAAAGATCTAGGAGCAGCTCGGAAAATTCTAGGAATGGAGATTCTTAGAGATAGAGTTCAGAAGAAACTTTTCTTATCACAAAAGAGTTACATTGAGAATGTGTTATCAAGGTTTGGGATGTCATCAGCTAAACCTATAGATACACCTTGTGCTGCTAATATTTATCTTACTACTTTGTTTGCTCCTAAGACAGATGAAGAGAAAAAAGTATATGACTCGAGTTCCTTATTCAAGTGCAGTAGGGAGTTTAATGTATGCTATGGTTTGTACAAGACCAGATCTGGCACAAACAGTGAGGGTTGTGAGTAGATTTATGGTACAACCAGGGAAAGAGCATTGGCAAGCTGTGAAAAGGATATTCAGGTATCTACGGGGAAATTTTGATGTTGGTCTCATATATGGAGGTGATACATAATGTCTGAATACTAGGTATTCAGATTCTAATTATGCTAGAGACGTTGATAGTAGGAGATCTATGACTGATTATGTATTTACTCTTAGGTTGCAACCTACTATGACTTTGTCTACAAGAGAAGAAGAGTACATGGCATTAACAGAAGCTACTAAAGAAGGAATATGTATGGAAGGACTAATTAGTGATCTGGGCCTACATCAAGATCAAGCAACTGTCTTCTGTGACAGTCTGATTGCTATATGCTTAGCCAAAGATCAAGTTCATCATGAATGGACTAAGCATATTGACGTGCGATATCATTTCCTAAGGACTGAGAAGAGGATAAATGTGAAAAATGTAGGAACTGCTGATAATCCTGTTGATATGTTCACTAAGCCAGTTCCTCGTAGCAAGTGTCAATATTGTTTGAAATTGCTTAACGTCATAAACTGTTAGTTTCCCTAGGGGCAACTTTAGAAGAGAGAGATAGAGAAGATTGAACATCTGGGAATTGACTAATGCATCTGTGCCATCTGGGCATTGATTAATGCATTTGGGTCATTTGGGCATTGACTAATGCATCTGGGTCACTTGGGCATTGACTAATGCATCTGGGTCATATGGGCATTGACTAATGCATCTGGGCATTAACTAATGCATCTGGGCCATCTAGTATTGATGAATGTATATTGGTCATCTAGTATTGACTAATACATCTGAGCCATCTAGCACCGACGAATGCATCTGGGTCATCCGGCACCGGCGAGTGCATCTGGGCCATCCGACACCGACGAGTGCATCTGGGCCATCTGACAATGACGAATGTATTTGGGAGATCTGGGCATTGACTAATGCACCTAGGATATATGAGAGAATTCAAGTCAAGGTGGAGATTTATTGAATAGACTTGAATAGTTGGGCCTTCTTAATGGGCCGACCCAAATTCTCTATTTGTTAGGGTTTTTGTTTTAGGGTTTCAGGGGACCGAGTGTTATATAAACTTGTGTTATAACCCTAATTTGATATATCATCTCTGTAAACAATCTTCTCAATAATAATCTCTCTTTTCTAAGTGGACTTAGCCAAGTTTTATCTTGGTGAACCACGTTAAATCTCTGTCTGTTTATTGTTTACGTCATTCTCATGCATTCTGTTATAACATGTAGATTGATATTTGATATTGGATATAGTTATTTGAGTTGACAATGTGAAGTACATTTTGGTCCAATCCCCAAACAAGTTAAGAAAATAAGTTCGGTTGAACTATTTTGGGGTCGGTTGTGATCAAAGGATAAAGAACCGTGACATAGTTTTTTACCGAGAAAACCAAGTCCCGACCCAAGGAATGAAACATATTAGCCTAATTTTTTACCAAGGCCATGGCCTGATTTTGGACCGAGAAATAAGAATCGTGACCAAGAAATCTTCCATGTAGCTTTGTTTCTGACCAAGGCCGTGGCCAAGAAGTTTTTCATGTAGTTTGGTTTTTGATCGAGAAATCGAGGCATTCAACCAGGTAAACCTGAAGTCGCGACCGAACTGCTCATGTTGGACCGATCCACCTCGACTGGATTTGATTTAGGGCTTAAAACCTTGTTTGTTTTATGTTTTTTATATCTATCTTTTTTTAATCTAAAAAATTCTAAACCTAATAATATATTTTAATAAATTCCCGAAAATGAATTATTTGAATACTAACATAGAGTTTTATTTTGTAAGATATAATTTTGAGTTAGTTTTCATTTATATGAGATGCGTTCATTTTTCAAGTAGTCTAATTTCTTATCATTTATATGCATTTTCGAACATTATATTTTTCTTTCAGTTTCTCATAAACAGTGGTGACTCTAAAAAAAAGTTTAAAATAGTCAAATTATGTATTTGTCTCATTTTACTAAACAACCTCTAAAGATTGTACATCTAACTCGTATTTTTAGGAGATGTTAGAGAATGCATATATGGAGTATTAATTTCAAAATACAAATATAAGATATGGTATCAAACAATGAGATTTTCAGCATCTAAGAATCAATTCATATATTTTAATTATGCTTCTCATTATCACATGAGACACCACTAACATAAATCTCTTCAATTCTCAAATTCACGTTAATTAGATTTCAAAATTCAAGAAAATCTACATCGAAGTCGAATCATATATTTTTCATAGATGATGGAATGGTGGTGGAATCAATGATAGTGTGAAACGTGGCATTCTTAAAACTCTGACAGGATCTATGTGTAGCGGAATCTATCGCTTTTGTGAAACAAAAATCTGTCATATGAATAAGTGGGTTGTTAGAGATTTATGTAATGTGGATGAGAGACTCTTGACTCTATCGGGGCGTCCTGGAATTTTAGTTGTTTGTAACAACAATTTATTCGAGAAATTACATGTTGAAAGTGGGAATAATTTATGTTAGTTCTTTAGCCAGAGCTAAGTTTGAGTCTGCATACAAATTGAGAAATAATTTGTCGATGCAATTAGAGGTTACATTTGGTATTAATAAAAAGTGTAACTGATTTTTAATTTATAAATTTTATTTTTAATTTATAAATTTGGTTGATATGCATATTAATTTTATATTTATTATATTATTTATATTTAAAATATATTTATTTAATTAAAAATAATAATATTTAGTTTAGTCTAAGATATCTATTACTATTCTTTAATATCATTACCACAATTCAAACTTAAAACAAACTCTTACTACTTTAATTATAACATTGGTAATTAGAGAGAGAAATTTTACTTTAAAAGGTAAAAAAACACACTTAGAGAGAGAAATTTTCTCTGGAGATTTTTTTCTCACATCGGGCACGACCGGCACATCAACGCCGCCGGAGCTTTTGACGTCGGAATGATCTCAAATTTCTCCAGTAGGTGCATCTCTTTCCCTCCTACAATCTGACCGAAGGAATTTCAATTTGAACGGAGGAATTGGGAGAAATCACGATTATAGTTTCTAGATCGGATATTTAGGTCGTTTTCGGCACGATCGGCACGATCGGCACATTCGGCACGATCGGCACGAACATCACAAACGACACGGATTCTTGCCGCGACCGCGCTTCTATATTGGAAGTCAGCCGCCATCCTCCAGCACCTTCGATCGGTTGTCGTGCGCCCTCTGGAACGTGTTCTGTTTTGCAAGGATCGGTCGCGGTCATCTTCTCTTACCGTTTACCAGAACATTTCGTCAAACCCCCTTCTGCAGAGACTTGACGTCAAATAGGCGTCGGTCGCCCTCCTCTTCTCACTTTTCGTTTACAGGTTAGTTCGGACCTCGGTCGGGACATCAAACCACACCGCGAGGCGCGGGTAGGTCTCCATTGAACTTCTTTATCGCCGTTTGAATCAAGTGTTCGGTCTGGAGGAAGCTTTCGTAGCTACAGACCGTTTCAAAATTGCTTAAACCCTTTCTTGTTTGAGCAATTATTTTCAAACCCCTGTTCCGGTGCGATTGGTTTCCAATCGTGCTGTTTGTGCCCACCCTTTGCTGCAGAATTCCAACCTCTGTGGCTCCTTTGAAGATTAGACAGTTTGCGCTTGATCTTTCCAATGACTGGTACGCGCCCGTCCAGTGTAGTTACTCGGGCAAGGGGCGTCATTCAAGTCCGCCCTGATGATCCTAAGAAGGTGTTGAAGGGGCCGTCGACAAGCAGCAAGGCTAGGTCTGATAGACGAACTCGCAGATCTCTTAACAATCCCAGGAAGCAGAAGCCAAAAATCATGGATGAAGTCCTAAACAACGGAGAAGATGCGCCTATTGATTCTATGCCAAATACATCATCGGGTATGAGTTCTTTTCCACATGCTGATGAATTACATGAGAATAGTTCTATTGGGGATTCATACTGTAACAATATGCATGTTCATAATAGAAATGATAGGATTGAATTGATAGGAAAAGACAGTACTGCATATAGAAATGATAGGACTTTAATTCTAGAAAATTCTGTTGTTACTGGACTTGCTGCACAGAATGGACCGTTAGAGTCGCTGGTTGGTACCCTAGACCTGACCGGTCATTCTGTTGGGAAATTGGATTTGAAATCTTGTCTTGTTAAAATTGATGACAATCGGGTCGCTTGTGCTGAAAATTCAGTCCCAATGTTGGAGATAATCTGTCAAAAAGGCTCTAAGATAATGCAGGAAAATGACATAAATTGTACAGGTTTATTGGGTCCTATTGAAAGCTCAAAATTGGGGTCTGTTTCTGAATCGGGTGAAAACATTATGCTGAGATTTATGTCTGTTTTGAATGATCCTACTAAAGTTGGTACTGGTGTTCCTATTGAGGTAAGTATGAATAAGACTGTTGATCGAGAATTAATAGGTTCAAAGAATATTACAAGGTCGGGGTCAGTTTCAGAAGTAGGAAAACATGACAGTTTGGGTAATTCAGGTGCAGAGAAAGATCAGAAAACAAATTTTACCGGTCCTACTAAAGAGGATGCTAAACTGGGCAAAATAGATCATTTTGAAATTGCCTCTACAGGGTTGGAGATATCAGCTGCTCAGAGTCCATTAGGTCCAAAGAAGGATATAATTTCAGAGTCTTGTTCTACAATGAGAAATCTTGCAAATCTAAAAGTCTCGGATTCCATTAATGATCAGAATGCTAAGTCTACCTGTCCCGCTAAGGATCAAATGGAAAGTCAGATATCCAGACTATGTACTAGGCTTGAAAAAGGTTGGACAGAAGACACTAAATGCGCCCAGGATTCTGAAACTGAGGCTAAAATTGCAGGATCTTCTAAACAGCCTGCACATCTAGCTGAAACTATTAAAGGACATAGTCTAACAGAATCTGGAAACACTGAAAAAATTGGATCTGAGTTAGAGCTATTAATGGAAATAAATTCAGCTAAATTAGAAAAGCCTAATAATACAGATATAAAGGATGATGAACTGAACTTGATTGGTATAGCCAATGGTGAAAGCTTGACTGGAAATTATATTGATTCGTTGATTGATGACATCATGAATGACAATCTGGGTCTGGGTATGGATCTCATGGAAGCTACAAATAAGTTGGGTCAGAATTTAAGTTAGGGTATAAGAGGTGAAGAATGTATGAAACTAGAAGAATTAGCCAACGGTTTTCGCTTGGCCGGGTCTGATGAGGGGTTAGCCAACAGTTTTCGCTTGGCCGGGTCTAATATGGGGTTAGCCAACGGTTTTCGCTTGGCTGGGTCTGAAAAAGATAATTTGGTTGCAAAAAAGTTGGGTCTAACAAGGGTGGATAACATGAATATTCAAGTCATTGATCCTGAACACGCCGGTCCTGGATACACTAAAACTACTCATGGCATTGGTCATATCTCTTCAAATGCCGGTCCTAGCTCTTCAAACGTCGGTCATAGCTCTTCAAATGCTGGTCCTAGCTCTTCTAATGCCAGTCCTTGATCTTCTAATGTCAGTCCTAACTCTTCTAATGTCGGTCCTATCACTTTAAATGCCGGTCCTGACATCACATATCCACCTTCTACCGGTCCTAATCGCCAAGATAATAAATCTACTAACAAAGCTATGAGCCACCAGTCGAATCAAAAGAACCAAAGCATAGATGTTGATTTGGAATCAGACGATAGCACTGACTATGATGAAACAATAATATGCGACCTCGAATATCATAAATCCATGAAGAAGATATCGGCAACAAAGATCAAACCAAAAGCAAAGAGGCATAATTCTTCCAAAACAAGTGCTGAAATTGAAAAGATCGATCAAGAAACTAGATCGAATAATTCTAAAACAGCTAAGAAGGGTAAGAATGAATCGAAAATCAAAGAAAGGAAAAACATGAAGGCAAATAACTCAAGTTCTAAGAAGAATGCTGAAGTAAATCCCAAGGAAACTGTGACACCTGAGGCTAACCCTGAGATATTGAACTTGGGTGCGTTTTCTCCACTCGTTAATCTGGATCCTGAAATGCCAATTGATAGTATTCAAAAGAGGAAAACTGATACACAAGAGAAGAGCACTAAAGGGGATATTCTAAAGAAGATCGGAACAATTGAAGGCAACGGTTTTGTGGGAAATATAAGGGTTAGATGGACCGAAAAGAACAAACAAGTCAGGAAAGATAGCATCCCTGAAACAGTCACCTCCTCAGCTCCTCCTACTGTTGCAATTCCTGGCAAAGAAAATACTCAGGCTGATAACAAGGATCTTACTGCTGGTCCAACGTGGTCAATGAGGAAAAACGAAATAGCAAATTTGGCAGGACTGAGAAACCAGATGAAAAAACTATTTTTCCAAATTAATAAACAAGAGATTACGATGCCCCAAGAAAGAAATGATCAGTTGAATGCTCAGTTCAAAACTCACTATCTAAAGAATTGGAATTTCTTCAACAAAGACCAATATGATGAAGTGATCAAGTGGACGGTTGACGCCATGAAGGAAATTTCGAAATGTAATAAAACAAAGGTGTACACTATCATGAGCAACCCAAATAAAACTTGGCAAGAAGGAAAGGTGTGGAATGGAAATGCCATGAGCGATCTAGAAAAGGGAAAATTCCAGATAGACACCTTATTCCCAAAGGTAATTACACTTGATCATCCTCACCGATTTGAGCTCCCACCCGAAATTGAAGAAAAATGTGTCAAGGCATGGGAGTTTGTCATAGTTGGTCATTTTATGGGCAACATGAAAGCACCATTTGCTGAGGTTAAAAGAACGTTGATGGGTCAATGGGAATCCTCTGGTCTAGAGAGGATCACAATCAATGATCACGGATTCTACTTTCTATCCTTCAGGAATGGAAGCGAAATAAAGTCGATCATAGAGAGCGAATATACTTTTATCAGGGGAAAAAGATTCAAGTTGTACAAGTGGAGCGAGGAACTTAATACTAATCATAGACCGCCTGAACTTGAACAAATCTGGGTAAATCTCAAGAATGTTCCACCACACATGTGCAACCCGATGGGCCTGGCCTATATTTCAAGCATTATAGGCAAACCACTTATGTTTGACCCAGCAATGGAAGGTTATGAGCGTGCATCTGTGTCCAGAGTTAGTGTCGAAATCCATCCAAGTAGCTCTCTTCCAATCAAGCTTGAACTTAAAGATAGACTGGGAAATTTATTTAACATTGGAGTAAAATACGAATGGAAACCAAATCGATGTATATGGTGTAGCACTTTCACACACGCTACGAATAAATGTTCAGTCAATAATAATCTAAAATCGAAGGCCAATAACAACACTCAAGTAAGCGATATCAATGACTCTAACCAGGCTCAGGTTGAGAGAAATGTGAACAGGTCTGAACTTAACAGCAATGAACGCACTAAGGATGATAAGATGGGCAACCAAAAGAAAGAACAGATAAGGGTAAGGAAGAAGATAGGAAAAAGAATGAAGTGGGTAAGGGTACAAGCTGGCCCTACTAACGTTGATCATATTGGTCATGTTCAGGGCACCGGTCCTAGAGATTCTATTTTCTCAAGAATAGGTCCTATTCAAAATGTCAGTCCTGGTCAGGGTATCGGTCCTGATAAAGCTGGACATAGACACACCAGTCCTAGATCTTCTCATAAAGCTACTGTTCCTAGCCATATTGACCATATTAAGTCTGGTCTTGGACTTGTTGATCATGAAACTACTCAAGTTACCGGACTTGCTACTATAGGTCCTGATGAAAAATGTGCAACCATTGCTGATCCCGGCTATATTGGTCCTAATACTGGCACAAGTCTTATTATTGTGGATGATACTATTGTTGGTCCTAACTCCACCGATCCCAATACTGATCAAAGAACTGGTCTTGATGTAACTACATGTCCTAGTTCCAAAGTTTCTGAAATTCAAAGATCTATGGGACGGGGAATACTTGGCCCATATGAAACAAGCAAAATTGGATCTGAAGGCACTCCAATAGGTCGTGAGTCTACTCTTCACAGTTCTAGGAATGCAAGCATGAACCTAAAAAACAATGTCATCAAAATTCGAAATGACCTGACCCTTGGGCTCAGAGCCACCTTTCGAGATGATGAATAGGAGAATCTTGGAATAAGTAATAAAGAAGCTCTTGAAAATGGACTGGGAAATCTTGGCTTTTGTGAAATCAAAAGATCAAGTGCAGAAGAAGACAATTTGGTCTTGAATAAGGCAGTGAGCCTTAATTCTGAAGTAGGACGAATAAAAACCGATAACAAACATGAATCTAGTAGTGAAGAGGTTCAAAGTCAAAAAAGATCTACTAAAGCAGAACAAGATGAAAATCGAAGACAAAGCAGAAAGATCCTGGATCCAGAAGCTACTAAATCTATCACGGGAGAAGATGAGATCTACATGAGGCAACCCTCACTCAATGGCAATAGTATTCCATGTAATCAAACTGTAGCCATTGAGGATAGTGAGGTAAGTGATGAAGAGGTCCAGGACAGTCTGGAAAGTCAGGAACCCAACACTTATATTCATTCATGAATATAGTGACATGGAACATAAGGGGACTCAATAAACCTCTAAAATGTAAAGAAATCAGGAGGATCATTGAGAATCAGAAGATCGCTATTATGGGTATTCTTGAGACAAAAGTCAAAAGTCGGAACGTTGAGAAGGTTAGCAAACTGTGTATTGATAGTAGCTGGGAAATCATTCATAACTCAAATGACAAAACGGGCAGAATCTGGGTTATTTGGGATAACAAAGTTGTTGAGGTGATGACTCTTTTTACGAATGATCAAGCAATCCTAGTGGAGGTCAAAGACAGAATCACAAAAATCGTGTTTAATCTTGCTATTATCTATGGTAGCAACTCAAGCACGGAAAGAAGACTCCTCTGGAATTGTCTTAGAAACTGGATGGGTATTGATAAATCTTGGGCTGTACTCGGTGATTACAACGTAACTAGAAACGAATCTGATCATAGCCCAGAATCTGAAATTACTCGGGATATGATTGAATTTAATGACTGCATAAGAGATATGGGTTGTATCGAGCCTACCAATTCTGGGAACTTCTTCACTTGGTCTTCTACGAGAGGGAATGAACAAATTAGAAAAAGTAGAATTGACAGATGTCTGATAAATGAGAACTAGATTAACCAATTTCCGAGAAGTCAACTTCATGTTTTGAATCCGGGTATATCTGATCACTGCCCGATTAAATTGTTTTGGGAAAAGGAAGAAAGGTTCAAAAGGCCCTTTAAATTTTTCAATTTTTGGATGGATAACGATAAATTCAAGGGTATCCTCGAAAGTGTATGGTCAACAGATGTCATAGGTTCCAACATGTATAGGGTTTCTGAGAAGCTTAAGCTCCTGAAGAATCATCTCCAAAGCTTTGACAAGAAGAAGTTCAGCAATATCTCCAATAGAGTTCTGGCTGCTAGAGAAGAACTGGAAGAGGTTCAGAAAAAGTTATTAAGGGATGATAGTGATGAACAACTCAATGAAACAGAAAGATATGCGCTTGAAAACTTCAGGAAGTTGAGTCTGCTTGAAGAGAATTTTGTTAGACAGAAATCAAGACAGAGCTGGCTTTCGTTGGGTGACAAAAACACAGCTTTCTTCTACAGAAAATACAAGGCTAGAAACATGAGAAACAATGTGTACAAGCTGAAGAATGATGATGGTGAATATGTTCAGGGTCAAAAGGGTGTCCAAGATCTGGCTATTGATTTCTATAAGCAGCTTATGGGTACAAGAAAGCAGCATCAAAGTCACCTGAATACCTTGTATCAAATTATTGATAGGAAAATCTCTGCAGAAGATAGTCGCGAGTTGATAAGGGTGGTCACGAAGGTTGAGGTTAAAGAAGCTCTGTTTAGTATTGATGGGAATAAAAGTCCGGGTCCTGATGGGTTTAATGCACAGTTCTTCAAAGATAATTGGTCGGTTGTGGGTAAAGATGTTACTGATGGGGTTCTGGAGTTTTTCAAAAACAGGAAGATGTTAAAACAATGGAATACAACGGACCTAACCTTGATCCCCAAAACTGCGGTACCTGAGAAAGTACAAGATTTCAGACCAATTTCCTGCTGCAATGTGATTTATAAAATAATTTCCAAAATCATTTCTAAACGTTTTAAAAATGTTATAGGAAAAATAATAAATCTTAATCAATCTGTATTCATCCCCGGTAGGACAATCTCTCATAATATTCTTCTCATGCAGAGCCTATTAAAAGGCTACGGGAAAAAGAAAATATCCCCGAGAGTGGCTTTCAAAATAGATATCAAGAAAGCTTTTGACTCTGTTAGATGGGAAGCCATTCGAGACTTTCTGGTTGTTTCTGCTTTTCCTATGATTTTTATCGATTGGATTATGCAATGCGTTTCATCATCCTGCTTTGTTGTTAGCGTCAATGGAGTCCACAGAGGCTATTTCAAGGGTGAAAACGGGGTAAGGCAAGGGGACCCCCTCTCTTCTTACCTTTTCGTAGCTATCATGGCGATCTTTGAGAGCATCTTCGCGATGTTCCGAAAGAATCGTCCATACATCTTTCACCCATTCTGCGAGGTAGAGGAGGTAACACATTTATGCTTTGCTGACGATTTGTTCATTCTAGTGCACGCGGACGTTGATTCCATTAAAACTATTAGGGCTGCACTAACGTTCTTTTCTGAGGTAACAGGTTTAACTATTAATGAAAGCAAAAGTGTGGCATTTTATGGAGGCGTGAAGGACGAAACAAAACAGGACATCTTCAACATCATGGGCATCAAGGAAGGCAGATTTCCCATAAGGTACTTAGGAATTCCGTTAACTGCAAAGCAGATCGAGATCTCACACTACAAGCCGCTGATTGAAAAGGTAAAAAACACGATATCTGGCTGGGCAGCGAAAAAACTTTCTTATGCAGGGAGGATCGAACTTATCAAAACCGTGGTTATGGGCATAATTGGCTATTGGGCGCAGCAAATGGTCATTCCGAAGAAGGTAATGAAGGAACTCGACACACTGATGAGAAACTTTATCTGGGGTAATAGTGGAAGAGGAGGAAAGAAAGTCAAATGGACCGCTCTCTGCAAACCGAAGGACGAGGGAGGCATCGACTTGAAGAACTGTATCGAGTGGAACAAGGCTCTAACCTTCAAGCATCTGTGGGCTTTGGAACGCAATCAGGAGTCACTATGGATCAAATGGGTGCATACGAGAATTATGAAACACGAAACCAGCATCTGGACCTGAAAAATTCACGAAGGTATGAGCTGGTCTCTAAAAAAGATTCTTAAACTAAGAAGCGATATTGCAGATCTTTATGACATCCGACTAGGGGATGGGAAAGGCACTCTATTCTGGCACGACCCTTGGTTTGAAAACCAGCCCATCATCGACAAGGAGCAGTTTCAAAATACTCGTATCAGAAGGGACTGCGCAAAAGCGAAAATTAGAGACATCAAATACGGGAATTGGAACTTGCTCTTGAGAAGAATTACAGAAGGAAAGAGGATACTTGATCATATAAGTAACATACAACTACACGACAGACCGGATATTCATGAATGGAAAGCTGAGGACAATGGGAAGCTGGTATTGAAGAAAATATGGGAGGTAATCCGGGAAAAAGCGCAGAAAGTAGAATGGGCTCCTCTTGTATGGTCAACGAAGATTATCCCTCGACACCAGTTCATCCTATGGCTCGCCTTCTGGGAAAGACTCAACACACGTGATCGTATCAGTAAGTATATGAGCATCCCGGACGCGAGCTGTCTTCTATGCATAGGAAATGAAGAAACCATAGATCACCTATTCGGGAGCTGTTGTATTGCTTCGGAGCTTTGGGACAGATTCTATAAAAGCCTGGAGCTGATCAGTTTCCCGAGCGAATGGAATGAAATCAAAGAAGCGGCACTACTCAAAGCCAAGGGAAATAGATTTGCAACAAGCGTGTTCAAGTGCGGCTTTGGAGCAGTGGTGTATAACATTTGGCAAGAACGGAATGCAAGGGTATATGACAGAACCCGCAGGAGCATTGACGAGTTATGGAAAGATATTGTATCGGATTGCAGCGCCCTCGCGGGAACGTGGAGAGGAATTCCAAGCACGGAGCAGAACTGGAATATCTGCAGAAACTGGAATTTACCGTTTTTTAAACTCACTAGAATTGAAAGCATTATAAACAGATAATTCATTTACGTTTTTAGCTTTTATTCAGAATGTTACGACTTCAAAATCATTCTAGGCCTGTCTAGAATGATCTCTTAAACTCGTGGTTTTTTTTTTCCGTTTTTGGGAAATCTCTTAATATCTTAGTATTTGTTAATAATAATTTAACTTTTTAATAATAATTTTATTTATTCTTACAAATTATCTACATGTTTATATTTAGTTTAATTTAATTATATATAGATTTAATTTGTTTTAAATTATTTAAAAAAAAAATTCAAATATTTTATTATCACATCTTATATATTTTTAATTATAACATTTAAACTATTTTATATATTTTTAATTATAACATCTAAAATATTAAATTTATTGATAAATATATGTTAAATTTTAAATTTGTTTAAATAAGATTATAACGAATTATTATCTAGTTTAATTTGAATGAAAAAATTGGTTAAGTTAGAAGTTGGCAGTAGGATAGGAGAGAGTTTAATAGCTTGGATAAAATGTCCACCTTATAATTTATTATTGAAAATTATAATATTTACTTAATATAATTAATTATGTAGATAAAAAAAACTTATTAAAATTTTTAACTTAATCATTAGAATTAAATTGAAAATAATCATTAATCATTTTCAAAGCATCTTTGTAAATTAACTTTTCCTAACCAAAAAAATGAAATAAATTAAGAGAGGCTTGTGAGTGGTAACTGCAGGCGAAGATGTGAGAGATATTTCAATTACAAAACAGAAATAAAAGAAAAATTGGTGATTGAAAACGTATTTGTAGCTAGGCTGATTCCAATTGGCTATTTAATGACACAAGTATCTTAACAAGTTTTATATTAACGAGTATGTATTAGGTGCATTACTCGCTAATTATATAAAAAATTGTGAAAAAAATATTCCGGTAAAAATATGGTAGCATTTTTAATTTTATTTTTAACCGTATTAAGTTTATGAGCGGATAAACTCACAATCCGACCCAAGTATTCATCTACTCTCACATATATATCCAAATTAATCACAACTCTCGACCCGGCAATCCTGAACACTTTAAAAATTAAGCATTATATATATATATATATATATATATATATATATATATTATTTAGTTAAAAACTTGAATTTATATTGTTAAAATGTCCCGCATTGATATAATTTGGTGTTGAATTTAAATTTAAAGTGTTATTAACTTAGTTGGTTAAATGACTGTACTTATTTTTGTTAGGTTGCAAGTTCGAACCATACTTATAGTTTTTTAATTTTATTTTTAACCATTTTAAGTTTATGGGCGGGTCAACTCACAACCCGACTCAAATATCCATTTACTCTCACATATATATCTAAATTAACCACAGCTCTAGACCCGGCAATCTGGACACTTTAAAAATTAAGTATCATTATATATATAGATATATATATATAGATTAGTTAGTTAAAAGTTGAACTTATATTGTTAAAATGTCCCGCGTTTATCAAATTTGGTGTTGAATTTAAAATATAAAGTGTTATTAGCTTAGTTGGTTAAAAGTTTGTACTTGTTTTGTTAAGTTGCAAGTTCGAACCATACTTATAATTTTTTTTTAACCTTTTCAAGTTTATGGGCGGGTCAACCCACAATACGACCAAGTATCTATTTACTCTCACATATATATACAAATTAACCACAACTCTCGATCCGACAATCCGGACACTTTAAAAATTAAACATCATTATATATATAGATAATGATATTTATCTATTTAATATATAGTTATATTTTATTTTATAATTAGTTATTTCATTTGGTAAGTTATATGATGATTTTAAATATTATAAGACAGTTTAAGGGGTAAAGTGATATTTGTATATCAAACTTTTCCTATAGAGTATATCACCTATTGTAACCTCTTTTATCATTATCAAGCATTAATAAAACACATACCAGTTTTACTTATTTTGTTCTTAAAGTTCTTGACGATTTCATTTACTTTTCTAAGAGATCTTTCATATGAGAGTACCAAGTCACTATATGGTATCAGTGCACTTCGACTTTAAAGGAGACGGTCTACTTGAAAACACAAAAGAGGAGGACATATGTACATATGAAGGTAATCTTACAGAATTTGGGGAAAACTTTCTTAAAAACCCTAATCGCAGAGAAACTTCTTTGAATCATTCTTCTCTGAATTCATTAAGAATGACAACCAAGAAGAGACACCGTACAGATCCCCTCTATATACATAGTGGAGAGATTCCATGTGTAACCCTAACTTCTACAGTACTGACTAGAGAGAACTATTTTGAATGGAGCACAAGTGTTGAGCTATCATCGATGACAAAGATGAAGATGAGCTTCGTTGATGGGTCTTGCACTAAACTTGAAGATCTACAAGATGCGATACTTTGGAAGATGATTGATTCCATTGTCAAATCTTGGATCATGCATACAATTGAAAAGAAAGCAAGAATCGATTTCCAAAGTGCAACCACATCAAAGGAGTTATGGGATGAAATCAAGTCTAGGTATGAGACAAATAACTAACCAACTATAGAAGTTAAAGAAAGACATATGTATAGCTAAACAAGGTTAATCTTGATCTTAAAGATTATTATTTTAAAGTTAGATTGTTCTGGGACGAGCAATTACATTATAGCCACATCGAAGATGCACATGTGATAAGAGTCAACAAAGTTGTGTAGGCTGTAAACTAGAAAAAAAAAGTTATAATGGATTAGGAGAAGAACAATCGGCTCATTTTTCTTATGGTATTAAATGATTCTTATGAGAAATTGATAGATTCAATACTGGCCATGGAATCAAAACCAACTGTATACAAGGAATTTACAATGTTTGTTAATATTGAGAAGAAAAGAAATATCAATATGGAACAAGACACATATACTTCAACCATGTTTGTGAAAGAAAATTCCTACAATAATTCTAGAAGAAATATAATTGAATGTGTGAGAAAAAGAAATAAAACACAGATGTGTACACATTGCAACATGAATAGTCATCTTAAGGAAGGATGCTACAAGATCGTGGGCTACCTTAAATGGTGGACAAACAAGAGAAGGAAGAAGACAAGTTCATATACAACTAATGCATCACATTTTGATGAAGAAAATAAATCAGATCTCAAAGTCACAATACAAATAAATTCAGAATTTTATGAAGGATGTCAAGGAAGGAAATGATAAAACAACAAGTACATCTAAAGGAAAAGAAAGTTGTATTGATCTTGACTTCATTGCTGGTAAGTCTTCGAACTCAAAGTTTTTCATATCAACAATTTACGAATTAAGTATGAGTTTAAATGATCTAAAAAACAAAAAGTATGTTTGGCTAATTGATTCAGGAACAAGTAGTCATATATATAATAATATGAACCTTCTAATTGAAAATAGACAAACTGAAAAAGAAAAATGATTTATCTAGCAGATAGTTCGAATAAGATTATAAATGAAATTGGTAGATTGATATTAAGTGACAAAATTACTTTAAAGGATGTACTATATTCACCTGATTTTAAATACAATTTATTATCTCTGGCTAAACTGATTAGAGATGAGAAAATAAATTGTATTCTTTCTAAAAATAATTGTGTGATGTAGGACCTTAATCTGTACATATCGATTGAACTTGGAAAAAGTATTGGGAATCTGTTTTTTGTTCTTCTGCAAATGAATTTGATGTAAAAGAAATAGTTTATAGCACTCTTAATTATTTTTCTATTAATGATTGTTACAAGATGTACCTAAGATGTGTGCATCCTTCAAATAAAGTATTCAATTTTATTTGTTCAAATTCTGCAAATAAAGTTCCTCATTGTGAGACATGTTTGTTTTCAAAATCTCATCGCTTACCTTTTCCTACTAGCACAACTATGACAAAAGATGTTTTTAATTTAATTCATATAGATATTTGGGGTCCCCATAAAAATAAATCTTTCACTAAAACACCTTATATGTTTAACTATTGTTGATGATTATTCAAGATACACTTGAATTTTTCTTCTAACTAATAAAACTCTTATTTTCAACAAAATTAAAAATTTTCTTTTTTCTAGTAAAAATTCAGTACAACAAAACTATTAAAAAAAAAAGTAGAAATAATAATGGAACTGAGTTTGTAAATTTGAAATGTAAAATATTTTTTGAGCAAATGGGAACAATTCATCAAACAACATGCATTTATACTTCACAACAAAACAGTGTTGTAGAACGAAAACATAAACATATTCTTGAATTAGCTAGATCATTAATGAGTTATTTTAGTTTGTCAACAAAGTTTTTGTCCTTTTCACTTTTAACAATTACTTATTTGATAAATAGAATGTCACATCAACATTGAATTGAAAAACACCTTTTTATGTGTTACATGAAACTGAAATTGATTACACCATGTTGATTTTTTTTGGATGTCTATGATATATGACTAATACATGTCCACACAAATCAAAGTTTAAAAATAGGGGGATTAAGTGTGTTTTCATCGGATATCTTTCAAACAAAAAGTTTAACTTTTTTATAACTTTGATTAAGATGAAATAGTTATATATCTAGAGATATTTCCTTTTAAAGAAGTAACAACCATCACAATTCAATACACAAATTATGATCACATTACTTTGTCTTCTAATCACAATAATATTTCTAATGAAGAATCATCACAAACAATTGATAAATCTTGTGATGTGTTCAATTTAGAAAACTCTAAATTCATAGACATTGATAATAACAAAGTCAAACCTAACTCACTTAGAACAAATACACTTCCAAATGAGAATAGTACAGATAATATTGATTTAGAAAATGTTTATAGAAAATTATGTTACAAACCAAGTTAAAACAGAATTCAAACAACAAAGGAAATATATTCCTAAAACTTTCTATTTTCACATCTGTAACGTAGATGAAGAATGCATAATTTCTTTTTATTGATCTTCACAAAACTCCTTCAAAGTACAACAATGCTTCTAAAGATCCAAAGTGGATCAAAAAAATGAAGAATGAATTAGATTCTTTGAATTTAAATCAAACTTTGGGAAATAATTGATTCACCAAATGATAAAAAGGCAATTGGTTGTAAATGGATATACAAAACAAAATTAAATGCTGATGGTACTTTAAACAAATGCAAGGCACGACTAGTTGCAAAAGGATACAATCATAAAGATGGAATATATTTTCATCATTGTTTTGCACCCGTAGCCAAAAGTGTTATTGTCAGATTATTTAATGCTTTAACAGCATCTAAAAAATGGTATTTACACCATATAGATGTAAATAATGCGTTCCTTCATGGAAATCTTGAGGAAAATATCTATATGAAACTATCACCGTGTTTATATGAAATCCAAAACATGAAAAACAAGGTTTGAAAATTGAGAAAAAGCCTTTATAGTTTAAAACAATCTTCTCGACAATGGTATACCGAATTATCTGTATTTCTTATAGAATTTGGTTTCAATAGATCTGAACATGATCATTGCTTGTATTTCAAACGAAATGATTATAGTGTAACAAGTTTGTTAATATATGTTGGTGATATCTTAATTTCAGGAGATTTAAGAAATTTCAAACATAAAGAAACTTATTGATTATAAGTTTCCAACTAAGGATTTAGGAAATGCAAAAAAAATTCTTGAACTGGAAATCAGTCAAGACAAAAATGGTATATATATAAATCAAAGGAAATTCATTCTCAATTTAATAGATGATACATGAATGATAGGATGTAAACCTGCTAAAACACCAATGGTGGATGGTATAAAATTTGAGAATGAATCTCAAACTCCTTTAGATGATCCATCTCAATATCGAAGAATAATTGGTAAGTTTTTATATTTAAACTACACACGTCCAGATATTTCATATCTAGTACAACAACTTTCTCAATATATGCATAAACCACTTGTGTGTCATTGAAATTCTTCCCTTTACTTGATTGGTAAGATATCTAAAATGAACTGTTTTAATGAATTTTTTTATCCTTTTCAAAATAAGATATATCTTGAAGTATTTTCATATTCAGATTGGGCTTCTTGTATAGAAAACTAGAAGATCTATTACAGGTTTTTGTATTTATCTTGGTAATTTTATTATATTGGAAAATAAGAAACAAACAACAGTTTCTAGATCTTCTTCTGAATCAGAATATAGAAGTTTATCTATAATTGTTTGTGAATTACAATGGATATCTTATATTCGGAAAGATTTGAAATATGAAATTCCTTTACATATTTCATTATATTGTGATAACCAAGTTGTTATACATATTTCAGAAAACTCCATTTTTCATGAAAGAACAAAATATTTAGATATTGATTGTGATGTAGTTATAAATCAATATATATCTGGTTTTATAAATCTGCAACATGTAAATACGAAAAGATAAGTGACTGATATTTTTATAAAAGTGCTTGATTTTCCACAATTCGAGATCTTGAGGACTCGACTACTTCTGCAAGATGTTCATCTTGAGGGGAGAATATTGAGATAAGTATCATTATAAAATTTTTATATTTTAATAATACTAATGATACTTATCTATTTTGCAGTTAGTAATATTTTATTTTAGAATAGTTATTTTATTTTGTAAGTTAGATGACGATTTTAAATATTATAAGAAAGTTTTAGGCCTAAAATGATATTTGTATATCAAACTTTTCTTATCGTGTATATCACCTATTGTAGAATCTTTTATCATTATCAAGCATTAATAATACACATATCAGTTTTGTTGAGTTATGGAGCCTACACTTATAATAAACTCTACATTGTTAATTAGAGTTTATTGGGTTTTCTTTTTTTGGTTTTGGGCTTGGACCTGACCAAAGTTATTTAGGTTTATTACTTGAATGTTTACCCTATAAATATGTGATTATTAAGGGTTTACATTGGGAAGACAGAATTCTAGAGAGATAAAGTGTGAGGCAAAAACTCTGTATTCCTTCTTCTTCTTCATAGTAAATCTAGTGGTGGCTGAAGTGGATATAGCTCAATTTGAGTGAACCACTATAAATCTGTGTGTTCTTGTGTTCTTCTTTCTTGTGTTTTTACAGATTGTTTTCAAGCAGGTCGGATTTGGGAGATACAAATCCTAACAACTGATATCAGAGCAACTAGGCTAGATCTGAGCATTGGAAACAATGGCAAGTGAGAACAGTATAGGACATGGGATTGGAAGATTTGATGGGAAAGATTATGCCTTCTGGAGAATGCAGATTGAAGATTATCTCTATGGAAAGAAGCTTCATGTTCCTTTGAGTGAGATACCAGAGAAGATGGATGAAGCTGAATAGAAACTCCTTGATAGACAGGTTTTGGGAGTTGTCCGATTGACGCTAGCCAAGACAGTTGCTCACAATGTAGCAAAGGAGAAGACCACCATGGGTCTGATGAAAGCTCTTTCTGATATGTATGAGAAACCATCTGCTAACAACAAGGTACACTTAATGAAAAGACTCTTTTACTTAAGAATGGTTGATGGTACTTCTGTCACTACTCATTTGAATGAATTCAATACAATTGTGAATCAATTGCTATCTGTTGAGATTGATTTTGGGGATGAAGTTAGTGCCCTAATTTTGTTAGCATCTCTACCAAATAGTTGGGAACCTATGAGGGCAACAATTAGTAATTCAGTTGGAAATGCTAAACTGAAATTTATTGAAGTTAGAGATCGTATTCTTGCTGAAGAGGTTCGTAAAATTGATTCTGGTGAAACACTCAAAGGTTCTACTCTGAATGTGGAAAACAGGGGAAGAGGTAATGATAGAAATTTTAACCGAGGTAAAAGCAGATCTATGTCAAGGAGCAGGAGGAGTCAGTCCAAGTCTGGGCGGATATTTGAGTGTTGGAATTGCGGTAAACAGGGTCATTTAAAGAAGAACTGCAAAGCACCGAAGAAAAATGGTGATGATAAAAATGATGCAGCCAACGTTGTTACAGAATCTGTCACTGATGCGTTACTTCTGTCTGTTGATAGCCCGATAGATTCATGGGTTTTGGACTCGGGAGCGTCTTTCCACACCACTGCCCACAAAGAATTAATGGAGAATTATGTGGCTGGAAACTGTGGGAAAGTTTATCTCACAGATGGTGAGCCACTGGATATTGATGGCATGGGGGACATCAAATTGAAGATGACAAATGGTTCTGTTTGGAAGATTAATAAGGTGAGATACATTCCAGGTTTAATGCGCAATTTGATCTCTGTTACACAACTTGATGAAGAAGGTCACAATTTCAGTTGTGGAAATGGTGCATGGAAGGTGACTAAAGGAGCAATTGTTGTTGCTCGGGGTAAAAAACTGGAACGTTATACACGACTTCAACTTGCAGAGAATTAGTTGTTGCTGTAGTTGATGAGTCAAAGAACAGTGAGCTGTGGCATTGTAGGTTGGGCCATATGAGCAAAAAAGGGATGAAAATTCTTTTGAAGAATGGACAGATTCCAGAACTGAAGTCTGTTGAACATCAGTTATGTGAAACCTGGATTCTTGTAAAATAGAAACGGGTGAGTTTCTTAAAAATTGGGAAGGAGCTCAAGAAAGAAAGGCTAGAGTTGGTACACACTGATGTATGGGGACCTGCGCCTGTTTCTTCTATTGGCGGATCACAATACTACGTGACATTTATAGATGATTCGACAAGAAAGGTATGGGTATATTTTATGAACCACAAGTCTAAAGTATTTTATATTTTCAAGAAATGGAAGGCTTTGGTTGAAAATGAAACAAATCAGAAAGTTAAGTGTTTGAGATCCGACAACGGAGGTGAATATATCAATTCAGATTTCAAAGAGAATTGTGTTGTGAATGGGATCAGTATGGTGAAGACTCTTCCCCGAACGCCTCAAGAGAATGGAGTAGTTGAACGAATGAATCGAACATTGAATGAGCGTGCTAGAAGCATGAGATTGCATGCAGGGCTGCCTAAAACCTTCTGGGCAGAAGCTATTAATACTGCTGCCTATTTGATAAACATGGGACCCTCTGTTCCTCTTGAATTCAGAATTCCTGAAGAAGCTTGAAGCAATAAAAAGGTAAACCTTTCTTATTTGAAAGTGTTTGGTTGTTTATCATATGTTCATATTAATGAATGTGATAGGAGCAAGCTTGATCCAAAGTCTAATAAATGTTTTTTCATTGGTTATGGTGATATCGAGTTTGGTTATCGTTTCTGGGATAATCAAAATCGGAAGATCATTCGTAGAAGAAATGTTATCTTCAATGAATAGGTTCTCTACAAAGATTGTGTTGGGAAGACATCAGATGGTGATTCCAAGTTGGAAGAGATTGGTACAGTCGATTTGAGACAATTTTCAGCTGAATATATACCGGTTGTCGAAGAAGAACAATGTGTTGTTGAAGATGAAATCGTTGAGAATGTGGCCCCAGAGGTAAATCAGCAAATACCGGTTATACAGTTGAGAAGATCATCAAGGAATCAAAAACCAGTTGAGAGGTGGTCTCCATCTCTGAACTATATCTTGTTGACAGATAGAGGTGAACCTGAATGTTATGAGAAAGCAATACAATCTGATAAATCGATTAAGTGGGAGTCTGCTATGAAAGATGAGATGGATTTTTTGATGTTGAATCAAACTTGGGAGCTCACTGAGCTACTAAAGGGAAAGAAAATACTTCACAACAAATAGATCTTCAGGATTAAAGAAGAACATGATAAAACCATGAGGTACAAGGCAAGGTTGGTTGTGGAAGGATTTCAACAGAAAGAAGGTATTGACTACAATGAAATCTTCTCTCAAGTAGTTAAATTGATGATAATCAGAACTATTTTGAGTTTGGTTGTGAAAGAAGACCTTCATCTTCAACAAATGGATGTCAAAATTTCTTTTCTTCATGGTGATTTAGATGAAGAGATTTATATGCGACAACCAGAAGGATTTGAAATCAAAGGAAAAGATGAGCTTGTGTGTAAGCTTCAGAAGAGTCTGTATGGTTTGAAACAAGCTCCAAGGCAATGGTACAAGAAGTTCGATAGCTTCATGAAAAGTAACAATTTTCTAAGGTGTGAAGCTGATCATTGTTGTTATATCAAGAGATTTGATAAATCGTACATTATTCTGCTCCTCTACGTTGATAACATATTGATTGCTGGAGCAAGCTTGTATGAGATTAACAAGCTCAAGAAAGAGTTGTCTGAAAAGTTTGCAATGAAGGATTTGGATGCTGCTAAACAAATCCTTGGGATGAGAATTTTCAGGGATGAAGAAGTTCTCAAGCTTTCACAAGAAGAATATGTGAAGAAAGTTCTTAGCAGATTCAACTTGTATGATGCAAAACCAGTTACTACCCCCTTAGCTAGTGACTTCAGACTATCTAAAGATTAGTCGCCTTCAACAGAGGAGGAGAAAAATTACATGGCCACGGTTCTGTATGCCTCTGCCATTGGTTGTATTATGTATGCGATGGTTTGCACAAGATCAGACATAGCACATGCAGTGGGAGTTGTTAGCAGATTCATGAGCAACCCGGGTAGACAACATTGGGAAGCAGTAAAGTGGATACTACGATACTTAAGAGGAAGTACGGGTCTCTCTTTGTGTTTTCGAAAGTCTAATATGGGTTTGGAATGATATGTTGATGTTGACAATGGTGGTGATGTTGATAGTAGGAAGAGCACAACATGGTACATTTATACTTTGGGAGGTACTGTAATCAGTTGGGTTTCAAAATTACAGAAGATTGTTGCTCTTTCTAGTTGTGAGGCAGAGTATGTTGCTGTGACAGAAGTTGCTAAGGAAATGATGTGGTTACAATCCTTTTTGCGAGAATTGGGTCAAGACTATGAGGGAAGTGTGTTGCGATGCGACAGTCAGAGTGTCATTCATTTGGCAAAGAATCTTGTTTATCATGGAAGGACGAAGCATATACAGGTTCGTTATCATTTCATCCGGTCAGCTTTAGAAGATGGAGTATTAGCTCTTGAGAAGATTCCCGAGAGTGAGAATCTAGCTGATATGTTGACGAAAGCTGTGACAAATGAGAAACTGAAGTTGTGTGCAACTTTAGTTGGTCTTCTTCGTTAAGACACCGAATGGAAAGCCACCACCGATCGAGAGATGATGAAGTTAGTCTCCAAGTGGGAGATTGTTGAGTTATGGATCCTACACTTATAATAAACTCTACATTGTTAATTATAGTTTATTGGGTTTTCTTTTTTTGGTTTTGGGCTTGGGCCTGACCAAAGTTATTTAGGTTTATTACTTAAATGTTTACCCTATAAATATGTGATTATTAAGGGTTACATTAGGAAGACAGAATTTTAGAGAGATAAAGTGTGAGGCAAAAAAATTGGATTCCTTCTTCTTCATAGTAAATCTGGTAGTGGTTGAAGTGGATGTAGTTCAATTTGAGTGAACCACTATAAATCTGTGTGTTCTTCTTTCTTGTGTTTTTACAGATTGTTTTCAAGCAGGTCGGATTTGGAAGATACAAATCCTAACAAGTTTTACTTCTTATTCTTGGAGTCCTTGGCGATTTCATTTTACTTTTCTAAAAAATCTTTCATATGAGAGTACGAAATCTCTATATTATTCTATTTTGTAAAGTGTTTCCAAATTCATCAAATTAGTGAATGAAGTTAGAGGTTTTTTTATAGAGAAGATTATGCTTTAATGGAGAGTTTTGGATATGTGAATCCAAGCGATTGAGTCTAGTTTTCTTCAATCCGGGTATCTCTTTTTTCATTAGATCGTCGGATAACTGAGCCGACTGACCATACGAGCCACCAGTTTGCTATATGAATGTGTGAGCTCTATGGTTTGTCTCGGGACTCCCAACGTTCTGTTCCAAGTGCCAATCGAAATACAAATTTTAGATCTCCTGTTGGCGAGAGACTATCTGATGTATCATGAGATTAGCCACACTATGTATCACTCCTCAAATTGTGTATTTATTTTAAAATTGAATTTAGGTCTACATCCATATTTTCACAGTGCTTTATTAAAATGTGATACATATTGTAGCTCATCTTATTATAATACAACATAAATATTTCCCTATTTGCCGACTGATCTAGCAAATATTAAGAAAGGAAAATAAAGAATTTAAAAGATGCATATTCAAAATTTTAAATCTCTATGTACTTTAAAATATAAAATGATAGGATTTGAGAGAAATTTAACTAATCTAAACTTAGATAACTATTCAATTTTTAAACTTTTAAATTTGAGGGGTGGTTAGTATTTGGATTTTTTTTTTTTTGTTTAGTATTACTAAGATTCATTAGGTGATGCACAGGTATTTGAGTAATTATTAGAAAATTTAGATTGGGCTAATATGACAGCCCTACATAATTGAGTTACCATCCAAATTATTTTTTGGTAGACTATTTGGTTTGAGAGAAATTATTGAACATTCACTGGTCGTATTTATCCGATGCGTATTATTTATAATTCTATTATTATGATGTTTTCTGATATTTATTTCAGAAAGAAAGCTGATAGAGTCCGTCAGGGAGCTAATTGTTTTTCACGATGACTTACGAGCTCGATAACTTATTAAATAACGTTTTTTTTAGTTTTTTAATTTGTTTTCTCTTCATTTATACTTCTGTCGTTCGTTGTGCTCAAATAATTTTCATCATTTTTAATATACATCAACTTTTAAAAATAAAATAAAAATAAATATATATTTTTTTAATATTTGGTTACATGAACTTATTCATTTTTATTTTATAAAAATAAACTCTTTTATGAATAAAACTTCATCCATCCAAAATTATTAAAATTTTAACTATTTTATTTAATATTATGAAATATTTTAATAAATTATTAGTTACACTCTAGTTATTGATTTTAAATATATTTCATTAAATTTCAATTATTTTACTATTAATTAGTTAAATATTATTTTATTATTAGTTGGATTTATCGTTATAAAATTATAACTATTAATATATCTATAATTTTAAATTATACATCTAAAAATAATAAAATTTTGAAGATAATATATTATTTAATTAAAATATAAGAACATTTGATAATACAAAAACTGAAAAGTAATAATTTTATTCAAAGTTGATATAAAAAATTGAGATGCACAATAATATATATATATATATGAAATTAAAGGGCATAAATGATAAATATATTTTTAATTATATATTTACATATATTAATATAATTGTTTTTATTAATTATTAACTTTTGTAAATTATAAATTAATAAATATTTTTGAAAATTATTAATAATTATAATTTACTTATATATATAATTATAATTTTAAATTATTTATATAACTGAAAAGTTAATTAATAAAGAAATAATTAGAAAACTAATTAAGAGGTTATAATAAAATATTTCAAAATAAAATAAATGTGGAAGTTAACCACATGTTTAGTAATAATATAGAATATTTTAAGATAATAATTTTACATTGAAATCTTTTAATAAGATTAATTTATATATATAATAAAATATTATTTTAAATTATAAGATTATATAAATATTTTAATAAATATTCTAAATCAATATTAAAAATAAAATTATATAAATAAAACAAATTTAAAATAAAATCATTGTTTAAAAATATTTTATTTGATTTTTTAAGAACAATAAATGGATTATATATATATATTTGAATTATTAATTTTATTACAAAAAATAAATCATAATTTTAAAATATTTTATTATTTATTATTTTAAAAAATGATTAGGCTAAAATATTAAATATATAATATAAAATAATCATAAAGATTTTTTATTTTTTAGAACGTGCCTACAAGATTGTATATAGTGTTTGTTTGATTGGATTAAAACATAGTTATGAGTTTTAACTCTATCAATTACTAGTTAAGAGTCTATATAATTTTATTTTAACTAAATAAATATGACATATTTGTTGTTGCTACCCTAAATGCTAATGCCTCTTTATTAAGCACATGAATGCCTGATAGAGAAATCAAATTCATGTATATAAATAAAATATTTTCATAAAGTATATATTAAACATCTAGTAAAGTCCTGGGTTCGAGCCCGTCAGACGGCAAGTTCTGCGCCTGGTTAATTGGTTAAGTATGTTTGCGGGCACCCGCGGGGATTAGTCGCACTCCATAGGAGTAGCGGAACCCAGCGTTCTCAAAAAAAAAAAACATCTAGTAAAGTCTATAATTAAATATGAAATTCTTACATAAATAAATAGTGTTCGTGAACATTATTGAGATTTTAGGAAAAAATAGATTACTCATATTAGAGATGAAGAGACGAAGAGTGAGCCAAAATGAAAAATTACATGGGGTTGACTCCAATTTTTTTCGCAAACCAAATCCTCAGCACCTCAGATTTAACTTTCTATGCTTCGCTTTTTTTTTCTTGTAATTGATATAATAAATTAATTAATTCAAACATATAAAATAAAAGATTGTAAAACATTACTTTATGAAATTATGAAATAAAACAGTACATTCAAAACATTTAGCATACACATTATTGAAGTTGTGTCCTTCTATTCTTTTTAATAAAAAAAATAAAAAAAAATAAAACACTAAACTATTTAAATTAAAATAAATTAAAAATATATTTAATTAATCATTTTAAATTTAAATTAGACTTATCATTCATCAAAATGAGATAATATATACCTTAAAAATAATTTGTGAATTTACATGAAATGAGAAAATATATTAATTATTTATTGAATTAACTAAAAAAATTAAATTATTAGATTTTTTAATAGTTATTTTTTATTATATATTTGTACTTTTAATATTTTTTTTAATTCAAATCACTCATATTTTAATAATTAAAAAAAATAATCTAACTAGCAATAACTTAGAACACATTCATTAATTGTTTGACCAATAAATAATATTATAATTAAGTTAAGTAAGGATAAAATGCCTTTATGTATTCATATTAAAAAAATATTAACCAAATATTTCAAAAAATGATTTTCAATAAAACTACTTTCTTATGAATCATTGTCACTAAATTGTTAATTCAAATAAATTTTGATGTGGAGAAAGAAATTATATTAAAAATGCGAAATTAATTTCTATAAGGACTTATTCGAACATAAAAAAAAAACATAAAATGCTAATTTAATTTAATTTAATTTATAAAAATAAAAAGTAAAAAGAAGTTTTGCTAAGTGGGAACAGATATATGGGAATTAAATAATAGAAGAGAGAGAAAAAGGTATCTCTCTAGTGTACCGATTTTTCGGGCGATGGAAAAACAGGAAAATGAAATTCTGATCTAGCTTTTTATTTCATAATACTTACTCATATTAAGATGAAGAGCAATTAGAAGAAAATGAAGAGTTAGGGTAAAGAGAGAAAAAAATTGATAAGGAAAAATTTTAATGTTTTGTTTGAATGAAAAAAAAATTAAAGTAATGTAAATTAAAAATAAATAAAAAATATGTGGATATTACATGTGGCAAAATTTTTAAATCCATTTAACTTTTCCGTTATTTTAAATAAATTTGACATTTTTTGACAAATTAGTATATATAAATAGAATTTTGATGTAAATTTGTCATTTTCTTACAACTTTGTGTGTAAAATTGACATTCTTCTCATTCAATAACTGGTTGAGAAATAGGTAAAATGTGAGGAGAAAGAAGAGAGATAAAATTTATTAATTTTTCAAGAATCAGATTGTACTACATTATTCCTTTAAAATTCTCTCACAAATTCTTTTTCTCAATCATTTTCTCAGCTTTCGTGCAATAAATCCTTTATCAAACAATTACCAAACAATTAGATGTTACCAAACAAATTAGGCGTAAGCATATATGATATTACCAATTTGAGTATATATATATATTTATTTTATTTTGACTAGAGGGCAGGATTGTATATGTGACTATAAAAGGCAAGGAAGATCTAGTCGAAATACTAAATTAATATGAGAACAAAGAGCTCCTTGACAAATAAATTAATGGCAGGCCAATCTAGTAAGAGTGCATCTGCAGCCAAGAAAGAGTTGGTTTTCACGGTGAGAAGACAGGAACCAGAGCTTGTGGTTCCGGCTAAGCTGACCCCTCGTGTTCACTTGTCACTTTCAGACATTGATGACCAAGAGGGTCTTCGTTTTCATCTTCCCCACATACACTTCTATGACAGCTCCTCCCACTTCCTACAGAGTGATAGAGATGATCCAGTTAAGGTTATTCGTGAAGCCCTCTCCGAGGTCCTTGTCTTTTACTATCCATTAGCAGGCCGCTTAAGGGAGGGGCAAGAGCGCAAACTCATCGTGGATTGCACCGGAGAAGTAGGAATCTTGTTTATAGAGGCCGATGCTGACGTCACCCTCATGCAGCTGGGCGTCCCCCTTCAACCTCCATTCCCTTACTTGGAAGACCTTCTTCTTCACGATGATGTTCCAGGTTCAGACGGTATACATGGATGCCCATTGCTTTTATTTCAGGTCACGCGCCTCACGTGCGGTGGCTTCGTCGTGGGATACCGCTTCAACCACGCCATGTGCGACCAGATAGGCATTGTTCAATTCCTAATTGCTGTCGGAGAACTTGCACGAGGGAAATCACTTTCTGTACCGCCCGTATGGGAAAGAAAACTGTTGAGCGCCAGGGATCCACCACGCGTGACTTTCACTCATCACGAATACGATGAGTTGGTCGACGGAGGAGCCCCTCTTGAGGATTTAGTTCATCGTTCTTTCTTTTTTGGGTCCTCGGAAATTGAGACATTGAGACGGCTCGTCCCTAGTCCTGAGCAGCTCGGTCGTCGCTGTACCTCATTCGACTTGATGACGGCCTGCATCTGGCGATGCCGCACCATCGCTCTCGGATTGGAACCAAACGAGGATGTGCGGGTTCTTTGTACGGTCAATGCCCGCAACAAGTATAAACCCCCCCTCCCAACCGGTTACTACGGCAACGCTATTGGGTTTCCGGCTGCTTTGAGCACGGCGGGTATGCTATGCAAAGAGCCGTTGGGTTACGCATTGAAGTTGGTATTGGAAGCTAAAGAGGATGTGACAGAGGAGTACATGAAGTCCACGGCTGACCTCATGGTGTTGAGGGGACGACCTCCCTTCACGGGGACACGCACTTTTTCAATTTCAGACTTGAGGCGAGTAGGGTTTAGGGATGTCGACTTTGGTTGGGGAAAGGCTGGCTATGGTGGAGTAGCCAAGTCCGGCATAGGAGTCAAACCTAGGTTGTTCGACTTTTATGTATCCGGTAAGAATGATAAAGACCAGGATGGAGCTCTCTTGCTCATCTCCCTTCCACCGACTGCCATGAAGGTATTCGAGGAGGAACTACAACGCCTACTTAAAAAAGGTTATCACATCCTATCAACTTTATAAGCATATCAATGGAATAGAATGGATGACCGATTTCAAAATATTTATGATATTATGCAATTTGTACAACTAGAATCTTATCTTGGTTGAAAATCCTCTATAAAAATAAAGACTATGTATTGGCGATATAAAAATAAAGACTATGTATTGGCGATATGAGTATTAAGTAATAATAGCATGACACTTTAAATTTGATAGAAGTGTTTTTTTAATTTGTTTTTTTTATATTTTGTACAGAAAATAGTATGCTGATCAGCTGATGAAAGTATATGTAATATTGATATAGTTTATACTTTATACCAATTGACGTGAATTAATTCTGATATTTCAATATAACAAAAATGATAAAATAAAAATTATCAACGTCTAAATGTTGAAGAATATTAATTATTATATATTATAACTCAAAACAGCTACAATTTTGAATAAGAGAACAAAAATAATTATACTTAAAAGCATTGTATTATTATTGTCAATAAATTGACGTTCTAATGAAAAGAACAATAAAAAATAATCTTAAAAAATTTAATATTTGTTTAAGAATTATGAGTATTATTTAACATTAAACCTGCAAACAATTATTATTTTTTTCTCAATATCAACTCAACGTGGAGGGATGGATTTCTTGATATCATCGTAAACTTAATTGGTTACTTCCAATTATGAATCTAATTTACTATAAAACATTTGCACAAACTAAGAATGTATTTCTCGTTTATCAACAGAAATTTCAACTAGTTTTCAACATATATCACCACCACTCATATAAATCTCTATAATGTTTTCGATTTTATACTAATTAATTAGGATTTAAACTGCAGTTTTAAAATGAAATGTAGATTTAAACTTTACATTTTTAATTTTATGTATTCATGAATTAATCATTAAAAATATGTTTTTGAAACTATTTTCTGAATGTCTTATATGGTTTTGCAAAATATTATTGAAATGGGTATTCTAATTCTAATTCTAAATCTATTAAATTTGATATTTTTGAAAAACTATAAAATTATAATTTAATTACAATGTTAAAAAAAAAAATAAAAACAATTTAAATATTATATACTTTATTAAAATATTAGTTTAACATAATCTATTAAGATCTATTAAGATGACTCAAATACCAAGAGTGTTTGTTTAGGTTCGATTTTTATTAAGAAAAAACATTGTAACTTCCTAAATCCTAAAACAAAATCAATTTGATAGGTTAATTTTCTAATTTCAATAAAACATTATTAGACATGTTAAATTCTTAAATTTAAAAAAAGGAAATTATCAATCAAACATATTAATCATGTTGCAAATGATAAAATAATAAAACAATTTGTTAAAAAAATAAATATTAAAATCACAATATTTTTTTTTGAAATAAGAACTAGAATGACACTCCACAAACATGACTTTCCGCTTCAACTCAAAGCGTTTTCAGTTGAAATCAAACTCGTGATATTTTGGTCTTTTAAGCCGACTCTTACTGCTAGTTATTTTGATGAGTAAAATATTAAAATTACAATTCCGAATTAAAAATAATAGAATTAATAATTATAAAATTTAATTGGTTTAAATCTATTAAAATTTCAATTCTTAATCTTAAAATGTCTAATAAACATAAGAATTGAAATCACACCTTCAATTTCAATTACAATTCTAATTTTAATTTTAATTTTTTAAAATGATATTGGGAGATAAACAATTATACATACTATCATTGTTGAAATTATATTTGTAATTTTATATAAAGTTAATTTCATGTATTTTATGAAGATGGATTGAGACTATTATATGTTTAATTATATTTTTTTTTGTAAGCTTTGGGGAGGAATTCAAAATTTGGAATTTAAGGGATTTAAGTTTCCAAACTATTTGAGATTAATTAGAAAGAGAGAGTGGCCCCTTTAATGATATGAAATCCGAATCTAAAGTGTTTCTCTAGAAAATTAGGAATGTGGTATTTCTTATTGGGGATTGGAGGTGTTTGGTCAATTTATCTTTTTTTGTAGGTATCTAGACAAAGTTTGGTATTTCTTGAAATTTTATGATTTAATCTATAATTGGCTATAATTTAAAAAAATTTAGGTATCTACTCAAAGTTTGGTAGGTTGACCTGTATAAAGTTGAAATGGTGGGGACAGTTTGATCTATAATAGGTTATAATTTATCTTTTAAGGTATCTACACAAAGTTTGGTATTTTTTGAAATTTTCGGATTTAATCTATAGTTGGCTATAATTAAAAAAAAAAATAGGTATCTACTCAAAGTTTGGTATTTCTTGACATTTTGGGGAAACCTTTTGGATAAAGTTCGTAATGGTGTGGGGTGGGGGCGGTTTGATCTATAATATGTTATCATTTATCAATTTTTTTAGGTATATACCTATGGCGCTTGATCAAATAAAAAAATGAGAATAGAAATGAGATTGATAAATGTGTGAAATGAGAATGGATATGAATATGAATATGATTGTGTTAAGGCTTGAATTATAACTTAGCTTTCTGAGTTCTTTATTTCAAGAATCAAGTTCTTGATTGTTGGGACCGAGTGAGAATTCTATAATCAAGCGCAACAAAAATAGTATGAGAAGAGAATTCAAGGTTAGAGGAAAGAAGAAACAAAGATGAGAAGAGAATACTGCTAGAATATACCTAATAGTCCAAGATAGAGGTTCAAGACCGAGAATTAAGAGTAAGAACTTTCACAAAGTTTTCATTCATACTCAAAAAGGGGGGTGGGCATCAGCATATATAGCGGCTGAATTACCCAAGAGTAGTCGGTTATAATTCTGTTACAATAACTTTTAGGGACTTAATCAACAATCAGTTTTGTGGGAAATAGAAAAACAGAATTAAAATATTGTTATGCTACGAAAACAGAATTCGCGACTGAGTCTCTAGCCCAAGTGTTCCATAGGACCGTGGAAGGTGATGTTTCTTATTCGTAGACCGTAACATCATCTCCCTCATCAGAAGTTCGTTGACCCCGACGAAGAGACTTTTGTCTTGTTTTCCTCCTTGTTTCCAGCATCTCCCGGCATTGAATGTTTATCACTTCAGCATCTTCCCAAGTTTGGTGTTCTATTTGGGCCCCATCCCAATTGATCAGCAGTTGTCTTTTCATTTTCCCATACACCATGATGTCTTGTTCACCCACAATTTTGTCGGTCCTGTTTGGTTGTGTACTAAGTTGGAGAATATTTTCAATAGCAGCAGGGGTTCCTTGGAATGATTTTAATTGCGAGACATGGAAGACATTGTGTATCCTAGTGTCGGTCCCGAGTTCCAGCTTGTAAGAAATTTCCCCAATCCTTTCCAGTAGTTGAAATGGCCCAAAATACTTTGGTGAGAGCTTGTGGAATAACTTATGGACCGAGTGTTGTCTATATGGCTGTAACTTCAGTAATGCCCAACTACCCACTTGCAACGTGACATCTTTTCTCTTTTTATCCTACTGCTGCTTCATACGATTCTGAGCTCTTTTCAAATGGAATTTTATGAGTTGGAGTGTGGCTTCCCTGGCTGTTAATGATACGTTCACTTCTTCCACTCTCGAGTCTCCTATTACATACTGTGTGTGGATAGGAGGGGGGTATCCATATATTGCTTTGAAATGTGTTGTTTGTATTACTGTATGGAAATTAGTGTTATACCACCATTCTGCCAAGGGTAACCAGTGTACCCAATCTTTCAGAGTTTGGCCGGCCATGCAGCATAGATAAGTGACCAAGCATTTATTGACTATCTCAGTCTGGCCATCCATCTGGGGGTGATAGGCTGAAGATAAAGCTTACTTTACTCATTGTATCTTTAAGAATTCTCGCCAGAAGGTGCTTAAGAACACTTTGTCCCGATCGCTGATGATGGTTGTTGGCATTCCGTGGAGCTTAGAAATGTTGTCCACAAATAATTCAACTATTGTCCGAGCAAACAAAGGGTATTGTAGACTCATAAAGTGGGCCATTTTCAATAGTTTGTCAACTACCACAAATATAACACTTTTACCTTTGGACTTAGGCAAGCTTTCAATGAAATCCATGGAGACCGATTCCCAAAATCGATTGGGAATTGCTAAGGGATGAAGTTGACCCTTATACGCTAAGTTATCAGATTTATTCTTTTGGCAAGCTTCACAGGTTCGAACAAATTCTCTAATAACTTTAAGCATCTCTGGCCAAGAATAAACTAGCTGCATTTTCTTCTAGGTGACCAGCGTCCCCGAATGTCCCCATTCTACTCCCAAATGCATGGCTGTAATTAAGGTATTTATAAGATCGTTATTCTTTCCCACCACTAGTCGGTCCCTTTTTCTTAACATCCCTTGGTCATATGAGCATTCAGGGTGAGAATCAGCATTAGCACGAATTTCACAAATGATTTTGGCTAAGTTGGGATCTTCTTCATAGCTTTCCTGAATTTATTTTTGGATGACAGTGTGATAGACCAAAATTCCTGCACATTGGACCCCTGCTACCCGCCTGGACAAAGTATCTGCCACCAGGTTTTTTTTCCCTTTTATATTGAACAACAAAATCATATCCCACCAATTTGTATAGCCATTTTTCTTGTGTCGGGGTTTGAACTCTTTGTTCCAGCAAGTATTTGAGAGCTTCATGATCGGTCTTCACAATGAATTACTTGTATCTAAGGTAGGATCTCCACTTCTCCACCGCAAAGGTCAAGGCCATCAGCTCCTTTTCATACGTGGATGATGGTAACTTCTCTGGTTCAATTGTCTTGCTTATGAATGAAATGGGTCGTCCTTCTTGCATTGATATTGCCCCTATACCAGCTCCACTTGCATCGGTCTCTACTACAAAGGGAATATTGAAGTTTGGAAGTACTAGGACAGGAGGGGAAAGCATACGTTGTTTCAACAACAAAAATGCATCTTCAGCTTCTTTATTCCATGCAAACTAACATTTTTTCAACAGGGCAATGAGGGGTCGTGCTATAGAGCGGTAGCCTTTTATAAATCTTCTATAGTATCCGGTCAGACCAAGAAACTCTTTCAATTGTTTAGTAGATTCTAGAACTGGCCATGTGCTCATTGCTTCTAATTTTGCTGGATCAGTGGATACACCATTCTCGTCAAGAATATGGCCTAGATAGGCTTGCACCCAAAATTGCATTTCCCCTGTTAAGGAATAACTAGTTATGTTGCAATATTGAAAGTACCTTATGTAAGTGGTGGATATGTTCCTTCCAACTCGGGATGTATACTAGGATGTCATCAAAAAATACTAGCACGAATTTCCTTAGGAATGATTTTAGGGTTGCATTCATTAAGCTTTAGAAGGAGGAAGGAGCATTGGTTAAGCGGAAGGACATCACCACAAACTCATACAGGCCTTTGTGAGTCTGGAATGTTGTTTTGTGGCAGTCACTTGGGTGCATCCTAGTCTGGTGGAATCCTGAACGCAAATCCAGCTTGGAAAAGAACCCGGACCCATGCAATTCTTAATGACCGAGATAGGAAACTTATCTTTGATAGTTGATGAGTTTAGCCGCCTATAATCAATACACATTCTCTAGGATAAGTCTTTCTTTCGGACCAGTACCACAAGGGCGGCAAAAGAGTTGTGGCTTCTCCTTATGGCTCCCCTGTCCAGCATATCGTTGACCAAATGTTTATTTTTTGTCTTTTGCAAGGCAAGATACCGGTAAGGATGCAGGCATACAGCTTTTGTGCCCTCCTTTAGTGGAATGCGGTGATCATGTTCCCTAGATGGTGGTAAGTCTTTAGGTTGCTGGAATATTGGGTTGAAGTCATCTAACATTTGCTAAAGGTCTTCAGGAATATCTTCTAGCGCCATTATAGTGAGTGAGAAAAATTGTGCTTCGTTTTCACTTTTTATTTGGACCAGGGCAAAAACATTGCCTTTCTTTAATAACTTCTCTAGGTGGTCACTCTGCATTAGGTTGATCTGTGTATGGGGTATGCCTTGCAGGACCGTGGTTATCCCTTCCTTTTCATAAGAAATGGTTAGTTTTTCAAAGTCACATTTGGAAGGACCTAGAGTAATCAGTCACTCGATGCCCAACACAATATCATACCCTGTCATGGTTATCACTTTCATGTTTGTTTGATAAAATTTACCTTCCATAGACCATTTCAGATATTTGAAAAAGCTAAAGCATAGAATGTTTGAGTCGTCTACCACTCGAACTGATAGCACTTGGGTGGGAAGGATGTTATGGATAATGTTCTTCATTATCCTGCTATTAATGAAGTTATGAGTGCTGCTTGTATCAATTAAAATCACAACTGGCAGGTTCCCAATCTTACCAAGAATCTAGAGTGTTTGGAAATTTTTTGAACCGTTTAAAGCATGTAGCGAAATGGAAGGCTCTTCCCCTACTTCAAGCTGCAAAGGGGAGTCATCAAAGATTATCTCTAGAGTAGGTTTTGGGAAACTTGGGACGCTTTCTTGGTCATTGGCCAAGACCATGAATAACTTTGATTTACACATGTGGTTGGGTTGCCATTTTTCATCATAAGTGTAGCATAGGCTCTTCTTTCTCTTTTCATCCATTGATACGGGGTCTAATTGCTTAATTTGGCCCTAGTTTGCACTTGAAGAGGATCCATAAGATGAGCTCGACTTGATGTATGGAGTTCTATTCGTGCTTTTGCCAACTTGGTTTAACATTGATTGGATTGGGTAGTAGCGGTGGTTCAGCGCTGTATAAGTGTCCGCTGCTCATCAGGGATTTATATGTCGCTTCTTGGACCTTGGTCATGGCCATGGATTCATTTAAATATTCAGGAAAACACAACCTGATACAGTTTGCAATCTCCTCCCTCAGACCGGACAAGTAGCAATCTATAACGTATTTCTTTGGCATGCTGTAGAGTTTTTGAGAGATCGACATGTATTACAGATTGTATTCGTGAACAGAATCAATCTGTTTCAGATTCATTAATTGTTTCATTAAAGTATCATGTATAGAGGGCCCGAATTGCATCATAAGGTCTCTCTTGAACACGTCCCAAGATAAGGCTTCCATATGGTTGCGGTTCTAGAGATAAGATCCATACCACATTCTTGATTTGCTAGAAAAGTGAATGGGTGAAATTTCTAGTTTAGTGGCATCCCTAGTCTTGTCCACCCTGAAGAATTGCTTGGTGGATATTAGTCAGCCCTCCACATCGGACCCATCGAATCGAGGAAAGTCGACCTTGGTTAGCCGGGTTGGAGGAACAAAGTGTGTGTTGCGATTCTGGCTATGGAGTTGGGGCCTAAACGGGGAAGGACCGTGCCAAGAATTATCATCATAAGGTCTGTTGCGGGGATTTTGCCCATTTCCAGATGCCCCGCTCTCAAAGGCTGCCATTCGTTCTTTAGCCGCATCAAATCTTCGGTCCATTGCATCTTGCATAGCAGCTGTTTGTTGGGACAAATTTTCAATAAGGGCCTTAAACGCATCCATTTCTGCCTGTTGGTGAGTTTCTACCATTTGGAGAATTGACTAGCTCTGATACCAATATGTTAAGGCTTGAATTATAACTTAGTTTTCTGAGTTCTTTATTTCAAGAATCAAGTTCTTGATTGATGGGACCAAGTGAGAATTCTATAATCAAGCGCAATGGAAATAGTATGAGAAGAGAATTCAAGGTTAGAGGAAAGAAGAAACAAATATGAGAAGAGAATACTACTAGAATATACCTAACAGTCTAGGATAGAGGTTCAAGACCGAGAATTAAGAGTAAGAACTTTCACAAAGCTTTCATTCATACCCAAAAAAGGAGTGGGCATCAGCATATATAGCGGCTGAATTACCCAAGAGTAGTCGGTTATAATTTTGTTACAACAACTTTTAGGGACTTAATCAACAATCAGTTTTGTGGGAAGTAGAAAAACATAATTAAAATATTATTATGCTACGAAAATAGAATTCCCGACCGAGTCTCTAGCCCAAGTGTTCCATAGGACCGTGGAGGGTGTTGTTTCTTATTCGTGGACCGTAACAGATTGATAGAAGTGTAGGAATCTATTCCAAGTTTAATATTTCTTGCAATTTGGGTGTTTCATTTATAATTGACTATAATACTTTTTCTTAGGTATCTATTAAATGTTTAAAACAAGTTTACATCTTGCTCGACCTCATTAAAGAAATTCTTGAATTTGAAAATAAAAAGTTAAAAACATATTTACACACGTATTTACAAGAAGGCTTGATCGCAATGTGATTTTTAAATCAAGAATATCATAAGAAAATAAAGTTGGGGGTTCTAGCATAAAGAAAACTCATTAAAGGGAATATTGGTATTCTCTTCTTTTTTTTTTCAAACGAGAAAAAAATACTATAAAAAATGAAAGAAGAAAACTTTGAATTCGAAATAAGAGCTTTTATTTTGAAGAAAAAAAATTTGTATCATGAGAGTAATATTGTACACACTTATTTTTTACACCTCAATTGCAATTTTAAAATAATTTGAGTCATCGAAAATTATTTTCTAAAAATTTATATACGAGCTCATTGTACGAGATCAAAATAAAGAATTAATTTGGGAACAATTTCATATCAAACGTTTTCAAAATAATTAAAAACTGAACTATTTTCAAATAAAACCTAGAATGGTTCAAATTAAATTAATGAAATTGGCTAAATAAAATATATATATATATAATTAATTTTGTTTAGGTTTGTTTTGCAAGAAAAAATGTTGACGGAAGGTGGCCAACGATCGCCGTGTACGGCCGCCAGACAATCGTATATGGTTAGTCTCCAATACACCAAAACGATGTTGTTTCATTAGACATCAATATTCTTCCTCATAACGTTGACACGAGGTGTGTTGAAAATAAAATTGAAGAATCGTCTTAAAGTTTATAGTTTTATTTAATAGTAGAAGTTATTATCTTTTTTGTTTGATAAGTTTCTTAATAAACGTTAATTCTGAAAGTTTAAGAGTCAATGAGGTTTTAGAAGTTTAAGAGTTTTTTTATTCTATTATAAATAGAATAGTTGTATGCGAGTAACGTGAAGAAACACTATTGAAATAAAATAAAGTATATTCCCTTTCTTTTGAATCTTATTATTTTGAGTGTTGTTAGTGAATACGTTGATTGTCCGCTAATATTTCCAACAAAGTGGTATCAGAGCGAGGATGTATTTGATGTTCTAATATCCGCTTCTTATGAATGACATTTATCATAGTTGGTCTATATGAGTAAAGGTGTTACTTGGTTCCCAAGGTGCATGGGAAATTGCTAGCGATGGGATTGTCGACCCTACCGAGGATGCGACGTTGGCCTTGATTCAAGCGTTCAAGAAGAATAAAAAAAGATCAGCATGCCCTTTCTAGCATTCACCAGTGTTTGGATGATGTTATTTGTAAGAAAGTAGCAAATGCCTCAACGTTTAAGGAGGCATGGGGAATTCTAGAAAATTCCCACATAGGAATTATTAAGGTAAAACAAAGTGTGGCTTCAAATTTTACGGGGAGAATTTGAAGGTCTTCATTAGGAAGCGTTGGAGTCTATTTTGACTATTTCACGTGGATCTTATCTATCGTCAACCAGATAAAGCGAAATGGCGAAAACATAGAAGGCGTTTGAGTAATCGAGAAAATTTTCACTCTCTACATCAAAGATTTGACCATGCAGTGGTTGCAATCAAAGAGAATAGAGATTAGGAGAAACTCGCAATCGACGAATTAAATGGATCATTACGGGTGCACAAGAAACGGATGAACACACACAAGAAGGAGCCTTTAGAGCAAGCCCTTCTAGTCAAGCATTCGTTTGGCAAAAGGGGGAGTGTAGTTCATTGAGGTTGAGGTCGAGGTCGAGGTTATTTTCGTGGTGGCGGTTGAGGATATGGCATAAATCCAGATATCGAGAGAGCAAATGATGAAAAGTCTCGAGGAAATCCAAGAGGTAGTGGTAGAGGAAGTAAAAGAGGACATAGACGAGGATGAGAACAAGGAAGTGACGGATAGGAGAATGGATATCGTAATCTTTGGCTACGAGATGGAAGCGCTAAACTAATTGTGAAGATGACAATGTCGAAGAATAAGATGTTTTCACTCCCAGTTCAAACTGAATGGCCAAATTACTTACAAGTGTTAGTGACAGATCCAGCGTGGTGCAAGCACATTAGAAAGGAACATCTCAATTTTAGTAGCCTAAAAATGATGTCCGAAAATAAAATGATGATGGGGATGTCTTTGATCAATCATTCGGATCCACATTGTAAAGTGTGTCTTCTAGGAAAACACAGAAGAAAAAACTTTCAGAAGGAAGCAACGTCAAGAGAAAACAAAGCCACTCAAATTAATTCATGACGTTGTTTGTGAACCGATCAATCCATCGTCTTATGGTAAAAGTAATTATTTCTTACTTTTCATCGATAATTTTAGTTAGAAGACTTGGGTTTATTTCTTGAAAGAAAAATCTAAAAGTTTTGATACTTTTAAGAATTTTAGAACTTTGGTGGATAAAGAGTCTGGCTATATGATTCGGAGTTTAGAACCAATAAAGGGGGATAACTTATTTATGATGTCTTTAACCGTTTTTGTGAAGAAAATGGAATGAGGCGTTTCCTTACAACTCCAAGATCCCCACAACAAAATGGAATAGCTGAAAGAAAGAATCGGTTCATCCTCAACATGGTTGGAGCATTATGATACATAATAAGATTCCACAAGAATTTTGTATGGAAGTAGTAGCTTGTTTAGTGTATCTCCTCAACCGTTGTCCCACCCAAAGCGTGAAAGACCTAACACCAATTGAAGCTTAGAGCGGAAAGAAGTCATATGCATCTAACCTAAGGATTTTTAGGAGTATTACTTACAATCATGTGCCGGAGCAAGAGAGAACCAAACTTCATGATAAAAGCGAGACGTTTTTGGTCATCAGCTATGACAGAAAATCAAAGGGGTACAAGCTCTATAATCCTATCAACAGAAAGATTGTTGTGAGTCGTGATATGAAGTTTGATGAACATGCTTCTTGGAATTGGGAAGTACATGAAGATTTTGTCAACGAATTCTTCTCATTCTTCGATGAGAATAACCAAGGAGAAGAAACACGGAAACTCGTGTTTCCTACGATGACAATGAACACATCTACTAGTGCATCTTCATTAAGTGGAAACACTAATGAAGGATCACGAAAGATATAGTCGGATTGATGCTTATTTTCGTGAGAAGTGATTTGAAATATGTCCACATGAGTATGCATTTTATGTAAAATGGATAAAAATGAATATTGTTTGATCGTTTACCTATACGTGGATGATATTATTTTCACATGAAATAATCTGAGTCTTTTTGAAGATTTTAAGAATGATATGGCCCGAGAATTTGAGACGACATATATTGGCTTAATGTCATTTACCTCGAATTATAAGTGTGTCAATCGGATGATGGAATTTTTGTTGGGCAACAAGCATATGTGAAGGAAACTCTTAATAGATTCAATATGTCAAATAGTAAATCGGTGGCTACTCCTATGGAGGTTGGAGTTAAATTGAGCAAGGATAAAAAGGGAGAAAAATTGGATCCCACACTATTCAAAAGTTTTGTTCGATGACTAAGTTATTTGACATGTAATCGGTCAAATATTCTTTTTAGTGTGGAAATTATTTGTCAATTTATGCAGGTGCCCACGACAGAGCACATGAAGGCAACAAAGAGGATTTTGAGATATTTAAAATGTACTATTGATTTTGGACTAGTTTATTCATCGTCCAATTAACTTTAACTTGTTGGATATTCCGATAGTGATTTTGTTAGAGATATAGATGATCGGAAGAGAACAACTAGATTTGTGTTTTTTTATGGGGTCTAATGTAATTTTGTGAACTTCGAATAAATAAGCAATAGTCTCTCAATCATTTTGTGAAGCTAATATGTTGCGATGACAACATGCGTTTGTCACACAATCTGGCTAAGAAGAATGTTGAAGGATATAGGTTTGTTAAAGAATGAAGCGTCCACAAATTTTGTCGACAACAAGTCTACTCAAGCTCTATCTAGGAAACATGTTTTTCATGATCGAAGTAAACACATCGATACACGCTATCACTTCATCTGAGAGAGTGTTACAAAAAAGAGATTAGACTTGAATATGTAAAATATGTTGATCAAGTTGCAGATATTTTACAAAGCCTCTTAGAGTGGAGGTTTTTAGTAGAATGAGGAGTATACTTAGAATCATGGAGAATAATTAATTTTACGGGAGAGTGTTGAAAATAAAATTAATTAAGAAATCAAAGAGTCGTCTGAAAGTTTAAGGTCTAGTTAATAGTAGAAGTTGTTATCTTTTGTTTAATAGGTTTCTTAATAAACGTTAATTTTAAAAGTTTAAGAGTCAATGAGGTTTTAGAAGTTTAAAAAAAAATTGTTCTATTATAAATAGAATAGCTGCATGAAGAAACACAATGGAAATGAAATAAAATATTTCCCCTTTCTTTTGAATCTTATAATTCTGAGTGTTGTGAGAGAATATGTCGATTGTCCATTAACGTTTCCAAAAAGGTGGTCAATCATTTGAAAAAACAAATGTTAAAATATATATTTCTTTTGTTACTCCACCAAATGGAATGATTCAAAAAGGGGAAATTATCATGATGACCCAATGATCATTTCCCCCTTATCCTCATGACATCATGGTGACAAATACATATGAATTCAGCAAAGAAAATGACTGGTCAATCACATTATTTTTATGAGATGAAAACTATGTCATACAATGTCTTTTAACGTGCTTAATTTTCATCATCAGTGTTTATATGATAATCAGCCCATGTGTTTATATGCATTGTAAGACAAATGGTATAAAATGACCCTCACTTGAAATTTAAGTTTTATACCACACATATATCAATACTTGTCAAGGTTGTGATCACTTAATGTTGGTTCTACTAAAGTAGGAGTGCATTTTGCTATCTTGGTTAGGCATGATGGAGTAATAGTGCTAATCATATGTTTGAATATGGTTAGACTTATTAGAATATCAAAACAGTTTTGGTCCTAATGGTATTAGATGAGATTTTTTAAACATGCTATAATATTTGATATCATGATCTCATAAATTATCTAATAATTATAAGAGATGTAATTGATAAGTTGTTATCTACCTAAATAACCTAATTTTTAGTGTCATGTCAAAGATGACTTGAAATTATGTGAAATATGGATCTTAGTCTGGTAAGTTTAAATTTTAGTTATTATGAATAATTATTTTGAGTATAATTCTTAGTGGGAATATTTTATTTATTTATCATCCTATAATATGATCTTTAATATTTTCATTTCATGTTTTCATTTCATATATGTTATGTAAATTATGGCATCTTATGGCACTACGTCTAACTCGTTTATGCGATCTATCCTTGAGAAGGAAAAACTTAATGGAACCAACTTCCTTGACTGGTCTCAAAACTTGAGAATTGTTCTTAGGCAAGAGAGAGTTGTATGTCCTAGATGAGGAAGTTCCTGATGAGAAGCCTTCAGCTAATGCATCAAAAAGTCAAAAGATACTTATCAGACGCATCTTAATGATTATATTGATGTTACTTATTTTATGCTTGCCTCCATGACCTCAGAGTTTCAGAAGCAATTCGAGGAAATGGAAACATTTATAATGATGGATCAACTAAAGGCAATGTTTCAAGAACAAGCAAGGCAAGAGAGATTTAACACCATCAAGGAATTTATCAACTACAAGCTAGATATAGAGGTAGTCAAATAAGCCCTCATGTTCTCAAAATGAAGAGTTATATTGAGAAACTTTAGAGGCTAGGCCTAGAGATTAACCGTGAGTTGGCTATAGACTTGGTTCTCCAATACTTGCCTGATACTTTTAATCAGTTTGTTCTAAACTATAATATGCATGGCATGGAAAAAATATTGACTGAGCTGCATGGGATGCTTAAAACTACTAAGAAAAATATCAAGTCTATCCCAGATGTTATGATAGTTCAAAATAGGAAGAATCTCAAGAAAGGGGAAAATCAAGGAAAGGGTAAAGGTAAAGCCAAGGCACCAGATTTTGATGTCAACTCCACGACTAAATATAATACTAAGGTAAGGAAAGATAAAAAGGGACAACAATGTTTTTTCAGCCATTATAATGGCCATTGGAAATGGAATTGCAAACTCTATCTAGAGGATCTAAAGAAGAAGAAGGGTAGTGAAACTACCACTTCATGTATCTTTGTTATTGAAGTAAATATATCTACTTCAACATCTTGAGTATTAGATACTGAATGTGGTTCTCGTATTTGTGCAAGTGTGCAGGGACTAAGAGAGAGTAGGACGTTGGCTAAAGGTGAAATCAATCTTTGCGTCGGGAATGGAGCAAGAGTTGTTGTGTTGGCCGTCGGAACATATAATTTTATTTTACCTTCTAGACTTATTTTAAAATTAAATAATTGTTATTATGTGTCTGCTATGAGCAGAAACATTATTTCTATTTCATGTTTGGATTTGGATGATTTTCGATTTGTAATTTAGAATAATAATTTTTCTATAATTAAAGAAGACATTTTTTATGGTAATGGTTACTTATTTAATGGTCTTTATGTTCTGAACAATGAATCATCCATTGGTAAGTCTATATATAACATTGAAACTAAAAGGTTTAAATGCAATGATCTAAACCCGACATACTTCTAGCATTGTCGTTTGGGGCACATAAATGAGAAGTGTATATCTAGGCTCCATAAGAATGGGTTTCTGAATTCTTTTGATTTTGAATCATTTGAATCTTGTTTATTAGGAAAAATGACAAAGAGCCCTTTCACGGAAAAATGTGAAAGGACAATCGAGCTTTTAAATCTAATACACACTAATGTATGTGGACTAATGAACTCACCCTCTAGAGGAGGTTATTAGTATTTCTTTACATTTACTGACAATTTTTTAATTTTTAGGAAAACAGTTTAGTGTCATTTCATTATAAAAAAAGAGGGAAAAAATACAAAAAATTAAGATCAAATCTAGACAATTTCTAGATTTGACAATGAAACAATAATTGAATTACAAACAACAACAATAATAATCAATTTGCGCCTATAGCGTTTTTACTTTGATTCTACTTGTGACTTTTCAAATGAAATATCTCATATCTGGCAGGGCTTTCTATTCTCTTCATTCATTTCGATTCCTCTCTAGGATTGAATGAGTGCATTTCAATCTGATGTTATATCTCCTCAAATATCTTCAGTAGTTCTACTTCTTCCACTATGAGTTCTTCAATTTCTTTCTTTCCAGATATTGTAGACACTGCTCTAAAGTATTATTTCAGCATACTTACATAGAAGGATTTTCTTTTTGCTTTATTCTTCATCCACTCTTAGATTTTTACTGACAATTTTAATAGATATGGTTATGCTTATTTGATAAAGCATAAATCCGAAACTTTTGAAATGTTCAAATCCTTCAAGAACGAAGTACAAAATCAACTTGGCAAGAATATTAAGAAACTTTGATCAGATCGAGGTGAAGAATATTTAAGTCAAGAATTTATTTACTATCTTAGAGATTGTGAAATTGTTTCACAATTAATTCCACTAGGTACACCACAATGTAATGGGGTATCTGAAAAGAGGAATCGAACTTTATTAGATATGGTTCGATCTATGATGAGTCAAGTAGATCTTTCAATATCTTTATGGGGTTTTTCTTTAGAAACTGCAACGTTCATGTGAACAGAACTCCGACGAAAGCGGTTCAAATGACAACATATGAGATATGGACTAGGAGGTGTCCAAATTTGTCTTTTATGAAGATTTGGGGTTGTAAAGTTTTTGTGAAATGTCCAATTTCAGATAAACTAGCACACAAATCTAACAAATGTGTATTTGAGGGGTATCCAAAAAACTAAAGGATATTACTTTTATCTCACTTCCGAGAACAAAGTGTTTGTGGCTCGGAATTGAACCTTCTTTGAAAGAGAGTTTCTCTCCAAGAACACTAGTAGAAGTAGATTTCAACTCGAAAGAAATTTGAGAACCAAAAACAGACATTCAACCAAGTGAGGAGGCTGATGAACCTCAATCAATCTCACAAGTAATTGTCGAAACTGTACCAATGACACATGAACTTCAGAAGTCTAGTGGGATACGTCATGAGCTTAATAATTATAGATTTCTCGTAACTAGTGATGATGATGTCATGATTATTAATGAGAATGAGCCGACATCTTATCAAAAGGCTATGACAAGTCTAGACTCTGAAGAATGGTTTGACGCCATGAAGTCTGAGATGTAGTCCATGTATGAAAATCAAGTATGGTTCTTGATTGATGCATCTAAAGGTTTAAAAATCATCGGATGCAAATGGTTTTACAAGAAGAAATTTTACATGGACGGCAACGTGCACACTTATAAAGCATGATTGGTTGCAAAAGGTTTTTGACAAATTCATGGTGTGGACTATGATGAGACCTTTTCATCGGTGGAGATGCTTAAATCAATAAAAATTCTTATTGACATTGCTTCATGCTATGATTATGAGATTTGGAAAATGGATGTCAAAACATCGTTTCTTAACGGAAACTTGATCGAGGATGTGTACATGACACAACCCGGGGGTTTTGTCGATCCTAAGAATATTAGTAAAGTGTGCAAGCTTTAGAGATTCATTTATGGATTGAAATAGGCTTCAAGGAGTTGGAATCTTCATTTTGATTAAACAATCAAAGAGTTTGGATTCATCAAAAATGAAGATGAGCCATGTGTCTACAAGAAGGTTAGTGGGAGTGAAGATGTCTTCCTTGTTCTTTATGTTGATGATATATTGCTCATTGGAAATGACATACCTACCTTAAAGAGTGTCAATTCTTGGTTAGGAAAATGATTCTCAATGAAAGACTTAGGCGAGGTTGCTTACATTTTAGGCATCAAGATCTATAGAGATAGATCTAGGAAGCTCATAGGCCTAAGTCAAAGTGCTTACATTAATAAAATATTAAAGAAGTTTAGTATACAAGACTCCAATAGAGGATTCTTGCCAATGACACATGGAATAATTCTCTACAAGAATTAATGTCCAGAGACACAAGATGAACGAGATCGAATGCAAAGGATACATATGCTTCTATAATAGGATCTATTATGTATGTCATGGTATGCACTCAACATAATGTATCATGTGCGTTAATTTTGACCAGTAGATATCAGTCGGATCCAGGTGAGGAACACTAGATATCAGTCAAGAATATTCTTAAGTACTTGAGAATGACTAAGGATGAATTCTTGGTATATGGAGGAGTTGATGACGCACTAGTTATAAGTGGTTATATAGATGCTAGTTTCCAGTCCGACAAATGTGGCTATAGATTGCTGTCAAGTTATGTATTTTTCTTAAATGGAGGTGTTATAAGTTGGAAAAATTCTAAACAAGCAAATGTTGATGATTCTACTATAGAGGCAGAGTATATAGTTGCTTCATACGCGGCTAAGGAGCCTATTTGGTTAAGAAAGTTTATCAATGAACTTGGAGTTTTTCTTAGCATTATGAACCTCATTGCTTTGTATTGTGACAACAATGGGGCTATCGCACAAGCAAAGGAACCCAGGTCACATTAGTGGTCTAAACACATACTCAGGCGATTTTAACTCATTCGAGAGATTATAGAAAAAGAAAGAAGTGAAAATATGAAGAGTTTCTACAAATAAAAATGTGGTTGATCCTTTGAATAAACTTCTCTCATAGTCAAAGCATAATGGTCATGTGAAGGCCATGGGTATTTGATACCTAGTAGATTATGTATAGAGAAAGTGGGACATTGTTGGTTCTAGTGCTCTAGAATAATTATATAGATGATATAAATTTTCTTTTCCTTTTATTATTATTATCCAATTGCATGTGTATTTTTAATAAAGATCCATTAATATATCTGATGTATTCTAAAAGGTCTCTAGTTAATTATTATTTTGAGAACAATAATAAATTAAGACTACTATGAGTTATGATTGATAATCATAAGATAGTTATTTATGTGAAAACATAAATCATAATCATGGGTTTTCTATAAGAGTATAAGAGAGTGGACCGACCCACGGGAAATTACTACATGGTTATAAGTCATAAGTAATTTCATAATGATTGATTGTTGTAATTCTTGGACCTGAGGTTACCATAAAATTATGTATAAAAGATCAATATTTTTTTGACACAATCAAACGTCATCTTTAACTGAATGATTATAAAAGTTGTGATCAAACATATTCTGAATTATGTGATGGATAGTGAATAAGTGGGATGAGATTTGTTCCTCTTATTATGAGAGTGATATCTTTGGGTCCTCGTGTAAGAATGAATGAGAAACGCATGGTTGTACTATAAATGAATAATAACTGTATTAATATCATTTAATAGGTCAGTCTATTTATCGATAGAAAAATGTTTAAATTTGATAAGATGGCTTTATCCATGCCTTATGTTGAGTCAATTAAAAATGAACTTAAGAAATAAGTTTATTTAAATCAACATTGTTCTAATTATGAGCTGAGATTATTTTGATGATGTGCGGATTAATTAAAATAAAACTTAGTTATGCACAAGCAAAATTGGAGAGCTTAATTTAATGCTGCAAACGAATAAGACTAAACTGTGAAACTGTCTTTGTGCAGGCACATTTCAAGAAAACATAAGTATATGTCTTAGTCGGTAGACAATGTCTAACCTCTTTAGACGTGGTCTGAAGCAGGTGCCTTTAGACGTCTGGCTACTTTAGACGGAGTCTAGAGTATGCAGTTAGACGCAGTATAACTCCTTTAGACGTGGTCTAAAAAGAAAGCGTAGTTAGACGAGGTATAACTCCTTTAAACGTGGTCTAAAGGGAAGCGCATTTAGACGATGTATAACTCCTTTAAACGCGGTCTAAAGAGAAGCGCGGTTAGACACGGTCTAACTCCTTTAGACGTGGTCTAAAGGAAAGCGCGGTTAGACGTGGTCTAACTCCTTTAGACGTGGTCTATAGGGAAGTGAAGTTAGACGCGGTCTAACTCCTTTAGACGTGGTCTAAAGGGAAGCGCAGTTAGACATCGTCTAACTTGATTAGACGTCCTAAGGAGCGTCTAACTACGTACTCACTTAGCTCATCTATAGTTATCGTTTTCAACAGTCTGACAACTCAGCCACAACAACGAATGGACAACTTCCATGTACTCTAATATTCAAATTGTCCATGATCTAGTACAATAGAATATCAAAGGATATTCGGCGCACTACATGTCTGGTACGGCTACGATCCTAATGCTTAGAGTCTGTTGTACTCTCGTACTATTGGCGGTCGTCCAACAAAATGAGGACATGTGTCCTCAAATAAGTTTTGACCGTTAGTGCACTTAAATTATAAATATAAACCCAAGGACAACGGACAAAACACCGACCGAACTTTACTTGCCTTCTTTTAGCCTTGAATTTACGCGTGCTTCAAACACTATCGCTTAAGCTCTCTCTTTGATTATTCAATCTCTCAAGCTCAAGTACAAAACTACTCACTGTGTGATTACTCAGTAATTCATTCACTATTCTTTGTGTGAAATCTCAGTATTGTAAGTTGAACAGAGGTTGTTATGTTCAATAAAAAGTTAGCTAGAAGTTCATAAGCAGGTAATTGTTAAGCCCTATGGTTTCTTACTAGCATTGTATAGTGTGTTTTATACCAACCAAAGACTTCTAGTGGATATCCTTCCGGTTGTGGAAGAAGGGGTGACGTAGGAGTTTTATCTCCAAACATCCATAAAACTCTCTGTGTTCTTTACTTTTTGTCATTTACATTCATCTAAAGCTTCAAATCCAACAAATGGTTCTGCACTTGAACTTGTTCAAGAGTTTGTGAAGATTTGTGAAGAATAGAAATAGGTTTTAACTTCTAACAAATTTAAAACCGAATTGAAAATCATAAGTTGTTCACAATAGTCAGACTTTAGTCTCTATTGTCAACACAGATCCTAACACCTTATGTTCAATCATAGATATCATGAGACAAGGGAATTTTAAAAATAATTATAAATAGGCAATTCATAGATTACTTCTTCATTTAATATGGGTAGTAGTAATGACTTGCTAGAGACCAATTACAACTTGTGGACCATAAAAATATTTTAGGCTCACTACCATATTAAATAAGCCTATTGATTTGCACGACTGAGCGAGTTTTAAAAAATAAAGCTAAGGTCCAAATTTTGATGGGCTTATGAAACCCATAAAGTTATTATTAGGGTTTTATTAAAACTTATCAAGATATATATATATACCATTGAAAAGGGTTTTTAAGGGTTTATATAAAAATGAAGAGTCCTAGTAGACAAGAATCCAAGGCGTTGGATTCTCGCTCACGTGTGGATATATACTAATAGAGGACATTCGCATCAAGTAGCGTCTCGATAATCATATAAAAGGGAACCATGTTAGTATACTTGTTATGATTTAATCATTAAGAACAATTAAAAGAATCATGGTTTGCGAAATTTTTTCAATGTTACTTCCGTTGTGCGGCCATAATGCTTTGTAGAAAACCTGATAGTATCCGCTAAGTAATGAGGGAAGATCTGGACAATCATCGTCTCTCCTAATTGAAGAGGCATCAGATTGGTTGTGTACTTCGTCATGGAGATTGTTGTATCTCTCCTCCCAACGAACATGGTAATATTATGAAATTTCAGTCTGTGTGGAATGATAGATTTCATAGTTGCCTCTAGTTTGAAATTCCAAGTCACATATGCACGAGTAGCACCTCTACTTAGAGTCTCATCCAACTTCTTAAGAATTTGGGCTTGTACTGCCCTCATCTTAGTCATTTCATTGTCTTATCCACCACTATGTACTGAAGGCTTAGGGGCTTATCCGTCCATGAACCCAAAAATCCCAATTTCCGGATGATGCCTTCTTTATATGTCTTCTTAGTAGTTTCACGCAATTTCGCATTTTCGTCCTCAATCTTTGACCTTTCAATGGTTTTCTTCTATTGGGTTTTGCAACAGCAAAACTATGGATCTTCTTCGAAATCAATCCTGTAACAAATCAGTTTCCAAATCGTTTATGACGATAAACAGATTACGAAACTGAAATAGCACAAAGCAATAAACGACAACACAATATACGTGGTTCGGTTAAAATCGACCTACGTACACGGGAGGGATAAGTTTCACTAAATCAAAGAAATGTCAATAGTAGAAACTTACATTCCCTGCTCTCAAATGAAAGAAGTGATTACACTAGGAATGATTGGACTACTCCATAATCAAAAGCTCCCCCAATCTTTCTCTCTAGATCAGCCAAAGAACAAGAAGAAGAAGGAAACTAGAAAACCCTAGATCTGTAATTCACTCTCTCTCAACCTTACTGTATATTATGAGAAAATACCCCAAAAAAGTATTTATACTCTAACCTGTTTTCATAACAGAAAACCCTGACCCGTTTACCCAGAATTTAAAAAACCCGCCCGCAATGGCAAGGAACACCTCAATAATTCTCCCCCTTTCGAGCCATGGGAGAATGTTGCTATAAACATTCATCATCGTGATGCTTCTGCCAGAACCATTCCGGCTTTGGCACAACATATCTCATGCTTGCCTCTTGGAAAGCCCTTTGTAACCATATCTGACTAGTTTTCATCTGTATGCACTTTCTCCAAGTATAACTCCTTCTTCTAGAGTACTTTACGAATCCAATGGTACCTTCTTTGGATGTGTTTTGAACGTGAATGGAAACTTGGATTCTTGCTCACATGTATAGCACTTTGTGAGTCACTAAACACCACAAACCTGTCTTGTGCAATGCTTATTTCTTTCAACAATTCTTTCATCCATATCATTTTCTTACAACATTCAGTAATGAAAATATATTCAGCTTCTGTAGTAGACAAAGCAACACATTTCTATAGACGAGACTGCCATGATACAGCTCCTCCTCCAAAGGTAAACAAATACCCTGAAGTTGATCTTAGTGTGTCAATATCACCACTCATATCTGAATTAGAAAACCCTTCAACATGTGGCTTTCCAGTACCATAACACAAAGAGTATTTGGAGGTCCCTCGAAGATATCTCATTAGCCACTTAACCGCTTCCCAGTGTGTCTTACCAGGATTTGAAAGGAAACGACTAAGTACTATAACCGCATGAGCTATATCCGGTCTTGTACAGACCATTGCATACATCAGACTGCCTATTGCTGAAGCATATGGAACACTGCACATTTCTTGTCTTTCATATTCATCCTTGGGAGACATTGTCTTGTTTATTTTCAAGTGTGTAGCCAATGGACAAGCAATTGGCTTTGCCTTGTCCATATAGAATCGTTTTAGAATCTTCTCAATATATCTCTCTTGAGACAACCATAGCCTTTTCTTCACCCGATCACAAATGACCTGCATTCCAAGAATTTTTCTTGCTTGACCCAAGTCTTTCATCTCAAAAGACTTAGCCAAATCCTTTTTCAACTTGGCAAACTTGAGTTTGTCTCTCCCAACAATCAGCATGTCATCAACATATAGGAGAAGTATAATAAAATCATTAGAAACAAACTTTTGCACAAAGATATAGTGATTTGTAGACGTCTTAATGTACCCATGGATGGTCATGAACGGCTCAAACTTAAGATACCACTGCCTTGGTGCTTGCTTCAAACCGTATAGACTTTTGACAAGTTTGCACACCTTGTTTTCCTCACCTTTCGTATTATAACCTTCAGGTTGCTTCATATAAACATCTTCATCCAAATCACCATGGAGAAATGCAGTCTTGACATCAAGTTGTTCAACCTCAAGATCCATACAAGCAGCTAGACTTAACACCACCCGGATAGAAGTCATCTTCACTACCGGTGAGAAAATCTCATCATAATCGATTCCATGCCTCTGGCCAAAAACTTTGACAACCAGCCTAGCCTTGTATCTTGTCTTGTTATCATCACCTTCTTGCTTGATCTTGTACACCCATTTATTTTGTAATACTTTTATGTTCTTTGGTCTTTGAACCAGTTCATATGTGTCATTTTTCAGCAATGACTTCATCTCTTCATCCATGGCAGCTATCCATTCTTCCTTATGAGCATCCTCAAGAGCCTCCTTGTAACATATAGGCTCCCCACAATTAGTTAGAAGGACATACTTTGTAGCAGGGTACTTAGAACTTGATTTTTTCTCCCTAGTAGACCTCCTAAGTACCTCTGTTTGTTGATTTTGTTGATTTCCATCTTCTTGTTGAACTTCAAAATCAGCCTCAACATTATCACCAAGATCAGTATCAGTATCATTTTCATGGCCTATAGCTTGACCTTGAGGAACATCATCATCACTATCTGAGTCTAAAGCTACATGTGGTCTTGTCTCCTCAACATCATGTGACAGCTCAAGACCAGAAAGGTCACGTATGTATGCATTAAACTTTTCACCATCTTCAAAATTCTCAATAGTCTGATCTTCAAGAAATACCACATCTCGACTTCTCAAAACCTTCTTATCAACTGGGTCATAACACCTGTATCCCCACTTTTCATCACCATACCCCAAAAATATGCATTGTCTGGTTTTTGCATCTAGCTTAGACCTCTCATCTTTTGGAACATGCACAAAAGCTCTGCAACAAAAAACACGTAAATAGTCATAATTAACATCTTTACCTGAACAGACGCTTTCTGCACACTTATTATTCAATGGCTTGGAGGGAGAACCGTTGATCACATACACTGCAGTGCTCATGGCTTCAGCCCAGAAATGCTTAGCCAACCTGGCATGGGAGAGCATACTCCTCATCCGTTCTAACATTGTTCTGTTCATCCTCTCTGCCACACCATTTTATTGTGGAGTCTTGGGCACAATCTGTTCATGTCGAATACTCTGCTCTTTGCAATAATCATCAAATGAGCTTATGTACTCTCCCCCATTATCTGACCGCACCCTCATCAGTTTTCTTCCTGTCTCTCTTTCAACCAGCTTGTTGAAGACCTCAAACCTTGCTACAACCTCATCCTTGGACTTTTTAGCATAGGCCCAAACTTTCCTAGATGCATCGTCTATGAAGGTTACAAAATATGAAGCATCGCCTATGGATTTAATCTTCATAAGACCACAAACATCTGTATGGACAAGTTCAAGGACATTCTTTTTCAGTTCTACTTTTGACTTACTGAAGGAGACTCTGTTCTGCTTACCCTTCAAGAAATGCTCACAATTTTCAAGAAAAGCATCCTTGAGATTCAGCAACTCATTCCTCTTGATCAAAACATTCATCCCCTTTTCACTAATATGACCTAGTCTCTTGTGCCACAACTTAGAGGATGACTCCATCAAAACAGAATATGTCGCATCATAGACAATTTTCAAATTTTTCTTATATAAGGAACACCATTTCTTACCTCGTGCAATAACCAATGAACCCTTGCTTAGCTTCCATGCTCCACCACTGAAAACATTATGGTAGCCTCCATCATCGAGCTTACCTGCTGAAATCAAATTCATTCTCAAATCAGGAACATGTCTTACATATCTCAATGTCAGGAAACAACCCATGTTTGTCTCGATTCTAACATCACCAAGACCAACTATCTTGGACACACCATTGTTACCCATGCAAACCTCACCATAATCACCAGCTTTGTAGGACTGGAAGTAACCTTTGTGTGGAGTAATATGGAATGAGGCACCTGTGTCAACAATTCATGTTGTTTCATTTGAAGATGTGCTAAGACAAGAGTCTTGACAGTTAGAAGCATATGTCAGTTTACCATCTGAAGCATAAGCAGATGTATCTGCACTCTGTTCTTTCTTTTCTCTGGGCTTTACTGTACCCTTCGCTTTATCATTTTTAAATTTTCAGCACTTGTTTTTCCAATGACCCAATTTGCCACAGTAATGGCAAGCACCATCCTTCTTTGGAGCTCTAGACTTGCTTCTAGACTTGCCCCTGCTCGAACCACTTCTATTATCCTTTGATCTTCCTCTATCAGCCACAAACATATCAGACTTAGATGGTTTATCCCCTTTCGATTCTCCTCATCAAGTAAGGAACTTGTGACAAATGCCATGTTGACTTTACCATTTGGTGCTGAGTTACTAAGAGTGATAATAAGTGTCTCCCAACTTGTAGGCAAAGATCCAAGGACTAAAAGTGTATGCACCTCATCATCAAAGTTTATCTTCATACTACTCAACTGAATATTTTGAAATTCATTCAAATGCTCAGCAATTGATTTATTATCAATATACTTCAGATTCATCAGTCTTCGTACCAGTGCTGCTTTATTCTCTGTTGACCTCCCAGCATAGAGAGCTTCATGTTTACTCCACACACCATACACTGTAGTCTCATTCTCAACATGGTGCGCAACATTTACACCAACCCAGGAACGAATAAAGCTGCGGGCTTTTCTATCTGTCTTTTTTTCAATCAGCTTCTTTTGTAGTCTCAAGTCTAACACCCTCATTTTCAATTGCTTCATTCAAATCATCTGAAACTAACAGATCACTAATCATCAGTTTACATTGCTTGTAGTTTGTACCATTCAGACTCACCATATCAGGTCTAGATTTTCCCATTATTACTGCCTTAACAACTAACAAAAACCCCAACAAAGAAACCAGTTGATCTCCTCTTTGAATTTCGTCAAGTAACCAGCAGAGCACTCTACTCCAATGTTAAAACAGATAATCAATCAATACTGCTCTGATACCACTGTTGGGTTTTGCAAGAGCAAAACTATGGATCTTCTTCGAAATCAAACCTGTAACAAATCAGTTTCCAAATCGTCTATGACGACAAACAGATTACGAAACTGAAATAGCACAAAGCAATAAACGACAACACAATATACGTGGTTCGGTTAAAATTGACCTACGTCCACGGGAGGGATAAGTTTCACTAAATCAAAGAAATGTCAATAGTAGAAACTTACATGCCCTGCTCTCAAATGAAAGAAGTGATTACACTAGGAATGATTGGACTACTCCATAATCAAAAGCTCCCCCAATCTTTCTCTCTAGATCAGCCAAAGAACAAGAAGAAGAAGGAAACTAGAAAACCCTAGATCTGTAATTCACTCTCTCAACTTTATTGTATATTATGAGAAAATGCCCAAAAAAAGTATTTATACTCTAACCCGTTTTCATAACAGAAAAACCTGACCCGTTTACCCGAAATTTAAAAAACCCGCCCGCAATGGCAAGGAACACCTCAACATCTTCCCCTTTCTGATTTAATTAATCTAGACTAATTGCATTTCTTCCTCAGCATGGTTTCCTCATTGCAATCGTACCACTCTTCCGCTATAACTTCCTCCGGATTTTTAGTAATAGGTTTGGGTGGGAATAAGGGGTTAGTTTGAGAGGTGTTTAATAGGGATGGAATGGGGCAATTCATGGCGGGGAATGTATTTACCATCCTTGCCCTGTTTTTACTTTGGAGATTTTTTCATATCATCCCCACACCGTTCGGTTTCGGAGAATCCCCGTGGGCATCGTTTATACCATATTTAAAAAAAAATTATAAAATAAAATTATATAAACGTATTTTTTAATATAATATATTTTGTAATATATTGAAATTTTATGTTATTATAAATAAATAAACTTACAACTCTTATAAAATATTATAATAAATAAATATATTGATGATTTTAAATATTTAATTGTGTTTATAGTGTTCGGGGTGAGATCGGGATACCATTTTCGTTCCATCCTCAGTCAACTACAAGTCAAACCGGGGGAAAAACACCCCAAACGAGGCAATTCGGATCGGTTACCGCGGGACGGTTTCAAATTGTCATTCATTGTGTTGAATAAGGGTGGTTAGAAATGTGTCATAGGTAGGTGGTTGATAAGAAGAGGGTACTGATGTCGATAAACATTCCATGAAGTTAATCATCTTCTCATCAATAGCTTGCAAATCGCTTGCAAATCGGTCTTTGTAATAATTCCTTCCTCATTAATAATGGATCTCATATCCCTTCGACTTGAGGAAGGGTTGTATACCAAAGGTGTTTCCTCGTCCTACATGCTTCTAGTAAAACAGCCGGTAGTGTGATCGCGTAGAGTTCCCATGGTGATCGTTGGTTCTATAAAAAAGAAGAAAAGTTAGTGAGAGTACAATTAGGCTACTAATATACACAAGCAAACGTGAATCTAAAGAAATAGTCAATCGTCCCAACAATCTCAAACCACATTACTTAGGTCCTCATCTCATACCCACTACCTTGAGATGTCATCTTCTACACTTAAATAACTTTTTAAAATCTCTCATTAGGGCTATAATAAGCTCCTCATTCGATAGAATGTTTACCTCTCAGATGATTGTAAATCCACAACATATTGATTATCGTCGTATGATTGATTTTTTTAGTTATCCTTCTCGTTTAATCGAATTCCAATATTCTTCGAAAAGGGGACGACGAGGAGACTTCAAGCTCTAAGTATAACGTGACATGGATCTAGGTATGTAATGTCCCACCTTCTTCTTGTCACGTGACTTTAGGAATCAATAAAGGAAGGATCATAAGGAATTTAATGAATAGTCGTGAATAATGAGCTAAGTTAAGCTCATTTGTTCAACAAGGGAGAATGGAAGGTGCTTTTTTCGACAAATGATAGGAGGAATTAAATGAAGAGTCATGAATTCTGATCTGAATGACGCTTGTACGTTCATCGAAAAATGAGAAATGTCACGAAGAGTCGTGAGCTCTAAGTTTAGTAACGTATGTGCGTTCGTCGATAAATGATTGAAGGAATTTCACAGCGTGTCGTGAATTCTGAGCTAAGAGAAACTCGTTTGTTTGTTAGATGTCTTCTTAATGAAACGTCATGTAGGAACGTGCATGTAGTGAATATGTCGGCTCTGTCGAGATAGAGTGATGGTTAAAGAATAAACGAAAAGAGAAAAAGAGTAATACGTATACTCATATGCATACATGTCCTAAAGCGTAAAATATGCGCTCACTTTCCCATTCTTGAAAGTAAAGAGATCATATAGCTTCGATGCACATTGGACAAATAAAGTTTAAAAATGGTAAAATAGTTTTCTAAATATCTCCAACAGAGTCGCAAGAAACTGTACACCATAAAAACCGCTAAACTTTTCTAAGTTACGTCACTTAAAGAATTATTCTTTTTTGAGATAAATCGAATCAAAAGTCTTTGTAAAATAACAAATTAGTTTTCTCGGGCGCTCAGGAAAAATGCGGTAAGAAAACAGGTCATGAAAACAGGTCATGGCTAGTTTTCTCGGTCAAAAACCTCAGCCGCTGCTCCTTTTCTCGGTCATAAATCAAGCCATGGCTAGTTTTCTCAATCGAAAATCGGGCCATGGCTAGAAAACTTAGCCACTAGTCTTTTTTCACGGTCGGGTATTCTTGGCCAAGAACATCTAGTACCTAAAAATTGACATAAAACAAAATTTAACTCAACACAAACGTTAATTCATGATTCTAAAACATTAATCCAACATTAAATCATTAATCATAACATCAATCAACCAATAAGTTTAGAGAAATCTAAGTTCAAGAAAAAATTAAAGTCATTCTAAATTGTATTTTTAGAGGCAACAAACACCATATTTATGTTACATAAAATAATACACATTTTCTTGAGCCTTATTCACAAACAAGGTTCCAAAGAACATGGCCAATTTAAATCAAAATAGATTTTTCAAATATGGGCGTTTTTAATTGCGAATGAATTAGCAAATTTTGAGAATATAAAAAGCTTTAAAATCACTCAGATATGCATGATATCAATTCAAACATCACACGCATAGAGAATTTCAGAAATGTCAATATTTTGATTTATTAAAATGGGCTTACAAAAAAATGAAAGAAATGAAAATGAGTCAAAAGAAAAATACTTAAATATAGATACCAAGAAGACAAATTTGGTGATTTACTTAAAAATTAAAAAATCAGGGTTCTATTCAATTTGAGAAGGTGTTATGGTAGCTAGCCTATGGTATTATAAGCTAGGATAAAAAAAATTATCTGTTAGTCGATTTTAGCTATAACACTAGTCCTTCCGAATTAATTGTGGGTGTGTTAATTTTTTTTCCAAAACTGTTGGCATTATTAGATTTCTTACATAGCTTTTTTTATAGCTTAATTAGATCAAATGTTAAGGGAGATATCGTCATTCTACGAAACCAAAGGGACTCACGCGTCTAGTCTAGTTGTTGGCTTTTGCAAAGAACACATGAATAACGTGTTGAAGGCCACCAAGAACAGTCAGGACCGAGAAGGAGATTGCCTTGGTTGCACATCTTTCTGGGCTTGAGTCTAGACTTGTGCATGGTCCTGGCTCAGTTGACCACTTGTCTGGTCCTTTGACCTTCACCCAATAAGGGAGGCTCCTCGATGCCAACTTTTCTGGCCAAAATTTTGGCGACTTATATTTTTATTATTTTTAAATACCTACAAAACAAAATGATAATTTAATAACAAATAAATTCATAAAATTCATATATTTATTAACTTTATTATATTTTAATATATATATATATGCATATATTTAAATTGTTGTTTTTAATTTGATTATATATAATTTTAATATTACTATTTTAATTTTTTTTAAATAAATTTAATTATTTATATTTTAAATATATTTATACATTTAAATTATTATTTTATATAATAATAAATATTAATTTCATCATCTTCATAAATAATTAGTAATACTAATACATTTTAAAAAAAAATTATTCATAATAATAAATTAATATTACATAAAAATGAGTCATTATTCATTCTCCCAAAGAGTGACGGTGAAAATAGAGAGAATAATGTGTAAATTTTTATTGGAATCTTCTAACTCATTATTTTGTCAATTAGTTAGTTGGGATAAGGCTTTTCTATCAAATGGTGTTAGTTAGTTGGGATAAGGCTTTTCTATCAAATGGTGTAGTAGATTTACAATGGAGTTAAATAATTTTTGGGCATCGATAATCAGATTAAGTATGGTAATGATTGGCCTAGTTGGTTCACTAAAATGTTTAATTATCCAGTAGGGTATAAAATTTGGAGGGAAAATTATTTTATGTAGAAAAGTTTTTGTGAAACGTCTAGATTCATTATGGAGATGGTTCTTTAATTAGATTTTATGACGGCATTTGGTAGTGTCAAAATTTAGCTACAACGTATCATGAGCGTACTTCCATTAATATATAGAAATGTCATAGTTAAAACTATATTTGATCATCGGTCTAGTGGTTTCGCTAACGAATTAGATATAGAATGAGATTAAACATTATGGAGACTTTGTCTCATAATAGAGTTTACTTTTGATAGGACGCAATCAAGTGTCACCGTCTAAACAAGATGTTATGCGTTGAAATATGGTTAGTTTTCATGTGAGCATTGCTACAAGTTGTTCGTTAAGATTATTTCATATAATTTTTGTTAGGAAAAACTTTAAGAGTCAAAAATTGCATCTAAAATCTCGTTTTTTGAATGTAGCGTTATTAATGGTGGAATTCTAACGAATGATATTTGAATGAAAAAATATTGTATTATGGTTAGTCATATGCATGTGTCACGAAAATTGAATCGACAACTCACTTATTTTGTATTAATTTTCGATGGTGATTGATATTTGAAGTCTTTTGTGGAGTATTAATGTGATTCTGATGAGCGAGGCAAATGATTGGGAATGAACTAGTTGTCTTAGTATTTGTAGATGCTTATTGCTTCTGATCGACGGTTGAGAATGTCTATCTGCATCGCTTGAGTAAGGATTAATATGCACAGTTGATATATGTAACATGAAGTGGAGGGATAATTGAATACACAGCAAAGTTTTTAAAATACAGAAGGCGCGTGCAACTTTTTTTGGGTCAGCAATTTGTTTTTCCCGCTTATCATAAAATGTATAAATTTTTTTGTAATTTTAAAATAATTTTTTGAGTTAAATTAGGACTTGTTTGATTTTTTTTATTTTTAATTGTTCAATATTAATAGGTTATTTATAAAAAAAATAAAAATTATGATGAAGTATCAAAGTGTCTATTTACTTTTAAATTTTAATAAATATATTTTAATATTTTAATTGATTAATAAAGTAATTTGATTATAAAATAATAATAATATGTCAAGAGATTTAAAAAAACAATATTATAAGTAATCAAACTATCTCCTCTAAGGCTTGAGTTCCACATTTATTTATTTATTTATTTATATATATATATATATATATATATTAAATTTTAATCACTCTTTTTTATCTATTAAATACCAAAATCATAACTAAAAAATAGAGAAAATCAAAATACATGTATAAAAAATTAAAACTTTGTTTCATTAACTAATTTTGTTGGGAAAATAATTTATCCTCCAAACTCATATTTAGTCTATAAAATATATTTAAGATTAACTAATTTTGAATTTTGAATTCTTAAAAACAACCTAAAACTTGAAAACTACAAGGAAAATTGAATCGCACACAAAATTTAAGGATAAAATCTATTTGGATAATTTATTTTATTTACATTACAGATAAGTGATAACTGGCTCGGTCAATGTTAGGGTCAGCCTAAATTGTCCATTTGTAGAATTTAAGTAGAGAAGAAACCAAGAGTTGAACTCAATACTAAAGAGCAAATGCTAAATTCAACCTTTATTCTTCCAATTGACAAATTACCAATTTATATAATGTATCAATGGCAACTTGAAGAAGAAGAAGAGATAACATTACTTTTCTAAAACCGTAAAAGAAAATTCATATTAAGAATTTTTTGGGTGGAGAATTAGTAGAATAAACATTTAAAAATTTACTCAGATTAGATTTTTAATCCAACTCATATACATACAAAGAAAATATAGTTTTTCATGCTTTTCTATAAAAACATTGAAATCATTTCTAATATTTAAAAATATATTAAAATATTTTGAGGATATGATGCTAGAATTTGATTATCAAGAACTCAAATTGTGGAAAGATATCGGCAGGTTCCAGAATAAAGAACCCGCTGGTCTATGCAAACTAATTCTGATAATAAAGAACACAATCATCCATAAGACATTCTTCAACACACTGTCTACAATACTTATGAGAAATAACAGAAGAAACAAATGCTAAATGTTTCTTAATAGACCGAGCCAAGAGACAGAAAATAATATTGAAACCCAATTCAAAGGAAATGCATCTTCCTTTGTCAATATATCCCGGAAATGTTCAATCAGTTGCTACTGTTTGAATCACATCATGGGCCATGTTCCCATGAAAAGAATGAGCACACAATATCTCTAAAAGATAATAATGAAAGGGTTTAAAAGAAGCAAACTTGATCTAAACTAAAACATGTAAATCAATGCTTGGATTTAGTTTTAGGGTTGATGTTCTTGTTGTCTTTCAAACAAATCGCCAGTTTGCGCCAAGATTATATTTCATTTAATCATCAATCGAATTACAATTCTATGTAATCAGAAGAACCCAGTTGAATTTCAACCAAGCTGACAACAGTTTAGGGTAAAGATGTATGAAAACTGAACCATCAATTCTCAAAAAATAAAGAACAGTTACAGAAATTTGACAGATTAAGACCCTAGCCGCCGAAACCGTATAGGGTTCTTCCCTGACGCTTAAGGGCGTAAACCACATCCATGGCAGTCACCGTCTTCCTGCGAGCATGCTCAGTGTAAGTGACAGCATCGCGAATCACATTCTCAAGAAAGATCTTGAGTACCCCTCTTGTCTCCTCGTAGATCAGACCAGAGATACGCTTGACTCCACCTCTTCTAGCCAGACGACGAATGGCTGGCTTGGTAATACCTTGGATGTTGTCTCTAAGAACCTTACGATGCCTCTTGGCTCCTCCCTTTCCCAAACCCTTCCCTCCCTTTCCGCGGCCTGACATTTTTCAATAGAGACAGAATGATCCGACAATTTGATTTGGAGAAGAAGAAGGTGTTTGAGATTTGATTTGGAGAAAAATGTGTTTGTCTCTCTGTATTTGTAGATGTTCTGCTTGTGTTGCGGATCTGAATCCAACGGCTGATAATGTCTATCCGCGTCGCGTATGTGAAGATTAATAATATCAACCGTAGATATATATATATATATATATTTAAGGGGCAAAAAAGGAAGGATATCTTTTAATTATTTATTATCTCCTGTTACCAATGGAGGAGTGGAGGGAAATCAAAAATAAATAAATTAAAAGTCCTTAAGCGTAATACTTTCTCAAAATTTTAGTTTGATATGTTTAAATTTTAATATTCCATCTCAAATTTCATTGTAATTAATTAAACAATTTTTATTTGTTTAGTTTAATATTATAAAGAAGTTTGATTATTAAGTAAAGAAATGTTTAAAATATTAATATTTAATAAAAAAAATTAATAATATTTTAATTGAATAATTAAATAATAAAAAAATAAATGATATGTCGACGAATATTTAAATAACCCCTATAGTCAATTAAAACACCACAATTATTCTCATCATCTTCTTGACTTGTTATCGCCTAACAATATATAATTTCTTGATTAACTTATTAATCTTTTTAACTGTAATGTTAAAAAACATATATATAAGATAAAAAGTCCCTGATTCAATTTTTTCTATATAACAACCAAAAAATAACCATCATTATAATGAGGTAGTGAATTTTTTTTAATTACAAAATAAATAAAAATAAACAAAAAAAAAAAATGTATACATCAACTACCCCAAATTTGGTTACAATTGGTGCACTGTTTACATTTTGATTTGGCATAAATAATTTTAAATGGTCCATTAAAATAAAAAATAAAAACATAACCATTTAATAGATAAATCAAACAAATAAATAAAAAAATCAATGTATACTGTAACTTCTAAAAATAAAAAGATAAGTGTCAACATGAACAATATCTTAAAAAAGACAAGATTTTCAGTAAAATCTGTCAGGTTTCCAATTGCATAGAACATGTATAAACAAAAGCACAGAGTAGTAAAACACAAGTAACTGTAAGCTCATTTTCTGGCATCCTTTCAAAACCCTAGCCGATCCAAACGCTTTCTAGCACAATATTTGGATTGTAACTTGTTGACTTCAGGAGATTAAAAGATGTGAGGATTTCATTAGAGCAAAACATTTGGATTGCTCAATCAGAAGTTAAAACATATGCTAGGAGAAGAAGAGCCAAAGCAAAATAAGCCATAATCAAAAGAACCCGACAATTTCTACATGTTCTTTTGAGCACCTCTCCTTATACTCAAACAAACAAACAAACAAACAAAAAATCATTAGAAATGTGTGAGAGATAACACTAACATAGACAAACAGACAAAAGATCTAGAAATGTGTGGGAGATAAGACTAACATACATGTTGTATCAGGTCATTCTATTTCGAGGTACTTCTTAATACCTTAAGAAAGGTCATACATAAATTTATAAAAACAAACCAAGGCAGGTTCAGATGCTCAGTTATGATTAAATTTCTCATATCTTCCCATAAACGTATAAATATGATGATGAAAACTCAATGTTATTCATTTATTCAAAAACAGTACACTAATTATACCCCTGATTCAACATAAAAGCAAGATCAAATAGTTTATACACCATGAAAATCTCAAATCTTATCAGTTTTTGGATAATTCAAAGCTCCTGCAACTTAAATGGTGATTCCTAAGAATACTGGATAGGAATTTCAAGATTTTTTATTATTATTCAACAGATTTGTTGCATGTTTATGATTCTTAACATGACATGGATCTCAACAGAGAAAATCAAAAGTTAAAGCAAGAAAACAGTCAAAGTTGTTCACATAATAATATTTTCACCATTTAAAACAACCAAATAGACATCATCTGTGTACAAAGTAAGATCAAATTATCAACACTTGATGAATGGACTTGATTTCATTTGGCAATGTAAGATTCATATGTGTCAAACAAGAATATTCTAGGCATAATTTCAGTCATTACTGACTGAATTGAGCATAGCATAGCAAATTAACTAAATTCTATCAATCTAACACAATAACTAAATTGATATGAAACTAAAAGGGTTACAACCCTAGCCGCCGAAACCGTATAGGGTTCTTCCCTGACGCTTGAGGGCGTAAACCACATCCATGGCGGTGACCGTCTTCCTGCGAGCGTGCTCAGTGTAAGTGACAGCATCACGAATCACATTCTCAAGGAAGATCTTGAGTACCCCTCTTGTCTCCTCGTAGATCAGACCAGAGATTCGCTTGACTCCACCTCTTCTGGCCAGACGACGAATGGCTGGCTTCGTAATACCTTGGATGTTGTCTCTAAGCACTTTACGATGCCTCTTGGCTCCTCCCTTTCCCAAACCCTTGCCTCCCTTACCGCGGCCTGACATTTTTCAATAGAGAGAGAGAATGATCCGACAATTTGATTTGGAGAAGAAGAAGAAGAAGGCGTTTGAGATTTGATTTGGAGAAGAATGTGTTTCTCTCTCTGTATTTGTAGATGTTTTGCTTGTGTTCGGATTCTGAATCCAACGGCTGAGAATATCTATCCGCGTCACCTGTGTGAAGATTAATAATATCAACCGTGGATGATATATGTTAGGGCACAAAAGGAAGGTTATCTTTATAATTAATTACCTATTCCAAATTAAGGAGGGAAATCAAACATTTTTAAAATACACAACTCGCGCCTAATACATTTTTGAAGCTTTTATTTTCTATTTGAGTTTTTTTCTAAAACTCAAATTATTTATTTAAAAAAGATTGTAATTCTTTTTAGAATATTTTATAAAAAATATATAATAAATTTTTTTTCACTTAACTTTACAAAAAAATCATCAAATTCAATTATAATTTATTTAACAAATATAAATAAAATCAATTTTAATTTTAATTTTAATTTTGACCATTATTATAAAAAAAAACATATTTTGTAGATTAGATAATAATAGCAATAAAATATTAATTTTCAACACATCCATTTGTGAGGGCAACGTGTTTATTCAGTCATAGAGGATCCTGTGCCAATCAACCCTATTAAAAAAATTTAATAAGCCACAATTGAGTATATCAAACCGGAAACTAAACACTTCATTATGAAAAACAGTAACTTTTTAATAAAAAATATAAATTATTATAATATAACCTTTTAACAACAATTAAACTAATATTTTTAATCTAATTTTTTATCATTAAATAGTTGATTAATTTACTTTAACTTATCAAATAAATATTTATAATATGTTGTTTTTAATTTTTTTAATAAATTTATATGCATTATTTTCATTTTAATAAACATATATTATTTTAAATATTTTATATACCTATATTAATCTAATACTAAACAATTTAATTAATGATTTATATGTTATAAGTTTTTTTTATTTTAATTTTGTTATATATAATAAAGTAGCTTTATAATTTTTTTTTTTTGTTTGTAATCGTTTACCACTTCCACTATTTCTATTCATTTTATTATACATAATATTAATCATTTAATACAATAAGGTTAAGTTGTGAATTACTAATTAATTTAAAACTTAGAAAATAACATATTATAAATATTTAATTTTAAATTATATTATTTAAATACTATATATATATATATATATATCACCATAAATAAAGAAAAAAAATTATAATATTATCTCTTTTCATTTATTTTTCACTATATAATATAAATTTATATAAATATTTGCTCTCTTAATAATAATATATTTATATAATTCTTTATTATAAAAATAAATATTCTTTCATAATTTATTTCTCAATATAATATAAATATATATAAACTATTTATTCACTGATAATAATTTATTTACAAAACTAATTTGATATTTTTTTATTAGATTAAAAATATAACTTGGAGCAAAATAATAAAAATTTTAAATATTTTTACATAATTTTGTAATTAATAATTTTTTTTCAAACACTCTTTTAAGTAAATTTTACATTTAAATAATGTAGGAACTGTGCATTTTCTTTATTATTATATTTTAATTTGCATAATTATTTGTACAATTTTATTTATGATTATTTATTATATTTTATAGTTATTTGAATATCATTAAATAAACTTTTAATAGAAAATGAACTTAATTGTTATGAACTTATTTCATTTATATTATTATGATACACAAATTATTTAGTATATAAAATTATTGTTATTATTATTCAGCAGTTTTGATGTATAATTATGATTCTTAACACACATGGGTCTAACATAGAAACTCTAAAGTTAAAGTAAGAAAACAATCAAAGTTGTTGACACAATAATATTTTCACCCTTTAAAACAACCAGATAGGCATACATCTGTCGACAAAATGATGTCAAATTAGCAACAATTGATGAATGGAAGAACAAGAAAACTATAGGCATGGATTCAGCGATTAATGGCTGTATTGGCCATAGAAGATTAAAACCCATCAATCTACTTCTACATCGACATCAATTCTCCAAGATTTAATGTGGGGCATCAATTAAATCTTGATAACATTTAGTTTATAGAAGACGCACTAGAACTAAATCGACAGATAAGGAACATAATGAAACAATTCACGTGAAACTAAAAGGGTTAAAACCCTAGCCGCCGAAACCGTATAGGGTTCTGCCCTGTCTCTTAAGGGCGTAAACCACATCCATGGCGGTGACAGTCTTCCTGCGAGCGTGCTCAGTGTAAGTGACAGCATCACGGATAACATTCTCAAGGAAGATCTTTAGTACCCCTCTTGTCTCCTCATAGATCAGACCAGAGATTCGCTTGACTCCACCTCTTCTGGCCAGACGACGAATGGCTGGCTTCGTAATACCTTGGATGTTGTCTCTAAGAACCTTACGATGCCTTTTAGCACCTCCCTTTCCCAACCCCTTGCCTCCCTTACCTCGGCCTGACATTTTTCAATAGAGAGAGAATGATCCGACAATTTGATTTGGAGAAGAAGAAAGTGTTTGAGATTTGATTTGGAGAATAAGGTGTTTGTCTCTCTCTGTATTTGTATGCTTTGCTTGTGTTGATGATCTGCATCTAACGGCTGACAATGTCTATCCGCGTAGCGTGTGTGAAGATCAATAATATGAACTGTAGATATATTTTTAGTTTTAATTGTAATTTATATTTTCTTTTAAACAAACTATGAGCTGAATTTAAGTTTGTACAAAAATAAAATATTATTTGGAAAATATATTTTTTTTAAATAATATTGTAAAATATGTTTTAATTTTATATATTAATAAAAAAAAAAATTCAAACTCAATCTAACTTAAATTTAATATAATTTTAAAAAAAAATCTTGATGATAAATAATATTTTAAAATGGGTTATATGATTCAAAATATTATTAATTTTTATTTTTTTAACTATATAAAATACAAAAACTTATTTTGTTATTTTAACTAATGATTCTGACTAATTTATTTGATGTAAAATCAACTATTAAATAAAAATGTTGGTAGAAAACAAACTATTATTATTTTAGATAGAATGACTATAATATTTTAAAGTGTTATAAATAATTGATATCATGTTTTACTCCTCTTTGTTCTTCTTAATCCTGAGGATTGAGAAGCATTCCAATTCAAGGCAAGTTGTTTAAACCATGTATGTATGCAGTATTGATAACATATAAGATATGTTTATATATTTATTATTTAACACACAAATATTAATAATTAATTAACTGTTTAAAATATCAAATGGGATGAGTTTTGTTTAAAATATAAGAATATTGAGAGTTTAATTCTTACTTAAAAACGCGTTTAATTCTCGCTTTAAAAGCATTTTAAATTTAAATGAATAATTATTAATAGTAATTTTATTGTTCAAAAACACACATTGATTTAACCTAAAATTATTATTTATTTATTTTTATTCTTTTAAATATTTATTTATTTATCCTCACACCTTCACTCTCACGTGTTAAATAGTCCCAATATTTAACCGGAAACATGATCAACCAACCTAAAAATAAACATATTTGATATTTGAACATAACTATCCTTTCCTCATGCAATTCCAATGGCCTACCGTATAGTAAGAACAAATGACACCAATAAAATGATTTTTTTTTTTCTTTCTAATTTATATTTTACACAAAAGTTTATCCTGGCATTAACTAAATATACAAATTATTTTATTCTTAGTTTATTTTGTATAGTTTGGAAGAACAATTTGTAGATATAACAATTTTGAGCTCATTTATTATGACTAGAATGCAGATCAATGACAAAATATGACCTTAAGCTCGCGCACAGACGAGCATTCATACAAAGCCAACGAGTCATGTGCGTAGGTAACCGTATCCGGACAAGCCACCTTAAAGAACTCCGAGTAATTCGAAGCCTTACAAGTCTGTGGGCTGTTATAATGATTCCGACAACATAACTCGTCGGTCCCAAACACCTCACACCCGCTCATGCACCCCACTACCGCTCCCGAAGACGACCGCATCCTCAATGGATCTGGGCAAGTCGCCAAAATATCTTCCCGGCACCCAACTACTGGGCAGTTCCCTTTCCCCTCGTGTGGGGTAACTGTCATCGGGATGTTGAAACCATCCAACAGACTCACATCGTATGAACAATCGTCGTTGGGTGGATTGTGAACGCTGATTTGGGCTAGGGTTGTTGGGGTAGCACCTCCCATCAAGACACACTCGAGATGCCCTCCGCAGTCTCCGGTGGCACATGTGAAACGGTCTAGGGATTCTATGCATCCCGTTCGAGCCCAGATACGACCGGACCACTGCGTTTGGGGAGCGGGAAAGGAGAAGTGGGTTAGTTTTTCGAGTTGGAAACCGGTGTGGTCTAAGATGGGGTAGCCGGCGGTGGGTTGAATGGCTGGCCAGATGGTGTAGGGACAGTTGTTGACTATTGTTATTGTTAGGTCCGTGCTGTGGGTGAAGTTGATAATGGCTAACAGGAGGAGGAGAAAGATGAGTGAAAATTGGTTAGATGATACCATTTTTGAAGGTTGATAGAAGAAGAGATCATGATGGGTATGCAATGTTATGAAAATATAATAGTCAGGAAAGGAGAGATGAGGGGAGGGATTATTTGCATGGTAAGTAAGAAATGAGTGGAAATAGTCACATGATTTGCATTGAGAATTCAACATTTAAGATATGTATAAAATTATGTGGCATGACATATACCACTGATTTGTATTTCCAACTATCAAGCTTGATTGAATTCAGGATCAAGCTACATCCAAATTACAAAACAACCCAAAATTATTAAAATTCATTCTAATCCAAAACTACAAAGACTATTATCATATTCAGTAATCATGAAAGAATTTATAGATATTATAAGAATAAGAATAACATTACATTCCCCATCTCCATTGTTCGGATGTTCAGTCAAGATAACAGGAAATCGTTAGGCGGATGAAGGCAAATCGGTACTTCGTGCTCCTCGGGTCCAACTCTATGTTTTGGCACCATTATCTCAAGAACGGTTCCACTTTTGTCAAAGTAAGCTTCAAGTTTAGCATCGTCGGGTATTCGAGTGGGAAGTGGGATTTCCCGTTTGAATTCGCCAGGTGGGCAATGCTCTGGTGACGGGTCGGTGAGCTTAAACGTTCTATCGTTTCTCTGGATAAATGGTAAGCCAGCCGTGCTCACAGATGAGATCTTGATGATTCCGTGAGTTAGACTGTTCCACCAATGAACTTTAACTTTTTCTGGATCTGATAATGGTAAGGAGATGATGATTAGGTATCCTTCTTCGTCTTCATATAAAGTCTTGGCAGCTGTAGCAGGACCGTATGTGTTGTTGTTCCTCATCACACCGCTGAATTCGTTCATCCAAGCCGGTTCAACTGGATTCATATCGATATCTAGATGTCGTTCAGAATGTGGATTTAAAGGGAAACAACAATCCTCATCGTTACCACCATGTGGGAAGAGATCTTTCTTCCTCTTATTGTTATTACACAAGTGCGAGTGATGATGATCCATTAAACTACCGTTTGTGTGATTTGATGGCTGCCCCGATAAATTCAAACCAGAACCATGAACGGGTTTCTTCTTTACAGAAGTAATCGGCCTATCAAGCTCGAAATCAGTATTTGGCAGGGTCCTCCACGAACTGTACTCGTTTGCTTCAGAAGGGACAGTGAAATTCAAATCTCTACCAGTAAGCTCAATCCATTTCTTCTGATCTTCTTCATCAATTCCAATAAGGTTTGGCGATCGAACAAGCTCAATCCCATGTAAGCACTGAGGATTCGACAACCCTCTGTAATGTTTCCTCTGCATTCTATGTGATCGAACAAAACCCTTATCCGCGCTAAAAGGAAATGGACGATCTCCCTGGCGAGAATGCCCATTCATATAACTCCTTAACTGCATTTTCCCTAAAGCATTATCTGGCCTCTCCTTAAACACCCACATGTATATGTTCTCCATATCATGTTGAACCAAAAACACCTCGAGCTGGAGGTCTGACTTGTCGAATCCGGACACTCCATTGTTACAGTCTCTGGTTACAATAGATTTCGACTTGTCTTTCAGAACTGGCTTGAAATAGAAGGTAAAGAAAAACCAAGCACCCCAAACACTGTCAGTCCTTCTAGCGCATTTCCTGCCGTTTTTTGTCAAGCACATGAGGGGATCAGAATCATTGATTTGATGTCCAAGTCCAACATCAAGCATATCGAAAGCATCATGATATGAAGGTGGGGGAGGACTACGTTCAGCTGATAGAGGCAGATTGATATCTGGAGGACGAGATAGAGGAACCTGCCTATTCATATCTCGGTCGGTTTCTTCATGATTTCCAGCAATCGAATCCATGGATAGAAACGTCGATGGGTGATAATTCTCCATTGATAAACCAGCAAGTAAATCTTCTCCCATGTTTACAGCAACACTTCTATATGTATGTATGTATCTATCTATCAGACAAATTAGAAATTACCAGAAATAAAATTGAAGGTGAAAAACAATTGTACATGGAACTAAATCTGCAAGGAAACTAAACAGGAATTCATTGGAACCCTAAGAAATGAATCTTCTTCATAAGACAAGGATCGAAGGATAGAGTAATCCTTACAAGTAGTAATGTGAAGATGAAACGCAAGATTTCCAAGAAATTAATTACCTTTGGAGATGGGTTTCTGTAAATCCTGAAAGAACTTCCGAAAGCAATGATCCCCAGTTATCTACTTCAAACAGTCAAACACGTACACGCACAGAGAAGAGAAGGAAGAGAAGAGGAGAGAGAAGCAAATATGGTCACAGAGTAAACGGCAAGTGTAACGTCGTCATAACGCTTATCGATTATTCCTCGGCCTTGTTTGGCTCTCGCGTAAACAAAAACATGGCTTCTTTTTATTTGTTTATTTATTTTTAAAGTTTAATTAAATTCGCTACCAACCCACCACACTGAGCTGGTTTGATTCCATCTTATCGGACGGCTTACTTATTTTATTTTTATCTAAAAATATAATTTTCAAATTTAAATATAATAATTAAAAAATTTATAGTCAAATATATAATATTTTATAAAATTTATAAGGCTAAATTGTAAAATTGGGATTTTTATGAGGGCAATTGAGATTTGGATTTATTTTTTCATCTCACAATTTAATAATTCATTATTGTTAAAATTATAGATAGCCATGTTTCAAACGAGTTAACTTATCTATATGATAAGTATAAAAAACAAATAAAATATTTATGATAATAATTTAATTATTAAATTTTAATGAATTAAAAGTTTTTACTTTTCATTCTTTCAAATTTTATAGTTAAAACATTTTTTTAGTTAAAATCATAAATTAAATTAGTGATATGAATATTTTATTTATTTATATATATCATTAAGATAATAATAATTTAACTGTTTTAAGTTTGTTTTGTATAACTTTAATATTAAGGAACCTCACAATTTAATATTTGAAAAAATATATTTAAAATTAAAAAAGTTTATAAACTCAATTCCAACGAATTTATAATATAAATAAAATATTATAATATAGGATAAGTTTGTTTCCGTTTATATTCAACTTATTCGATACCATTTATTCACAAATATGTTGCATAAAATATAATATAAATTTATAATATAAATAAAATATTATAATATAGGATAAGTTTGTTTCCGTTTATATTCAACTTATTCGATACCATTTATTCACAAATATGTTGCATAAAATATATTTTATACTTATTTTATAATTTCTCTTATGTTACCCATAATATGTGATAGTATTGACGTTATAAGGAAGAACATAAACGAATTTATTCAGTTAAACGAGGAAGATAAAAGAGAAAATTACATTTAAACGTGCTTTTTTTTATTATAATTTTTTTTTTTACATATTATGCAAAATTATGTATCAGATGATTAAATGCTTAAAATTAAACCCGTTCACATATGTAATCTCTGAACTAGATTATGAACTAGATTAAGGGTTTGGACAAAAGAGATCCGGGTCGGGTTTAGGTATCCGTCTTCTTTCAATGTATACAACGTCTGTCAGGATTTCTTCTCCAGCTGTGATTCTGTGACGGACCGGCGGAAGTTATCTCGCAAGAGCTAGCTAGACATCCTACTTATACAGCGTCCGATCTTCTTGAGCCAGTGGATTCCATTTCACCATTGTTAACGGTGGTCCGCGGCAGCGACAAGGGATCGTTTTCTATATTCTCCAACGTTAGCGGCAGAAGCAGATCGATTGTCCTCTGGTCTCAGAACAATTGATAGAAGAACAACGGTAAATCTACATTCTTTCTTTGTTCTGGAAAGAAGAGAACCCATTACTATTATAAATTCTGATTCAACTTACCAATGCCATTGAAATCAAATTCTCTATCTTCCCTTTCCAAACTTTAGTGTAATTGAATGTGGTTAAGTATTTCATCAAATTCAATGTCACACCTTCACAGTTTCAATTTTCTTTTCATTTTCATCTTCTCTTCCAATCACACCTTCACGACTTATATCTCTGTTGTGTTTGTAGTATCCGAGGTCTTGTTGTTGGATGAATTGTTAGACTTCTGAAATTTGTTACTATATTATACACAAATTTATACAACAATCTGTAGAAAGTTAATGGTTTTACTGTATAATCTTGCTTGCTAACTATTAAAACACAGAGTGATATATTTCAACATTCATATGACCACTGTATTAATCTGTTTATATAGTAACTCATTCTTTTTACTTCAGTTTGGCACTCAAGCGGCTGGACTGTTCAATCCTAAGGAAGCATCTCAATCTTGAAAGTAAACAGCAAGTGTAATGGCTGCTATGGACTTTACCTGCCTTCACCCAGTGAAGTTGCTTCCTCACAAGGGCCAGCTCTGTCTCTTTTCTTCTCCTGTAAGACAGAAGTATCAGAGCATCAAATTTACCAGAATTCAACAACAAGGATATCCCCTTATTGCTTCTTGTCTTCCAATATCAGATAAAGTTGTCTCCCCTGCACCCGAGGTACTTCGAGTAGGAAGATTCATTGTTATCTCTTTGTTGTTCAAGCTCCCGTTTTGTTTTGTTTTGTTTTTCAATATGTTATTCATTTATATACTATAGAGTAGTTTAATTAGAATCTCTACAATTGTTTTATGTGTATTATAAAACACAACAAATCATGTGTAAAAGAGAATTATTAGTAAATAACTTGAAAAGGAGTGGTAGATTTTCAAAAGGATATACATAATAGTGTTGAAAACTTAATTCGTAATAGAAGTAGTGTAAGTTTGGTAGAGTTTCCCTGAATAGTTTGATTATCAAGGTTAAAGACTGTAGCAATATACCAGATTAATCTTCTAATGCAATTTAGTACTTGGTATTAAAGGAATAATTAAGAAAAGAAGAGACCAACTAATGTTTTAGATTTAGAAGATTAACAAGTATGACGAGATCTATTAGGTAACACCTGTTTTGTCTTGGAGAGCTTTATATTATCAGTTGCTTTTATACTTTCAGGGAGCTTAATTTAATGTTTCTCTGTTTCTTGTAAAATGATCTCTATTTGCGTTTATTTTGCTGTATTTTTTTTTAACATTTGTTTTTATTTGATATAGAACTATATATTTAACTAACAATTAGTCTAGATCGACTTGTTACTGAACAGGGTCAAATGGGATGACAAAGGTTTGGCTGTTGCTATAGCCCAGAACATAGACACAGGAGCCATCTTAATGCAAGGGTTTGTGAACAAGGAAGCCTTGGAAGTTACCATTTCCTCGCGCAAGGCAACATTCTATAGCAGGTCGAGGTCAAAATTATGGATCAAGGGAGAGACGTCTATGAACTTCATTCAAGTTAATGAAATATTTTTTGATTGTGACTATGATTCTGTAAGTCCTGATTGAGTTTTTACATATTTAATGGCATGCTGTTATATGTGACTAGAATTCATTTTTTAAAATGTTTCAGATAATATATCTTGGAAAGCCTGATGGTCCTACTTGCCATACAGGGGCGGAGACTTGTTACTACACTTCGGTGTTTGATTCGTTAAAGAATCCACAGGTTTCTTATTGATTATTAACTGTTCTGGAATATTGTCCATTACATTTTTGGTTTTTCAATAAAAAATTGTGATAGGTTGAAGAAAAAGGGGTTGCTTTGACCACTCTGTATTCCCTTGAATCAATTATATCTCAACGGAAAGAAGAGCTGTCACTGCCGGTGGAAGGGAAACCATCATGGACAAGGCGTTTATTGACTAACGATAAATTGCTCTGCTCGAAAATCAGGTAATCTGCATGGAATTTGTTTGAATCTATAATATGTAACAAATTATGCATAATAATAGACGTTGTTTATGTTACAGGGAAGAAGCAGACGAGCTTTGTAGAACTCTAGAGGAAAATGAGGATGAAACTCGGACAGCCTCAGAGATGGCGGATGTTCTTTACCATTCGATGGCCCTGTTGGGACTTAGAGGTGTGAAAGTCGAAGATGTTATGGAGATCTTGAGGAAACGCTTCTCAAAATCAGGTATTGAGGAGAAGGAAAACCGTCGCAAGTAGTAGGACTTACTTGCTGCATTATTTGTATTAAGATAATCTTTCTGAGTATTTTCATTCTCTTTGTTAACTGTTTATTGTTATTCATCTGGATAAAATGATACAATTTTTTGTTTGTTTTATGTTTTATGGTAGGGAATAATAATACATTTATTTCCTGTTTCTAAAAAATAAAATAAAATAGTGAATTATATATGTATAAAGATAAAATTGAAATAGGTGTATACTTTTCTATCGGCCGTCTGATTTAGACTCTGACTAGTTATGTGAAGACCGACCCCGCGTTTGAAGTTTGACCAATATTTATTATTCGATCGTACGCAATCATTTAAAGTATTAAACCAGTCACTTTTCCGTGTCCATACCCAAGGATTTAATTTATGTAAGGAATCATTTATATCCTAATGTATAATCTAATATTATTTTTATTTCTAATCCAAATAAAAGCTTCAAAATTATGACTACTTATCTTGATTAGAGAACAGTAACAACTCTCTAATTGCAAACTTTCCCGTGGAAGTAGTTCTGATTCAAATATTTAATTGGAATTTTTTATAAAAAATATAACAGGCCATAGTTATGGATTTTTGGTTAACACAAGTCTTTGAATTATTTATTTGGTTTCTATAAGCTTGTCCGGTTGGGTTATAAACCCAATCAAAATTAAATATTATTTAATTCACTTGATTTAGCTTATTGAAGCATCTTATCCAACTTATTATCTATCTGTTAGTTTATTTAATCCTTTGATTCAACTTATTTACTTTTATATTTATCATATTATTTAATAATTAATATTATATATAATGTTATATATATTTATTCATTTTATTTTAAATATTAATAAATAATTTAAATTAAAAAATAGTATATATTTTAAAATAAATTATATTAATAATAAATCACTTAAATTAAAAAATAATATATTTTAAAATAAATTATATGAATAAAGAAAATAATTTATCATTATTATTATATATTTTTTCCCTTTTTACACTCTCTCTCTAATTTAATATTTTTTTATTATCAATTTATTTTTGAACACTCTCATCCTTTTCATATTATTATTCATTTTAATTTTAATCTATATTTTTAAATAATTAAGGCTAGTTTAATTAACATATATATTATAAATAATAAATAAAATATATTTAAATGTATGTTTTTTTTATTATAATAAATTTATATAAATATATAAAAATATTATAAATATATGGAATAAATAAGAGAGAATGAATAAAATAATTAAAAAAAGATTAAATAAATGAAAAAAATGAAAAAAATAATTAGAAATGAATGAAATAAATGAAAGAAAATGAATAAAAAATATTTAAAATAATAAAAGAAAAAATCACACTTTAATTGTAATTTTAAAAATGAAAGAAGAAGGAGTTAGGGAGAAAATTGAGTTTAAAAGTAAAAGTGTGTTTGATTATAATTTTTTGCAAGCTTATTACGCAAAGTTATTGTAGCAACATATTACGCAAACGCCTATACGCGGTTTATAAAAAATTAAAAGAGCCCTAAATCACTCAATTACAATATATTTTATTTATTTATTTATTTTATTTTATCAATATATATTAATATTTTTTGAAGTATTTTATATATAAAAAAAACACTTCCTCAAAATTACCTGTTGTGGCACCGAACAAACTCTAAATAACAAAATTGTGTTGGTTAAGTTTTATAAAAATTATGAATGTAAAGAAAGGAAAAACAAAAAAACAAACAAAGCCCTAGTTGATTTAGTCATCTCAGACAGACCGTGGAGACTGACCAACCGAACAGTTGACCAATTAAAACAGTACTAAAGGAAAGTGGGACGAATCCGCAAACCTTATTCTTTCTTATCCTTTAAATCTTCCCCCCAAGAATTCATTTTGCAAATATTAAAATCAGCTACATATACTTTCTGCCTTAATTTAATTTAAAGAAATAAAAACAGGAGAGAAAACCAATACTAATGCCGCGTAAAACAGAGGCCGCGGCGGCGCTGCCGGCCATCATTCTTCTTCTCTTGTTTTCCGGCGCCATCGTATTCCCGTCCTCGGAAGCAGCGACAACATCGTTTCCTCGAAAGAATGCCTACGCTACAATGATGTACGTGGGAACACCGAGGGATTACGAGTTCTACGTAGCGACTCGTGTCATGCTTAGATCTCTGTCCAAACTCAACGTTGACGCCGATCTCGTCGTTATTGCTTCCGCCGATGTTCCTCCCCGTTGGGTTCAAGCATTGTAAGTCATTTTTAATCTTTATTTTGAATTAGTTCAATATCTGAAACTTGAATTTAATCAGCGAGGAAGAAGATGGAGCAAGAGTTGTGAAAGTGGAAAACTTGCACAATCCATACAGGCATCAGAAGAGATTCAAGCTGACTTTGAATAAGCTATACGCATGGAGTTTAGTTGATTACGAAAGGGTAGTAATGCTCGACGTTGATAATCTTTTCCTTCAAAAAACCGACGAGCTTTTCCAGTGCGGTCAATTCTGCGCTTCCTTCATCAACCCCTGCATCTTCCACACCGGCCTCTTCGTTCTCCAACCATCCATTCCTGTTTTCAATGACATGGTTCATCAATTGGCTGTTGGGAGATCGAATCCAGACGGAGCTGATCAGGGTTTCATCGGTGGATATTTCCCTGATTTGCTAGATCAACCCATGTTTCATCCTCCTCTTAATGGTTCCAAACTTAATGGAAGTTATAGACTTCCTTTGGGATATCAAATGGATGCTACTTATTACTGTGAGTTTACTAATTATGTATATTTTCAATTGTTCTGAATTCTTCTAGATTCGTTAGTTACAATAATAGAAGATGTGTTACAGATCTTCGTTTGAGATGGAACGTTCCTTGCGGTCCCAACAGCGTGATTACGTTTCCAGGCGCATCATGGTTGAAACCGTGGTATTGGTGGTCGTGGCCTGTTCTTCCATTAGGTCTTCAATGGCATGCCCAACGTCTTACAACTATTGGATATGGAACAGAGACGCCTCTCATGTTCATCCAAGCGATAATTTACTTAAGTGTCATTGCAATGACACGTTTAGCAAGGCCTAACTTATCGAAAGTGTGTTACCGGCAGACAGACAAGAACTTCTTCTTGATTCAAACAGGATTGAAGTTGGTTGCACTTTGGTCAATTGTGGTTGCTTACACGATTCCATTCTTCATCATTCCCACCACAATCCATCCTTTATTGGGATGGGGGTTATACTTGTTGGGAAGTTTTGCGCTTGCTTGTATAACGATAAACGCGTTTCTACTTCCTTGGTTGGCAGTTTTGGTGCCATGGTTAAGTATTTTGGGGGCACTTTGTGTGATGGCATATCCTTGGTATAATGATGGTGTTGTGAGGGCTTTGTCTGTGTTTGGATACACATGTTGCTGCACTCCGGCACTTTGGGCTTCGTTTGTAAAGATTTTGTCTTGTTTACATGTTTCGCTCGAAAGGGAAGTGTTCTTGCCGAGGATAAGCGAATCGACGCAACCAAGTGGTGGATTTAACAAGTTGTGGACTAGGAAACGTTAGGATTTGAGTGAAAAAAATTGATTAATTTATTGTGTACTTAATTACTACCTTTCCCTGTTCTTTTATTGGATTGTTGTATAGAAATTGAAACAGAAATTTGATATGATTGGATTCTTTAACCGCAACAAAGAATGAATACTTGTTAAACTGACAATTTTATCACAAATTAAGAGAGAACTAGCCAGCAGAAAATTAACAAAAAAATGTCTTCAAAATTTTCAGCAATGAAGTTCCAATTATGTGGACCATTTTCAGCAACAAGCTTATTAAGTTTTGAATCTTCATGTGGTCTTCAGAGTTTATAAGTTTGCTCTGCTCTTGCTTCATTTTCATCAGCAAATTTCCCTTCTTCTCCAGGCAACTTGTTCAAGTCAAGTTTACTCCTTTTCATACCAATATTACTTGAATTGAACGCTTAATTTCACCTCTGGAAACATTTGCTTCCATCTATGTATGACAATAGTACCCGTGGGTATTCGATCGGCTGTGTCTGGGTATTTTTAAGCGTAATCAGGATCGGGATGGTAGGGGAGGGGAGAGTACCGATTGGGGTTCGGAGACAACCGAAACTCAAACGGTGGATATTAATATAAAAAATAATATATATATATTTTTTATCTTAAGGCTTAATATGAACTTTTAGACCCTAAAGATATTTTATTTGATTTTTTTGACGGTGCATAAAATTAAATGCGTTGATGACACTTTTGTACCGGTATTCGTGAGACGCAACCGACAATCGTGAGACACAATTTTTTTTATAAATTAAAAAAAAATAATAATAAAAAATTGCGTGTCTCGCGAATGCCGGTTGCGTCTCGCGATTGTAGACTTTTTCACAAAGTATTGTCGACTTTTCACATGCCATCCGGTTGCGTCTCGCGACATGGCAATTTTATCAAAACATATATAAAGGTGTCACCAGCGCATTTAATTATATGCGCTGGTCAAAAAATCAAATAAGTCCATCTTTAAGGCCATTTCGTGAAATTGCCCCTTTAAAATGCTGTTGAACATTACAATAAATACATAATTTATTTTGTTTTATCCACATTTTATTTTAATTTTTAATTTTTAATATTTCCCAAAAATTATTTCTCTCTAAATAGGCGGTTTCATCTTGGGGAAATTTGACGAAACGATCCTAAAAAATTCCTTAAATATAATTGCGCAAATGACAACTTTAAAATATTTTAACGAAATTACTCTGATCGCGTAACGCGAATGCAAGATCGTCTCGCGAAGGAAAAGCTTGTGAAAAATTCAGAATGATCGTGCTCTTCGCGTGACAACCGTGTCCTTCGCGTGACGATTGTGCCCTTCGCGTGACGATCGTGCCCTTCGCGTGACGATCGTGTCCCTCGTGTTACGCGACGAGAGTAATTTCACAGGCTTTCCCTTCGCGTAACGATCTTGCCATTCACATTACGCGACGAAGGTAATTTCGTCAGAATATTTTGAAGTGGTCATTTACACAATTAAATTTATGCGCTGGTCATTAACACATTTAAGACATTTTTAGAGTCATTTTTTCAAATTTTCCTTTATTCTCTATCTTCAACTTTTTTTCTATATCAAAATGTTATTTCTCTTTTTTCATCCTTCATCTTACAACATTTACTATTTAAATTTTTTTTAACTCTAGTAATGATAAAATTATTATCTTCTTCCTCATCTACAATATAAGTATGTATGTAACCAATATTTTATTAATTTTTTTTAATATTTTGATATTATAGTTATAATTTTAAAGTTAATATTTATAATTTAATAAAATTATATTTTTTTTCGACATCTACAATCTTATAAATATTTAATCTGGTAATGAAGTACCAATTGGGGATCGGGTATCCATCGTATTGAGGATATATATATATATAAATATAGATACTCGTTGGGGTTGGGATCAAAATCGAATAGTAAAATATAAACCGAATTCGGGAACGAGTACTCTACTCCCAACATGTAAAGTACTTGTTGGCATCCATACTTCCATCTATATTTGAAGGCTTTGTTATTTTATTACTCTCCACAGTCCAATATTTCACTAGTTGAAAAAGGGGTATCAGTAAAGGCGAAAACCGTTACTGAAAGCCTCAGAAGCCGTTACTGATAACTTTATGTAACGACGAATAAAACTGTTACCATTCGTTACAAAAATGAGTGTTACTGATACTTCTATGGTATCAGTAACGGCTTTCGAAAACCGTTACTGAAACTCGCCTAACAACAGTAACTGTTTTAGCCGAGGTTTAACCGTTACAGATAAAGTTACGTTAGTAACGATTTTCTTATGTATAAAACCGTTACTGTTGTTGGGCGGGTTTCAGTAATGATTTTCGAAAGCCATTACTGTTGTTGGACGAGTTTCAATAACGGTTTTGAAAGACGTTGCTGTTGTTGGGAGAGTTTTAGTAACGATTTTCTTATTTGTTAAACCGTTACAGATAAATTTATATTGGTAACGATTTTTGAATGTATAAAACCGTTACTAAATAACATAATCATTTTTATTTATTTATTTTTTTGAATATTTCATATTTTACCTATATAAACAATAATAATAATTATCCATTTTGCAAAACCATTAATACATTCAAAAAATCACAATCATCAATCCAAAACAACAATCATCCACAAACTACAATCATAAATCTATAATTCATCAATCCACAAAAACCATAAATTAACCTACTTCAAAAAGCACATAAACCATTAACTAACTAGACTTCAAAACCACATAAACTTTAAACTAACCAGAATTTAAGTGAGAGGAGCATCATCTCTAGTGGGAGGGGCAGGGGGACGTGGAGGGCGAGAGTTAACGGAAATCAAGGATAATATGAAGGTCATCTGCTCCCTCATCTCAATCATCTCATTCTGTATTTGTTCACGCTCTTGTATTGATTGTTGTCTCTCCCTTTGTGCTACTTCACGCTTCATTTGACGCTGCCTTTGTGCTTCTTCACGCTCCATTTCACGCTCCAATAATGCTTCTTCACGCTCTCTCTATGACTAAAGTTTCTCAGCTTCACGCTCCTCTCACATTCTTTGTATCTCCTCAAGTAAAACTCGGTTTTCCTCACGGATCTGTTGTGTGTCACTGTGCGGAGTGCTAGAACCCCCACGGGCATTTGCTCTAAAAGATGTAGGTGTGACACTTGAGCCCATACCCACGACTCGCCCATGTCCCTGAGACCCGAACGCGTACTCAGCCAACTATAGATCATTCCTACTCGGATCTTCTTCTATAGCAGTTCGCAATGCAGTCTACAAACACAAATTACATTTGATTACATACACCAAATAATTTAACATATAATTAAATAAACTATCATAACCTAATCAACATACAATTCAATAATCCAACAATTCAATAATCTAACCTAACATTCAATAAACCAAATAATCCAACCTAACATTCAATAAACCAAATTATAATATAATCTAACCTAACACTCAATAATCCAACCTAACATAAAATAAATGAAACTAATAAACACGACTTACCACTTTTTCTTGAATAATAGGGGGACCTCCGGATTTGGATCTTGTAGAGTTGTTTTTTTTGTATGAGTGTGGAGAAATAAGTCAACAAAATTAGGCGAGATACCGATAGTCTTCTCCTATACAAATTTAATAATTGATAAAAACGTAATAACATTATAAACTTTGTATTTAATGATAAAACGAACCATTTGCCTCTTGATTTGTGAAAATGAGATGCTGCCCGCATGATTCTTGTACACAACACGCGACCTATTAAGCGCATTGACATTACTTGTTTTCTACAAATAAGAAAATATTTGTGTTTAATGAATGATTAATGTAAGAGCTCTTTAAAAAAATTAACTTACCTTGAACTCTAGAGTGAGAAAACGACGATCAAGAAGATAATGACAATCACTTAGGGTGATCTCCGGAGGGGGATTTGCCCTAATCACTGCCTCGTCACCTTCACGAGCTTTAACGTATAAGGTGTTCCATTGACATCTCCATCTATCCCATAATTTGTTAGCTTGATGTAGACCTTGGCAACGATAGATGTTAATGTCCTTCCCAAGAGCCTCGAAAGGATCCTGAAAAGTCAACATTAAAAATACAATTATGGATTGTGATTAATACATCAAAACTAATAACTTACCGTGATATCCATCCATATGTGATCTAGATATGTGGAGCTCAGGTCCGACCAACGCAAAGTCTTGTGAGGTAGTGCATTGGAGTCTCGAATGACACTCCCAATATGCCTCGACCGAGCTGTCCTATTCTCGCACATTGGCTTACCATCTATCGGGTTGAACATAAGAGTCATCTTCTGTCCCGCTTGCAATCTACCAACTACTGTATTTTTGTTCTTACCCCGTCTCTTCCTCGAAATAAATTCTAAAATTAAACACAAAATTATATAGGATCATAACAAAATACGTAATCAAACACCGATACCTCCATCTTGCTCCTCAGACGGGGGTTGTGTCTCATCATCATCAACATCGAGGTTAGTGTTTGGTACACTATCAACGTTCATGTCATCATCATCACTACCTATTATACCTCCCAAATCAAGGTCCTCAATAGAGTTAAGTAGTGCCAAAGGGTCTTCTGAATGCTCCCCGGTCCTTTGTATAAGGTCTGTTAGCGCGCTGGTAAAACCCTTACCTATTACTCTTTTAGGTGCCATGATAGCTGCAAATATAGAATTTAATGTTTATAAGAAAAATATACAAGTAACTCTTAATAGAAATAGTTCAACCTTAATTAGGGATTTATTGGTATCACAATTTTCCATCCAAGCCTTGATGCCATATCTGTAGAGTAAAAGACTTGTTGTGCTTGGCTTGCCATTATGAATGATTCATTTAATTGAGTCTGTAGAGTCATGTTGATATTTATACTAACATAACCATACTTATCAACTTTAATGCCCCGATCTTTGTGATGAACATCAAACCATTTGCATTTGAAGAGAACTACTCGTCTTCCACAAAAGAATATCACTTCTATGATTTTATTGATCACTCCATATTAGTTAATAGTCTCACCCCATTATTACCAACAACCAAAACCCCGCTATTTTGGGTGGTCAAGCTCTCGTCATGTTTCTCAGTGTTAAACTTGTACCCATTTATTTTGCACGAGTTATATTTCTTTGTATACATTGTAGGCCCACCTCCTAAAATCTTAAGATACACTATTATATCAGATTGATCGGTTAATTGCTCCACCTATTAATTAGAAATTGTTATTAAACTAATTGTCATCTACTAAAAAGAAATTGTTGAGACGATTACTTACTCTTTCTTGGAAATATCTAACGTATTGTTTATCCCGAGCTTCATTGGAAATATTAGGTGGGCATGATTGAACAAAATTGCTGCGCAAATGATAGATTAAATTATTACTTAAATCATACCTCATATGAAATTGATGGACTTACTTATAATATTCTTCAGCTTCGCGACAATTTTTTAAGATGTACTAATGAGCACACTCACGATCACCCGGTTGGTATGTGTAGGCTGTGCCATTAGATAAGTCTTCCATAGCAATGCATATGGAGAATGTTGTACTTGTATGTATTGATGCATCTTCTGACTTGTATGTATTGATGCATCTTGTATGTATTGAATGTTGTACTAATGAGCACACTGACTCTTGATCGTCCAAATATCGGGCACACATGCTCATACTCTCATTCACAAGGTAGCTCTCGCTGATTGAACCTTCTAGAAAGTTCCTGTTCCTAAGGTATTTCTTTAGTGTGGTCATATATTGTTCAACTGGATACATCCATTGATACTGAACGGGTCCTCCAAGACAAGCTTCAAAAGCTAAATGAACTGGTAAGTGCACCATTATATCAAAAAAAGAAGGTGAAAAGATCTTCTCCAATTTGCAAAGTGTCAAGACAATGTCGTCATGTAGTGTTTCCAATTACCCGTGTTGTAAACTTTTTTGGCAAAGCAACCGAAAGAACCTTGATAAATTCACCACAACATCGTATACATCATCGAGCAGTAGGCCACGTGTAGATAGTGGAATGAGATATTGTAATAAAATATGACAATCGTGACTCTTCAATCCTTAAATTTTTTTCTCCTCCATGTTTACACACGCACCAATATTTGAACAAAAACCGTCTGACATTTTAATATTTTTCAGAAACTGGAATAAACGTTTCTTGTGTTCTGATGACAATGCATAGGGGCCTGCCGGACACCGAAGAACACCATCAACTTCAACCGGATGTAAGGAATGTTTTATGTTCATTATGACCAAATCTTTCCTCGCTTTAATTCCATCATTGGACTTTTATTTGAAATTCATTAAAGTTCCCAACAAACTATCATATATATTCTTCTCAATATGCATTACATCCAAGTTATGTCTCAACATCAAAGATTTCCAGTAAGACAATTGAAAGAATATACTGAATTTGTTCTAGTTATCATCCCAGGATTCATGAATAACTTTCGTTTTATTGGGCATGTACTTTATCAAACAAATTTCCTTTAGATCTCGTGCCTGCAATTGAATTTCGGAACCTGATAGTAGAACATGAGGACCTCTATGCTCAGTACACCCGTCAAACGTATCAGTCTCTTTGTGCCATTGATGATTAAGCGGGAGGAATCATCGATAATTCATGTAACACTCTTTCTGGCAATTTGTTAACCTCAATGATGCAATGTTCTGATTACAAGACGGACATACCAATTTCCCCTTTGTACTCCATCTAGACAAATTTGCATATGTCGGGAAATCATTAATAGTCCACATAAGAGCTGCCCGCAACTTAAAATATTATTTTTTGTTTGCATCGTATGTCTTCACACCGGTCTTCCACAATTCCGTCAACTCTTCAATAAGTGGCTCAAGAAATACGTCAATGCAATCTCCGGGACTTTTTGGTCATGGAATTAGCATTGATAGAAGAAAATTGCTTTTGTCCATACATGTGGTGGGAGTGACGTTGTAAGGGATGAGAATAACTAGCCAAATGTTGTATGATGTTTTTCCGCTAGCAAAGGGTTGAAAACCATTACTTGCCAAACAAAGTCGCACATTTTGAGGTTCTACTGAGAAATTTGGGTACAAGTTATCAAAGATCTTTTATGTCATTGAATTAGTAGGATACCTCAACACATCATCTTCGAGATTGTTATCTTTATGCCAAGTCATGCGTGGAGCAGTTTTGGAACACATGTATAATCTTTGCAACCTCGGTTTTAATAGAAAATACCATAGCACTTTATTGGGTATATACTTATCATTCACCTCCGTTCGAATTGCACCACTAGATTTATTGATATTCCATCTAGAAAGCCCATAAACTTTACATTGCTGCAAATCCTTATCCTCTTTACGAAAAAGCATGCAATCATTCTTACACGCGTCAATTTTTTCGTACGATAGACCCATGTCTATAATGAATTTCTTGCACTCATAATACGAATTTGGTAGCTAATTATGAACTGATAGTATTTCATCCTTCAATAAACTCAACAACAAATCAAATGACGTGTTTGTCCATTGACCTACATTTTTTATGTGAAGAAGTTTAAGAAGAGATGAGGCTTTGGAAATGCGAGAACTTTCATACAAAGGGAGCTTCGAATCATCCAACAATTTGTAAAACGTCTTAGCATCATCAACGGGATGCTCATTTTCACTCGGATGTTCATTATCATTGTTGACATTAGGGTACAAATCAACAATAATATCTTCCATTAGATGATCCTCACAAACGTCAACATGTTCATCTTCCATGATATTACTCTTTATATTTAGTGATCGGTTTGTCTTCAAACTCATCCTCATCCACATTCTCACTAACAACATTAACATTCAGACGTTCAATTCTCTTTTTATCGTGAAAATACCAAAAATCATAGTTTTGTCTTAATCTGAATACAATCAGATGGGATCTAACCACAATCTTATTCTCATATACTCGATTTGCACACCTTACACAAGGACATGCAATCGATGATCTACCCGTAGACCTTTCAGCAAATTTTATGAATTTGTCAACCCCCTTAATATATTTTGGATCGGTACGAACTATAGTCATCCATGTTTTGTCAGGGACTTCCATCTAACCTAACATACAAATTAATAATCCAATAACCTAACATCAATAATCCAATAATCTAATCTAACCTAACATACAAAATAATAATCCAATAACCTAACATCAATAATTAAACATACAAATCATCTATTAATCTAACAATCCTATAATCTAACTTAATCAAATAAACCAACATTAATCCATCAATAATCTAACATACAAATAATCTAACTTAATCTACCAATCCAATAATCTAACATTCAAATAATCTAACTTAATATAACTTAGCATTCAATATTATCTAACCTAACATACAAATTATTCACTAACCTAACATCCATAATCTACTAATCTAACAATCTAACATTAATTGTAAATAAGAACTAACCTGGATTTTAAAGGACAAACTACAATCCACGGCAGCAAAGACACACTAGTAGAAATTATGTCTTCTGTAACGACTTCTAGTAACGGCGCTCGAACGCCCTTACTAATATATTTTATCAGTAACGGCTATGAAAAACCATTACTGTTATTAGGACATTAGTAACGGCAATGTAAACCGTTACAAATATTACTTAATTTAACGTTATTATTAATGCATATCTGTAACGGTTTTTCAATATGCCGTTACTAATATAGTGTCTGTAACGGTTATTGACAAAACCGTTACAGATATGCCTTCAATCATAACGTTATTATTATTGCATATCTGTAACGGTTTTGTCAATAACCGTTACAGACACTATATTAGTAACGGCATATTGAAAAATCGTTACAGATATGCATTAATAATAACGTGAATATTATTGCATATTAGTAACGGTTCTGGATCAAACTGTTACAAATGTGTTATTTGTAACGGTTTCCTCAATAACCGTTACAGATAAGCGAGCCGTCACTTCATTCTCATTCCAATATCTGTAACGGTTTTCACCATAACCGTTACTGATAATACTTAAATATAACGTTTTTGGATCAGGTATCTGTAACGGTGTCTCAATAACCGTTACAGATATTGGAAAGGAAGACGAAAAGATGGTTGACTATCTGTAACGGTTTCCGAAAACCGTTACAGATAGTCTTTAATTAACACGCAAACTCTTTCTTTTCTTTCTTTTCTTTTCTTCCTCCGCGCTTTCGCTCCTCTTCTTCCCGATCAGCGCCGCCGTCTGTTGAAGTCGCCGCCAGGTAAGTTTTCTTCCCCTATTCTTCCTTCATCGATCATCGAACCGCCGCCAATATCCGCCGATCATCGATTCTATATTCTTCCAACCGCCGTTCTGTCTCAGCGACCACTTGCTTTGATCCGACTGTAAGTGTATCCTACATCTATTCATTGATGAATTTCTAAATCCTATATCTATTCAAAGAAGAAATAGATTTACTTTATCAACTGTTTAGGGTTTAACGTATATATATATAGGAAACGTATATATTTACTTTATCAATAGATTTACTTAATCAGAATCAAATTTACTTTAAAATTTAGGGTTTGGATTCTGATTCTGATATAGGTTTGTTGTGTATAACCTATATATAGGTTTTTTGGATTCTGATTCTGATTAAGGAATTCATTCCAAATCTTTGATTATTATTGAGATTCTCTTTTTGAAATTTAAAATTATTTGATTTCTTAAAATCTTTGATCAGGGTGGTAATTTTGACATTGACTGATCTTGGATTTCTTCATTGGGAAGTGGAGATAGTGAACTGCTCCTCAGTGCCTTTGGTAAGTGTTGTTCTTCTTTTTCCACTTAAACAACTGATTGTGTAATAATCTTCTTGAATAGATGTAGGATTTCTATATGGGTTTGATATATAGGGTTAGTTAGTTAGTAATTAGTTCGTATCTGATTCTATTGATTATACTGGGTTTTTTGCATTTGGACTGGGTTGATTGATCTTTACTGTTTTCTGCTTTTTTATGTTCTGATGGATATCAAGTTCTCAAATAATGATAGTTGATTGATTTACGTTTTCTCTTATCTTGTAAAATGGTACTAATATGCAATGGTAATATCATTTACATATCTGTTGGTGCCTTCTTTAACTGTTATTGTTTACTCAGCTTTTGTGGTGTTTATTTGATTTTGGCGATGAACATTTGCTCTGTGAGCTTTGAATAGAAATGACATTTCCCTTTCTTCTGTTATTTCACTCTATTTATGGGTTTTTTCCCCTTAATTAGGTCAAGTAATTAAAGTATGATATTCTCATAAAGGACATAGATTCAAGAAAAAAGTGACAGTTGTTGGCTTTTCTTTAACTAAAATCATTTTGCAGAATTTGTTTATTTTTGAATGTCTTTCATAAATCCAGGTTAGTTGATTCGATTTCTATTTCTCTATTTGGCAGATAATTTTGAATTTCCACGTTTGAATTGTTGAATTCGTTCTTCACTGTCGTTTGAACGGTATAATCAGGTATTCAATCATGTTACTTCTTATATGTTGAACTGTTGAATCAGGTTTTCATTATCACTTTTGCGTTTGAACTGTTGAATTAGGTTGCATCCATTTCAATTCTATCGGAGTTTCAATTTTCCATTGTCTTTGCTGCCGCGAATTGTAGTTTGCACTTCAAAATCCAGGTTAGTTCTTATTTACAATCAATGTTAGATTGTTATAAGTAGATTATTGATGTTAGGTTAGTGGATAATTTGTAGGTTAGGTTAGTGGATAATTTGTATGTTAGGTTAGTGGATAATTTGTATGTTAGGTTAGTGGATAATTTGTATGTTAGGTTAGTGAATAATTTGTATATATGTTAGATTATCGATGGATTGATAGATTAAGTTAGATTATTTGTATGTTAGGTTAGTGGATAATTGTATGTTAGGTTAGTGGATAATTTGTATATATGTTATATTAACGATGGATTGATAGATTAAGTTAGATTATTTGTATGTTAGATTATTATTGGATTGATAGATTAAGTTAGATTATTTGTATGTTAGATTATTGATGGATTGTTGGTTTATTTGATTAAGTTAGATTATAGGATTATTAGATTAATAAATGATTTGTATGTTAGGTTATTGATGTTAGATTGTTGGATTATTAATTTGTATGTTAGGTTAGATGGAAATCCCAGACAAAACATGGATGACTATACTTCGTACCGATCCTAAATATAGTGAGGGGGTTGACAAATTCATAGAATTTGCTGAAAGGTCTACGGGTAGATCATCGATTGCATGTCCTTGTGTAAGGTGTGCAAATCGAGTATATGAGAATAAGAGTGTGGTTAGATCCCATCTAATTGTGTACGGCATAAGACAAAATTATGGTTTTTGGTATTTTCACGGTGAAAAGAGATCAATTGGACGTCAACTTGTAAATGCTGTTACCGAGAATGTGGAGGAAGATGAATCAGATGATGAAATTGAAGACGAACCGATCAATGAACCACCAAATAACGAGACTAATATCATGGAAGACGAACCTGTTGAAGTTTGTGAGGATCATCTAATGGAAAATATTATTGTTGAGGATCATCTAATGGAAGATATTATTGGTGATTTGTACCCTAATGTCAACATTGATAATGAACGGTCGAGTGAAAATGAGCCTCCCGTTGATGATGCTAATACGTTTTACAAATTGTTGGACGATTCGAAACTACCTTTGTATGAAGGTTCTCGCATTTCCAAAGCCTCAACTCTTCTTAAACTTCTTCACATCAAGAATGTAGGTCAGTGGACAAACACGTCATTTGATTTATTGTTGAGTTTATTGAAGGAGGAAATACTGCCAATTCATAATCAACTACCGAATTCGTATTATGAGTGCAAGAAATTCATTAAAGACATGGGCCTATCGTACGAAACAATTGACGCGTGTAAGAATGATTGCATGCTTTTTCGTAAAGAGGATAAGGATTTGCAGCAATGTAAAGTTTGTGGGCTTTCTAGGTGGAATGTCAATAAATCTAATGGTGCAATTCGAACGAAGGTGAATGGTAAGTATATAGCTAACAAGTCGCTGCGCTATTTCCATTAAAACCGAGGTTGCAAAGATTATACATGTGTTCCAAAACTGCTCCACACATGACTTGGCATAAAGATAACAATCCCGAAGATGATGTGCTGAGGCATCCTGCTAATTCAATGACATGGAAGACCTTTGATAACTTGTACCCAAATTTCTCAACAGAACCTCGAAATATGCGACTTGGTTTGGCTAGTGATGGTTTTCAACCTTTTGCTAGCGGAAAAACATCGTACAACATTTGGCCAGTTATTCTAATCCCTTACAACGTCTCTCCTACCACATGTATGGATAAAAACAATTTTCTTCTTTCAATGCTCATTCCAGGACCAAAAAGTCCTGGTGATTGTATTGACGTATTTCTAGAGCCACTTATTGAAGAGTTGACGAAATTGTGGAATACCGGTGTGAAGACATACGATGCAAGCAGAAAACAATATTTTAATTTACGGGCAGCTCTTATGTGGACTATTAATGATTTTCCGGCTTATGCAAATTTGTCTGAATGGAGTACAAAGGGTAAATTGGCATGTCCGTCTTGTAATCAGAACACCGCGTCTTTGAGGTTAACAAATTGCCAGAAGGAGTGTTACATGAATCATCGACGATTCCTCCCGTCTAATCATCGATGGCGCAAAGAGACCGATACGTTTGACGGGCATACGAAGCATAGAGATCCTCCTGTACTATTATCGGGTTCCGAAATTCAATTGCAAGCGCGAGATCTAAAGGTAATTTGTTTGACAAAGTACCTGCCTAAGAAAACGAAAGTTATACATGAATCCCGAGGTGATAATTGGAACAAATTCAGTATATTCTTTCAATTGCCTTACTGGAAATCTTTGATGTTGAGACATAATTTGGATGTAATGCATATTGAGAAGAATATATGTGATAGTTTGTTGGGAACTTTAATGAATTTCAAAGAAAAGACCAAGGATGGAATTAAAGCAAGGAAAGATTTGATCATAATGAACATAAAACATTCGTTACATCCGGTTGAAGTTGATGGTGTTATTCGGTGTCTGCCGACCCCATATGCATTGTCCTCAGAACATAAGAAACGTTTATGTCAGTTTTTGAAAGATATTAAAATGCCCGACGGTTTTTGTTCAAATATTGGGGCGTGTGTAAACATGGAGGAGAAAAAAATATCAGGATTGAAGAGTCACGATTGTCACATTCTATTACAATATCTCCTTCCACTAGCTACACGTGGCCTACTTCCCGATGATGTGTACGATGCCGTGGTGAATTTAGCAAGGTTCTTTCGGTTGCTTTGCCAAAAAAGTTTACAACGCGGGCAATTGGAAACATTACATGATGACATTGTCTTGACACTTTACAAATTGGAGAAGATCTTTCCACCTTCTTTCTTTGATATAATGGTGCATTTGCCAGTTCATTTAGCTTTTGAAGCTTGTCTTGGAGGGCCCGTTCAGTATCGATGGATGTATCTAGTTGAACAATATATGAGCACACTCAAGAAATACCTTAGGAACAGGAACTTTCCAGAAAGTTCAATCAGCGAGAGTTACCTTTTGAATGAGAGTATGAGCATGTGTGCCCGATATTTGGACGATCAAGAGTCAAATGATGAATCCATAAATACAAGTACAACATTCTCCATTTTCATCACTATGGAAGACTTATCTAATGGCACATCCTACACATATGAACCGGGTGATCGTGAGCGTGCTCATTGGTACATTTTAAAAAATTGTTGCGAAACTGAAGAATATTATAAGTAAGTCCATTAATGTCATTATGAGCTATGCTTTAAGTAATAATTTAATCTGTCATTTGCGCAGCGATTTCGTTTAATCACGCCCTCCAAATATTTCCAATGAGGCTCGGGATAAACAATACGTTAGATATTTCCAAGAAAGAGTAAGTAATCGCCTTAACAATTTTCTTTTTTAGTATATGACAATTAGTTTAACAATAATTTCTAATGAATATATAGGTGGAGCAACTAACCGATCAATCCGATAGGACAACGAATCTTAAGATTTTAGGACGTGGGCCTACATTGTATGCAAAAAAATATAACTCGTGCAAAATAAATGGGTACAAGTTTAACACTGAAAAACATGACGAGAGCTTGACTACCCAAAATAGCGGGGTTTTGGTTGTTGGTAATAATGGGACCGAGACTATTAACTACTATGGAGTGATCAATGAAATCATAGAAGTGATATTCTTTTGTGGAAGACGAGTGATTCTTTTCAAATGCAAATGGTTTGATGTTTATCACAAAGATCGGGGCATTAAAGTTGATAAGTATGGTTATGTTAGTATAAATATCAACAGGATTCTACAGACTCAATTAAATGAACCTTTCATAATGGCAAGCCAAACACAACAAGTCTTTTACTCTACAGATATGGCATCAAGGCTTGAATGGAAAATTGTGACACCAATAAATCCCCGTTATTCTAATTAAGGTTGAATTAATTTCTATGAAGGGTTACTTGTAAATTTGTCTTATAAACATTACATTCAATATTTTCAGCTATCATGGCACCTAAAAGAATGCAAGGTAAGAGTTTAAGCAGCGCGCTACACGACCTTGTACGAAGGACCGAGGAGCATTCAGAAGATCCCGTGCAATTGTGTAACTCTATCGGGGAAATTGATTTGGACCTTGATGATGTTATGAATGTTGATAGTGTACCCAACACTATCCCCGGTGATGATGATGATGATGAGACACAACCCCCGTCTGAGGAGCAAGATGGAGGTACTTGTGTTTTTGCTTAAGTTAGTTGTTGTGATCCTATATAATTTTTTGTTTAATTTTAGGATCTATTTCGAGAAGGAGACGGGGCAAGAACAAGAATAAAACTGTTGGTAGATTGCAAGCGGGGCAAAAGATGACTCTACAATTTAACCCTGTTGATGGTAAACCAATGTGCGAGAATAGGACAGCTTGGTCGAGGCATATTGGGAGTGTCATTCGAGACTCCAATGCACTACCTCATAGGACTTTGCGTTGGTCGGACCTGAGCTCCACACAGCTAGATCACATATGGATGGCTATCACGGTAACTTTTTATATTATTAAGTCCATTATGTATTCAACACAATCTATAATCGTATTTTAATGTTTACTATTTAGGATCCTTTTGTGGCTGTGGGGGATGACATCAACAACTATCGAAGACAAAGTTTATTTCAAGCCAACAAATTATGGGATAGATGGAGATGTCATTGGAACACCATGTACATTAAATCCCGTGAAGGTGACGAGCAAGCGATTAGGGCAAATCCCCCTCCCGAGATCGAAATTAGTGATTGGAATTATATACTTGATCGTCGCTTTCTCACGCCGGAATTCAAGGTAAATTAATGTGTTTATAAATAGCTCTTACATTAATCATTCATTAAACACAAATGTTTTCTTATTAGCAGAAAACAAGTGTTGTGAATGCGCAAAATAGGTCGCATGTTGTGTACAAGAATCATGCGGGCAGCATCTCATTTTCGCAAGTGGAGAAGCAAATGGTTCGTTTTATCATTGAATAACAAAGTTTATAATGTTATTACGTTTTTATTAATAATTAAATTTGTACAGGAGAAGACTACCGGTACGTCGCCTAATTTTGCGGAATTATTTCTGCACACTCATACAACAAAACCAACTCTACAAGATCCAAATTCGGAGGTTCCCCCTATTATTCAAGAAAAAGTGGTAAGTCGTGCTTATTAGTTATATTTCTTTTATTTATCATATGTATGTATGTAATCAAATGTAATTTGTGTTTGTAGACTGCCTTGCGAACTGCTATAGAAGAAGACCCGAATAGAAATGAATTGCAGTTGGCTGAGTGCGCATTCGGGTCTCAGGGACATGGGCGAGTTGTGGGTTTGGGCTCCGGTGTAACACCAAGATCTTTTAGACCTGATGCTCGTGGTGGTACTAGCACACAGCGCAGTGACACGCAAAACGCACTTTTACTTGAGGAGATACAGAAGATGCGAGAGGAGCGTGAAGCTGAGAAGCTTCAGTCACGGAGAGAGCGCAAAGAAGCCTTAATCGAGCGTCAAATGGAGCGTGAGGAAGCACAAAGGCAACGTGAAATGGAGCGCGAAGAGTTATTGATGCAGCGTGAAGATGAACGTGAAGAAGCTCGAAGGGAGCGTGAGAGAATGCGGGATGAAATGCTTGAGATGAGATCGACGATGAACTTCTTATTATCCAGGATTCCCCGTGATCAACTTCCACCTGCCCCTCCCACTCGAGATGATGCCCCTCCTACTTAGAGATGATCCCCTTCACTTGATCGTCGCTTTCCCATTTCAATTCTGGTTAGTTGAAATGTAATTTGAAATACGTTAATTAATGGTTTTGTGAATTTGTGATATGATTGTAGTTTTTGGATGGATTGTAGTTTGTGGATGATTATTGTTTTGAATTAATGATTGTAGTTTTGGGTTTTGGTTATTGATGATTGTGTGCTTTTTGGTTTTTGGTTATTGGTTATTGATGATTGAGGTTTTAAATAGGTAAAAATTTGTAAAAAAAACAAAAAACTATTAGGGTTTAGTAACGGTTTAATAATTTCAAAAATCGTTACTATAAATCTAACTGTAACGGTTTAACAAATAAAAAACCGTCACAGAAACAACGCTAGCATCTGTAACGGTTTTCGAAAACCGTTACAGATAGTCTTTCAGTAACGGTTTTTAGCCGGCTAAAACCGTTACTATTGTTCCATTACTATCTGTAACGGTTTTCGAAAACCGTTACAGATGCTAGCGTTGTTTCTGTGACGGTTTTTAGACGGCTAGAACCGTTACTGTTATTCCATGACTATCAGTAACGGTTTTCGAACGCCGTTATTGATACCTGTGAAGTTTCTGTAACGTAATTTTTTGTAACAATTGAGTAGGGTAAGTGATGACATAGAGTTACCCAAACTTTGATTAAGTTAATTTTATAAAAAAAATCACATCCTGGGCATCCCTTTCCGGTCTTATAAATGTGAATAATACTAAATTTGTCTACGAACTTGACAGGATGTCTTAAATATATTCATGTACTTGAAATATTCTATTTAAACAAAATATAGTCATATGACACGAATTATATAGTTCGTGACGCGAATTGTATACATATTCGCATCACACATTATATATATATATATTCGTGTGACGCACAAGACAATATAGACATTTTACATGTTCAAAATATCAGTTTTGCAAATATTATTAACCTTGAATTTCACCTCTTATTGGTATCTTTTCGTGAAATTTACCTAAGAGGACCTCCCTTTCTCGGTTTTATAAATACACTGTCTACTTACTAAAGTTGTCCTCTTGTAATTTTTTATTTTCTTTACAAAAGGTTAATTAAAGGGCCTATCTCAAATATATAATCTTTATTTTTAGGTTTGGATTCAGGGAATCAGAGAAAGTTATCAACAATCACATTATAATTTGATATCTATGCAAAATAAAATAAAATAATATCACAATTTTAACCATGATATCTTACTAAACCGAAAAAGTCTGTTTTTTTAAATTTTAACTATAACAATTTTTCTAAAATTATGATTGTCATAAAATATTAATTATTAAGTAAAAATTAATGTTTAAACTTGATGGTCTTGGTTTCAAAAAATTATTTTATGATTTAATTATATGAAAGACACCTACCATTTATTCTCATATTAAATTGTTTATAGTAATAATCAACTTGAAACATTTTATCTCTTAAATAAGATTCATTATTAACTATTTAATGAGTTTCATTTTTCGTCAATATAATTACATTATTAATTTAAATTATCAACACAATTAACTTTAACTAAACTTTACTCGATAACTTAAAAAAGTTGTGAATCTACAACTCGGCTTTGAGCTCCACGACGTATTTCTTAACAAAACACAATTACATAAATGTATAATGTTTGGGGTGAGATTATTGTAATATAGAAACATACCAGTTGTCCTTTTTTCTTTTTCTTTTTTACAGAAAGACTACTAAATTAATAAGGAACTCATGAAAGGCTTAATTTATTATATCACCCATCTTTCTTACATAATTTACCATAAAAACTGTTACTCATATAATTACTATAATAAGAATGCATTAGGTGGATTTAAAAAGTTATGGTAGATTTAGTATGTGATAATGGGAGATGGATGAGTTACTATAATATATAATTAGAGTGGTTGATGACATGAAGTGTGATATAAGTACACAAAATTAACACAAGAACACAAATTAGGTAAAGAATTAAAAACTTGTACCATTTCAGCTAGCTAATATAAGTTGTCAAAACATATATAACAGCTGCATCTCACTGATCGATATCAAGTTGCTAGGACATAATTTGTCAGAGCTTGGTCAAGGGCTTTACCACAAGTGAAGAAACTTAAATCATCTGAATTCATAGTTTAAAGGTGTATATATTTAGTATATATGTTCAATTAATTCCATCTGATCATCTCCCTTGTTTAATTTCTATATTATTTTTCCAATACAGAAACCACATACATGATCTGGATGCATAAGATTATATCAATCAAACCAGCAAATTATAGTTTATAAAAATAAAATAACCGAATGCATGCATGATTCATTGTGACATAATAAAATTAAACATCTGAAAACACAAAACACCAAGAAAGATCTCCATCTCTAGCTAGATGATCCCTTCATGTTGAAGAAATCAAAGTAGGGTTTCTCCTCCGGTGGTGATATTGTTGCCGCGGCGGCGGGGGCGGTGGTGACGGTTGATCTCTCTCTCAAGGTGCCGCTAGGTTCAAGTGGGAACAAGGGCAAAACTTCAACAGTACTTCTTCTTCTACTTCTCAAGTTGGTAGTGGTGCTGCTATTAATAGTATTATTCATGTTCAAACTTGTGCATTGGGAGGGAATTGCAAACTTGTTCATTCCAAAATCATTCACTTGCATAACATATTTGTAGTCTGTAAATCAAATTAATCACATCACTCAAATCCTCTCACTTTAATTATAATAACTTGCTTAATCAAAAAAGAAAGAATTATTACTTGTAGGAGGAAGAGGATGATTGTGAAGAAGAAGCTGGCGTCGGAAGTAAGTGAGACGATGGTGGTGCTGCTGCTGTTGTTTCTGCTTCTGTCTTAGTCGGGCTTTGTGATTTTGGAACCAATAGAACACATTCTTGCCCTCTATGTTGCCTATGGTTTTGAGCCTTTTCGTGATTTCTTGAATCTGATCCGTCGTCGGAGTTCTAATCCCTTGCTTGTAGAGACACTCAAGCATGCTTATCTGTTCCTTCGTCGGTGTCCACCTCGAATTACTCTCCGCCGCCGCCTCACTGCCACCGTCGACCATTTAATTTTCTAGGGTTTTAATTAAAGAGAAAGAGAGAGAGAGAGAGAGAATATATGGAGTAGTGTGATCAGTAAGTATCCAGCAAATGGTAATTGCTAGTACTAGCTTATCTCCTTTATATATAGACCATATACTTTTACATAATGATCATTTATATGTTCACTTTTTTTTTTATTTATAATTTTTTCTGAAAATAAATTCTTAATAAATTTATTAAATTGTAATAATGAATACTGATTAATGTTAAATTAAGTGAAACAGTCACTTAATTCCTCCCTGAGCCAATTTTATGTTTATCTCAACGACTTGAGATTCTCAACCCATTGTTTTGTATTTTTTTTTTTTTTTAAAATTTAAAGAATAATTATATATAGGACTGACTAGAATTAGGTAGAGTAGAGTGATAGAGGAGAAATGTATAAATAATAATAATAATAATATAACATGCGTATTGTTAATGGTGCATCGCAGTCTCTGAAAAACATGAAGAATTATGAGAACTCGGCGCCGCCGGCATCTGAAGAGACGATCGTGCCCTGCCGGATCTTCTTGGGAATGACACAAATGTAATGTTTTAGGGTTTTACATATTTCAGATAAAGACACCCGGTTTAGGGTTGCCTTATAAGATTGTGGGCTACATATTAATTAATTAATTAATTAGTTACTCTTTCTTTTCTTTGGGGATTTGGACTATCTATCTATCTATCATCTATGTGTAACTCAATACTAACATAATTATCTCTCTAGCTATTGACTCTCAAATGTAGGTACTTCTTCATTCAATTACAACTTCCTTTCAATACCACTGAGAACTATTATTGGGTTGTTTGCAATTTGTCTTCAATCCCAATGATCTTAATTAAATAAGAGCATAGATTGAATCTTTTAAGCAAAGTAACAACTTGCATCCCAGCAAACTATATTTATAAAGGCTCAACTAATAATGTACGTGTTTTTGGTAATCCTATTCTATAAATATTTTATAAAATAATGATTCATTTATTTACTTATTTATCAAATCTTAGGTTACAACTTACAACTTTGCAAATATAGAACTTAATTTAAACATAAATTAATTCTAAATAGATAGAGCCTACACATTTTATTCCAGCAAAGCTACCCATAGGGTAAAGAGTAAGCCTAACAAGTTTAAGCAAACTAACAAGAACAACCCAGTCTATAACTAAAAATTACTAATAATAAAGTTCATTTAGAACTTCGATCCTACCAATATTATATTGACCAAATTCAATCTTCTTTTTTATTATCTAAAAAGACTTCTTTAGTTTACAAATAAAACACTAATTTATATATATTTAAGTGAATTTTTTTTTACCAATGTAATTAGATATTGATACAGTTAAAGATAAAGGACAACCTAAGAGTCTGGTCAAGGAAGGCATGCTCTTATTATCATTGTCCGAGCTCTCCTCCTCTTCTTACTAGGATCATTGTCCAAAGTTTCTCAAATTAACTTCGATTAAAGTTTATATTCCCAAAACATAGTTTATTAATCAATCTCACTTCTTTTATTTTTTATATTATTAAATAGTATTTAAATTTAATAATTAAATTTTTTTTATATCTATATTTATACAGTTATAATTTATTTTTTATATTATATTATTTTATATTCCTATTAATATATTTTAAATTTAATTATTTCTATTTTTTATATCTATATTTACGTACAGTTATAATTATGATAGATTATAATTTATTTTAAATATTATAACTTATTTATATTAAATTATAATTTTTATATATTATATTAGAATTATTATCATAACTTTAATTATATATTTTTTTTATATTTTATTATAATTTGTAAAATTTTAAATTAATAAATTCCAACTAAAATGAATAACTTAGAAAGACTATAATTTTGTGAAAGATGTAGCCAATAAATTTATAGAGTGTATCTCAATAATTTTATAATAAGATGATTGTAATTCTTTTTATTAATTATTAAGTTATTGTAATAATTATTAAAATATTTTAAATTATGTATTAAATAAACATTTATATAAATATTAAGTCAATATAACATTGATTATATAGTAGTATTGTACTATAATATATTATATAAGAATAATAATTTAAATATATAAAAATTAGATTTAGAATGTATTTAACAATAAGACATAATATTAATAAAAAATAATAAAAAATAAGGTAATTGAATTTGAATAGTAAATTAGATTAGTTGAAGAATTATTGAACCAAATAAATTAGTGTGAGAAGTTGAATTTCAAATAAAATTATAACTTATCAAATATATAATAACTATCATTCAATAAAGCAACATTTATTTAGAAGAAAGCTTCTAAATTTAAATAGTAAATTAGGTTAAGATGAAATTATTAAACAAAATAAATTAATTTGATAAGTTGAACTTCAAACAAATTTATAACTTACCAAATATATAATAATTATTATTGAACATAGTTGAGCGACATAGTCACGGACATTGAGATTAATGAATAAAATTGATTTCCTTTATAAAACACAATCGTTACAAACTAAATGGAACCCTCAAAATTTTTTTTTAAAATCAAATAGAACATTAAACTTTGAAAACTTCAACCCTAGAAAGTAGTCGGTTAGGATCGGGTACAACAATAGTAAGGGATTGAATATTGTTGTGTTTATTATAACTTTCAATTCGATTTTAATTCTGTTAGAAATGAAAATCTGTTTTTATTCTTCGCAAATCGTCGCAAACTCTTGAACGAATTCAAGGGCAGAAATGGTTGCTAGATTTGAAACAACATATAAACGATTGTAAGATGAAGAAATGAAATAACACAAGGAGTTTTATGAATGTTCGGAGATAAAACTCCTATGTCACCCTTCTTCTGTTTCCAGAAAGTTTTTTTACTAGAAGACTTAGATTCGTATAGAAACTACACAAACCTAGTAAGAAACACATGACTTAACAACTGTCTGTTTCTAAACTCATAGCTATCACTCTGTTGAACCGACAAAGTTCTGTTTAACTTACAATGCTGAAAATACACTCAGGTAAAACAATAAACAATAGCTTAACTTAGCTCAGTGAAATACAGATAAATCTTTGAGAGAAAGTAATCACACCGCTAAGCAATTCTTAATTCATTCAAATGGGAGAAGCGAGAGATTCGATGTTGTACTATGATCACCTTTTATATTTAAGTGTAGCAACAATCAAATCTTTCTCTTGGATACGTGTTAGCTTTCCGTTAGATGTACGCCAGGTGTACTAGATCATACATAAGAATATATATTCATTGGATCGTGGCGTACCAGATTGTACTGTAGAATATTAGGTAGAACGAGGTTTACTGAAAAGTAGAACACGGACTAAAGGAATATTTGAGTACTTGGAAGTTAAGCGGTTTAAGATGACTTGACAGACTTCTGATAACGAGCACTATTGTCTGTTATGCTAATGAGCATATCAGACAGACAAACGCTTCTTTAGACGGCTGTTAAAGTAAGACGTCTGCTCACACTTCTTCAAACTAGGGCGTCTGTTGAAGTGAGACGTCTGTTCGTGCACTTCTTCAAACCAGAGCGTCTATTAAAGTGAGACGTCTGCTCGCGCACTTCTCCAGACCAAGGCGTCTGTTGAAGTGAGACGTCTACTCGCACACTTTTTCAGACCAAGGCGTTTGTTGAAGTGGGACGTATGCTTGCGCACTTCTTCAGACTAGGGCGCTCGTTGAAGTGAGACGTCTGCTCGCGCACTTCTTCAGACTAGGGCGTCTATTGAAGTGAGACGTCTACTTGCGCACTTCTTCAGACCAGGGCGTCTGTTGAAGTGAGACGTCTGCTCGCGCACTTCTTCAGACCAGGGTGTCTATTGAAGTGAGACGTCTACTCGCGCACTTCTTCAAACCAGGACGTCTGTTGAAGTGAGATGTCTGGTCGCGCACTTCTTTAGACCAGGGCGTTTGTTGAAGTGAGACATCTGCTCGCACACTTCTTCAGACCATGACGTCTGTTAAAGTGAGACATTTGATCGCGCACTTCTTCAGATCAGGGCGTCTGTTGAAGTGAGACGTCTGCTCGCACACTTTTTTAGACTAGGGTGTCTATTGAAGTGAGACGCCTACTCACGCACTTCTTCAGACCAAAACGCCTGTTGATGTAAGACGTCTGCTCGCGCACTTCTTCAGACGTACCTGCGCATAGAAAATTTACAAAACTTAGTTTTGTTCACGAACACATCATTAAAACTATGTCGTATTGATTTAAACTTATTCACCTAAGTTCATTTAAATTAATTAAAACATTTTTCCTTAATTATTTATTTCTCTTTTAATTAATTTTCCTTTTTCTTTATTTAACTTGATATAATAATTTCCCCTTTTTTGATGATGTTAAAACTAAGTTAAAATTACGCAATTAAAAGTGAATAAGAACTTTGTATAAATATGAAATACATAAAATATACAATGTTTGAGATTCCCCCCTTTTTAATTTTTGAAGCTTCAGCCTTTGTTTTGACCGTCTTTGGTTTTGCCGAAGAGAAGACTTTGCCAATGACTTTTTCTTCCTCGACTTCCTCCACGGTCTTGCTTCCTCTTGGAACGAGTGCCCCGACCGCAAGTATTACTTTCACCTCTTCCCCCTCGATTGCTACATTCCCCCTTTTAACATTATCAGTAGTAAGGTCGACAACTTTAACAACGACATCTATTCAGCTTAAAAGCGTTGAGCGATTGCTTTAACATATTCGATTCGTTCAGCTTCTACTATCTTGAGGGATTTTGATATTTCGAGCAACTGAAGGGCGAACATATTCATTGAAGACCTTGTTTCATTGTAAATATCAAAGGAGGTCTTGATTAGAGATGACTTCATCCAGATCAACTGATTCCTCATCATCGATACTTCAACCGAAGTCCTCGATGTATCTTTAAAAACTTTTGCTTGCATCGCAACAACATCGACTGAGGCCTTTGAATTCAAAGTAGCCCGCTCTTCTAAAATCTCCAACTTATCGAATATTAAATTGATGCTTTGCTGCATAGGCGCACGAACTTCCATAATGAAGTTCCGGAGATCGATGGTTCCCCGAGAAGACGTCTTAGAGAAAGTGGGAGTAGAAGAGACAATATGGGAGCCAGTTGGGACAAATCAAATAGGGGAGGCTCGAATATTTACTTGAATGGAAGACGACTCTGGTTCTTTATTTGGAGATGAGGCTCGATTCACATTGATCATAGCTCGAGACTCACTATCTACGCTTCAATCTCGTCGCATAGATCCTTGATAAATCCCAAAACCTCTTCAGAACTGAGAGTTTTATTAGAGATGGATTTCTTGGATGAAGAAGTAGAAGATCGTTTAGATTTGAGGGAGGCTGATTGTTTGGACTTGTGGGAGGATCACCTCTCATCAAATATATCCTTGTTTGATGAGATCTCCACAACGACCTTAGAAGTCTGATTCTCAGACGGAGAAGAAGGGAGCTGCTGAGCAGCTGTAGATGATGCCTTATTGGAAGTAGGGGCAGTCTATTACTCAACTTCTTTAGAAGACTTCTTCTCCGAAGTAGATGACTTTTGCTTAGAAGCAAGGGTTGAGAGCTACTCAATAGCAGAGGAAGCAACTTGAGGCAGCTCCTTAGTAGGAGATAGTTGCTATTGCTCAATGGTGTGAAGAGCCGCCTACTCTTTAACCAATGTGAGCAACTGCTCTTTATCGATAGAGGGATGTTGCTGCTCAGCAGTAGGAGACAACTCCTTCTCAGTAGTGTAAAGAGCCGCCTGCTCTTCAACTAAAGGAGGCTACTATTGCTCAGTAGTGAGAAGATCTAGAAGACGAATCTCCTCAACAGACCGAGTAGGAGGAGGCTGTAATTTCTCAACGAATGTTAGCTCCTCTTCAGCATCCGAACTATTCATCTCGACATTAGATGCCTCCCTACAAAGTTCTTTAGTCTTAGATGATTCCATGCCATGAATAAAACACAAAGCTGTTGAGCTGTATGAGTCCAAGATTAATTGCAGACGACTGTTAACTTTGCCGTCTACCTCATCCGTCTTCTCCAAAGAATCATAGTTGTCCTCCCTTTCACTAAGAATCGGGAACAAGGCATGCCCTTTGGCGACTGCAACAACGAGCTCTCTTATCTTGAGAGCCTCATGAACATCCTTGGTGCGGGTCAAAGCGAGTACCAATTTCTCCAACTTGAGCAGCGCCTTCCACTGCTTACTTAGATTAGCACCTTGAATTACTTCATTGAACTTTGTATGGAGTCTTATGATGCACCATTTGTCAAAAGTTTATATTCTCTTAGAGGTAGTGGACTCAACCTCCTCCATGATGAGGTCAAGAGATTGCTGCACCTCCAAGAGAGATTCAAGAATATCAACCAAGGGTCCTTTACCCTTACTTGCAACTTCGACAGACTTGACAGTAGGGACAGGTTCCCTAAAGGTTATTCCTTTGGTAGCTTGGATTTGTCTCGCTATGGCTGCTGGAGAGAAGCTAGAAACGGGAACTACTGCCGTTGAGATAACAACTTCAGGATGAGGGGCATCAGCCGGTTCTGCAACAAGAATCTGAATAGCTACTGTTTCAGCACTCTAACCAACAGCTTCAGCAGCCGCTGGTGCTGTAGGGGAGCATCAAAGTCTCCTGTAGGTCGTTCTTCATCAGTGCCAACTAACTCAGCAATCGGTTCCACAATAGGAACATCAATAGGCACTACGACCAGAATGGGTTGGGAGATTACCTTAAGAGATGCTTCTCCTGCAGGAATATCAGCAGTCTGGGCAGCAGGCTCGATAAACGCTGGTACTTCAGATTGATTCACAGTAGATGCCTCAAAAGATGCTACATCCGAAGGCAAAACATGGGCCACAAAGGGAGGCAACTCTGTAGAAGGAACTTATACCAGTCTAGGCTTCTTCGCAACAGAGGAAACCTCAGTGGTTTCTCCGACAGAAGCGTGCTTCGGGCTTGTGGTACTTGTAGTCGACTCATGAACCTACACCTTTCTCCTCTTTGTAGTGGTTTTACGACTGGATGTTGTAGGACGCTTAGACTGAGTGACCGACTGGACACTTAACTATGGGACGAATGTGGTGGACTTGGCTTCTTTAACCACCTTCATCCGTATGATGTAATTTCTAACAGTACTGTAGTTTATGATCCTGCTCACATTGATATTGGCACCATTGCCTAAGGGCACCTGCAGGTGCTCAAGAACCCTACTGAGTTGGACTAAGAAGCCCACACTCCGCTTTTTCGACATGGATACCATCAAACATAGAGTAGAGAATAGGATGGAGGCCCAGTTGATAGCTATCCCCTTCGATATGACCACCATCATCTCAAATCTCTCATGGGTGTAAGCGTCGAATGACCCTACTCTCGCTTGAAGAGACTTAGAAACAATATCATTAAGAAGACAATACTCAAATTTGAGATACTTCTTATTCCCATGAACCGCGACGGACCAAAGACGTCTGAAAAGACGACCTGCATTTCCGAGACATTCTCGGCCAAAATCTCATCAAAAGTTGTGAGGCCTTCCGTTGGAAGCCCAAGAATCTTGGCAAAAAGACCTTTGGAGATAGAAATTTCAGCACCCTTCACCGTTGCTATAATGGAGTCCCCGACCAACTTCGTTGATGCAAAGAACTCACGAACCTCTAGTTCGTGAAGAATGAACAGACCGCCTAGAAACTTCCTAAGGCCGGAAGCCTCCAAAGTTCCGAACATCGCCACCATCGCCGACAACCCTGAAGCGTACACCGATTCAAAGTCTACCTGCATTGTGTTTTGAGCGAAAGAGACTATCTTAGTCATTTTAAGGTTTAAATGAAGAAGAGGGCGACTGATATTATAGAGAGATGACAAAGAGCTTTTTAGAGTGAAAACAAATATCTAGGGTTTCAGAAAACTCAAATGGAAGGTGAGACGTCTTAGGCGTGCAAGACACCCTTTTATAGAATCTATCGACATGTGTCTTAAGAGACATCATTAACAAAAGACGTAAGTAACATAAAAAACATCATTAAAAGAGAATATGTGTGTGGTAATGAAACATCAGGCATGTATGTCACATTTTAATGACATGATAGACACATGTCTTCATGTTATTCGTTTTTGAAGATATTTATAAGATAAGATTAAATAAATATTTTCCCTCCAATTATTTTGAAATGTGACCATTTTATTGTCTGAGAGGGAAGATAAAACGACAACAAATTAATAAAATTAAGATAGCTGTCCCATTCGGCTTAAGACGAGACGTTTGCAGAGCACTTGTAGACAGACGTCTATCTGTGTTTTCCACATATCTTGCATTTAAGCTAAGTAAGACGTCTGATGACTCATAGTAACAACAATGTCAGTAGATGTCTGCCTAGCAGCTTAACGCCTGACTATGCTTAAATTGCAAGTTGCTTAAGCACAACCCGTCTGATGCACAATATCGTCAGACGACTGTTCTATTCAACACGATTTGAGACATTCATCTTAACGCGTTTGACTTATCAATTTATCAACAAATTCCCCCTCAATTTGTGCATACTAAATTGAATTAATTTAGATCTAAAAGACCCAAAATATTTCTAAAGTAAGAAAACTTAGTCTCGGGGAGTGGCTTCGTGAAGATGTCAGCCACTTGCTGATCCGTTGGCACATATTCCATCTGAATATGCTTCTAAGCAACATGATCTCGGATGTCGATATGTTTTGTTCTGGAATGCAACACCAGATTATATGTGATCGCGATAGTACTGGTGTTGTCACAAAAGATGGAAGACTCATTTGCCTGGATGCCAAAGTCTCTCAACTGCTGTTGGACCCACAACATTTGAGCACAGTAGTTGCCCACGACAAGATATTCTGCTTCTACTATAGACGTGACGATAGACATCTAATTTTTGCTAAACCAAGAGATCAAACGATCACCAAGGAACTGACAAGTTCCACTAGTGCTTTTCCGATCGATTTTGCAACCTACATAGTTTGCATCAGAATAACTGATTAAATTGAATCTGGAACCCTTTGGATACCACAGTCCCAAATTTTGAGTTCCCCTTAAATATTTCAAAATACGCTTAACAACAATATAATGAGATTGTTTAGGATTAACCTTGAATCTTTCACAAACGTCGACATCAAACAAGATGTCTAGTTGGCTGACTGTTAGATATAACAGAGAACGAATGATTCCTCGATAGGCCATGATGTCAACAAACTGGCCATCTTCATCCTTATTTAGCTTGCTAGATGAGTTCATGGGTGTTGAGGCAACTGGAAAATTCTCCATGCCAAATTTCTTCAGCAATTCCCCAGTACACTTCTCTTAATTGATGAAGATGCCATCTTCAAGTTGACAAACTTGAAGATCAAGGAAGAACGTCAGCTCACCCATCATTCTCATCTCAAACTTATTCTGCATCAACTTAGAGAATTTCTCACATAATTTGGGGTTAGTTGACCCAAATATGATATCATCCACATATATTTGAAAAAGTAGTATATATGAATCTTTAACAAATCTAAAGAATGTTTTATCTACTGTGCCAATAATAAAATCATGCTCAAATAGAAAATTAGTCAAAGTATCAGACGAAGCTTTAAGAGCTTTCTTAAGACCATATAAAACTTTATCTAATTTGAAAACATGATTAGGCAGATAATGATTTCTAAAACTAGGAGGTTGTTCAACATAAACATCTTCATTCAATAAACCGTTAAGAAAAGCACTTTTAACATACATTTGATAAACTTTAAAGTTTTTAAAAGATGCATAAGCTATAGGGGCGAATGACTCCTCAAAGTCAATTCCTTCCTCCTGCCTATAACCTTGAGCTACCAATTTGACTTTGTTTCGCACAACTAAGCGATCTTCACTTAACTTGTTTCTAAAAACCCATCTAGTTCCAATAACCGATTGATTATCCGGTCTTAGAATTAGATGCCAAACTTTGTTTCTTTCAAATTGATTTAACTTCTTTTGCATAACATTGATCCAATCAAGATCAAGCAATGCTTCATGGATTTTCTTAGGCTCAATTTGAGAGATAAAAGTAGAGTTTGCAAATTCATCCATTAATTGTTTTCTTGTTCTAAGAGGTGCATTAGGATTACCTATTATTTGTTCAGGTAGATAATTTCTATTCCATTTGAAGTTCGGTTTCAGAAGGTCAGACGTCTGATCAGCTAGCTCTACGACATCCAGACTATCAGCAACCTACTGACTTATAGTCTGGTAGAACGACAACCAGATCAGCTGACTAATCAGACGTGTTGTTTCTGTTGACCGGAACTTCATCATCACTATTTCTTTCCGTTGACCGGAACTTCATCATCACTATTAGATTGAAGATTAGTAGCTTCTAACCTGTTAGCAACTTTAATGATTTTCTTAGAATTACTTTCAACAGATTCATCAAAAACAATATGGGTAGATTTTTCAATAGTTAGAGTTTGTTTATAAAACACTCTATAAGTTTACTAACTGAAGAATAACCTAACATAATACCAGCATCTACTTTAGCATCAAAAGCAGTCAAATGTTTTTCCCATTGTTATTAATAAAACACTTACATCCAAATATCCTAAAATATGAAAGGGAACTTTACCATAAAAGATTTTATAAGGTATTTTATTAAAACGTTTATTAATCATTGACCTGTTTTGAGTATATCATGTTGTGTTAATGGTTTCTGCCCAAAGTTTTTGAGAAACACCGGAATCAGCTAGCATATATCTCGCTGCTTCTTTTAGTGTCATGTTCCTCCTCTCAGCAACACCATTTTACTGTAGAGTTCTAGCACTAGACAACTCGTGTCTAATACCAAAACCCTCAAGGAAAGAAGACAGACTTCTATCGGTGAACTCAGTTCCACTGTCACTTCTAATCTTTATGATGCTTAAAATTTTTATTTTTAAGTCTTCTAAGGATCTTAATCAATTTTTCATCAGTTTGATACTTAGAAACCAAAAATATTACCCAAGTAAATCTAGAATAATCATCAATTATGACAAGAATATATATTTTTTCCCCTAAACTGGTGACTGAGATTGGACCAAACAGATCCATGTACAATAATCCAGACACCTATTAGATTTGATATTCTCTTTGTTTTTAAAAGTTGATCTGAACTATTTTCCCACCTAAAAAGAAGGACCGATCTTATCTTTTGAAAACTTTAGTTTAGGTATTTCAGAAATTAAATCTTTTGAACAGATGTTGTTAATGCTTTTAAAATTAAGATGGTTTAATATTTTGTGTCATAACTAGTTTTGAATCATTCTTGGCTATCATGCATAAAGGATCAAACGTCTTATTTTTCCAGTTCATCTTATAAGAATTTCTTACCATACTTCCTATCAGTAAAGTGTTACCCTACTGATCTTTTACAAGACACACATATTCTTGAGAATCTACAGTATAGCCATTATCACACATTTCACTTATACTAATCAAGTTATATCATAGATTTTCTACCAGGAGCACGTGTTAATAGTAAGGTTACGATGGATAATATTACCCATACCCACAATTTTACCTTTGTTGTTATCATTAAATGTGATCTTAGGTCCCGAGCATTTGGTTATATCAGTCAGCAGTCATCTGTTGCCTGTCATGTGTCTGGAGCAGCCACTGTCCAGATACCAAATAAAGTCTTCTAGGCAGTTGTCCTGATTTACCTACAAATAAACATATTTATAGATTTGGTACCCATATTCACTTGATTTCGTGGATAATCAGTCACTTGGGGATCCATATTTGAGTTATCTTTATGGATCTCCCATTTTGAGTTGTTAATAACGCAAGTGATTTTGATTTGACAGACTTCTTTCTGTTTTCTGTTGATCCCTTGACTTTAGGAGATGAGTTTTGAGAAGAACTTCTTGACTTTCTGTCAAGTTTTTGCTTTCCAGACTTGTTGGTTCCCCTCTTTTTGGGCTTAAGCCAGCTTGAAGTTGGATTAACATATTTAAGCTTATCTTTTAAAGTCAAGTCATCACAGCCATGATTAGTTCCACTTTCAGTTAAGTGTCCATTGACAAAGCTTATTGGCTTAAACTCGCCTTTTACTAGGTTCAAATTTTTGTCAGACTTATCTGGGTTACCATTATCAAATCCTAAACCGAATTTGCATCCGATAGGTCTTTGCTGACTGATCAGCTGTCTGACAACATCTCCAGATTTTGTCTAGGAACTAACCACGTAGTTTAACCCTTAGTTTTTAGCAGAAAGAGTTTGAATGGTTTCCTTGAGCTTCTCATTCTCAGATGAGAGCTCAGTTATTTTCAAAACTTCTTATTTAGTGATTTGAGATGAAGAAGTGGTACTGTTATATTTGTTTTTCAAAGTCATTTCATTAAAAGAGTTTGACAGCTTCTTATACTCAATGACCATGCCATTGAGTGCAGTGGTTAGATCATCTCTTGTGAACTCGTCAAAAGAGAAGTCAAATACCTCATCGCCATTTTCCATGAAGCATTTAACGCGTTCATCTTCACTATCACTTGAAGAGTTGTTGTCTGAATCACTATCAGTCCACTTGCTCTTGTTTTCCTCAACTAGGAGAGCTTTTTGATCCTTTTTGTTCTTCTTATCACGAGACTTATTATCATCCTTCTTTGACTTTCTACATTCTGCCTTAAAGTGACCTAATTTGTCACAGTTAAAACACTTCAAGTTAGTCTTGAAATCACTCTTATAATTATTATTATTAGAGTTTGAGTTAGAGTGAGTCTTCTTCATTAATTTGCCAAACTTCTTGACGAAGAGTGACATGGCATCACTACTGATCTGTTCAGTAGACTTCGCAATAGTCGCGGTAGGTGGCTCTTCAGCAGTCACCAACACTTTAGTTGAGATGGATGTGGATGGACCATCTTCATTCCTCAAGTTTATCTTAAACTCATAGGCTTTCAGATCGATGAACAAGTTGTGCAACTTCATGTTGTTGAGGTCTTTAGATTCCCTCATCGCCATTGTCTTTATGTCTCAATCTTTAGGCAAGGCTCGCATGACTTTAATGACAACCTAACGGTTGCTATATGTCTTCCCAAGAGTTGAGTGCTTAATGACAATGCTACTGAATCTTTCGTCAAATTCAGTCACCGTCTCGTCAGGATGCATCTTGATGTTGTCAAACTTCTGTGTGACAACTGTTAACTTGTTTTCTTTTGTTTTTTCGTTGCCCTCATAGAGTTGAGTTAGTTTCTCCTAAATTTCTTTGGTAGAAGAGCATGACTTGATCTGACTAAATATATTCTTATCTAGCGTCTTGTAAAGAATGTCTTTGGCCATATTATTGAGGTTGTTTTTCCTCTTTTCTTCAGCAGTCCACTTAGGCCTTGGTTCCTCCTTCATCTCAAGAGCACTATCGGTTGAGGTTGTGACTATGCTGGCTTTCATGATTTTCATTGGACCATCGGTGATGACATACCACATGTCATCATCTAGAGCGGCCAAATGAGCTTGCATTCTTATCTTCCAATCATCATAGTCTTCCTTCGAGAACATAGGGATTTTGCTTATGATAGACATGGTTTTGATATCTAAAGATGCTTAAGAATAGAAAACTTGGCTCTGATACCACTTGTTAGGATCGGGTACAACAATAGTAAGGGGGGGGGGGGGGGATATTGTTGTGCTAATTATAACTTTCAATTCAATTTTAATCTTATTAGATATGGAAATCTGTTTATATTATTCACAAATTGTCGCAAACTTTCGAACGAATTCAAGGGCGGAAATGCTTACTAGATTTGAAGTAGTAGATAAACGATTGCAAGATGAAGAAATGAAATAACACAAGGAGTTTTATGGATGAAGGTTTTCACTAGAAGGCTTTTCACTAGAAGATGAAATAACTCCTACGTCACCCCTTCTTCTATTTCTAGAAGGTTTTCACTAGAAGGCTTTGATTCATATAACAACTACACAAACCCAGTCAGAAACACAAAACTTAACAACTGCCTATTTCTGAACTCCTAACTATCACTCTATTGAACAGACAAAGTTTTGTTCAACTTACAATGCTGAAAATACACTCAGGTAAAATAGTAAACAATAGCTCAACTTAGCTTAGTGAAATACAGATAAATCTTAGAGAGAAAGTAATCATAGTGCTAAACAATTCTTAATTCGTGCAAATGGGAGAAGCAAGAGATTCACTGTTGTACTCTCATCACCTTTTATATTGAAGTGTAGCAACGGTCGAATCTTTCTCTTGGATACGTGTCAGTTTTTTGTTAGACGTACGCCAGGTGTACGAGATCGTATATACGAATAGATTCATTGGATCGTGGCGTACCGGATTGTACTGCGAAATATTCGATAGAACGAGGTGTATTGGAAAGTACAACGCAGGCTAGAGGAATATTTGAGTACTTGGTAGTTAATCGGTTTAAGATGACTTGGTAGGAGTCTGATAACGAGCACTGTTGTTCGGTATGCTGATGAGCATAGCAGATAAACGAACGCTTCTTCAGACGACTGTTGAAATGAGACGTCTTCTCGCGCTTCTTCAGAACATGGCGTCTGTTGAAGTGAGACATCTTCTTGCGCACTTCTTCAGACTAGAGCGTTTGTTGAAGTGAGACGTCTGCTCGCGCACTTCTTCACACTAGGGCGTCTGTTGAAGTGAGATGTCTGCTCGCGCACTTTTTCAGACTAGTGCATCTGTTGAAGTTAGATGTCTACTCGCGCACTTCTTCAGACTAGGGCGTCTATTAAAGTGAGACGTCTGCTCACACACTTCTTCTTACCAGGGCGTCTGTTGAAGTGAGACGTCTGCTCGCACATTTCTTTCAAACCATGACGTCTGTTGAAGTGAGACGTCTGTTTGTGCACTTCTTCAGACCAGGGCGTCGATGAAGTGAGACGTCTACTCGTGCACTTCTTCAGACCAGAACGTCTATTGAAGTGAGACATCTGCTCGCGCACATCTTTAGACGTACCTGCGCATGGACAATTTACACAACTTAGTTTTGTTCACGAACACATCATTAAAACTATGTCGTATTGATTTAAACTTATTCATTTAAGTTCATTTCTATCAATTAAAGCATTTTCCCTTAATTAATTATTTATCTTTTAAATAATTTTTTTTTTATTTAACTTAATCTAACCAAATCCATTTTTTTTCATGAGCATATAAAAAATTTAGCCATTAAAATTTGACTTGTCCAATTTATATATTTTTTTAAAAATAATTCCGAAACGTTATAATAAATTTTCAAAAATTATAGACTCGTTAGGAATTTAAATAAAAGAAAACAAATATTTTGAATAAATGTTGTATTCATTAAATTCAAAATAATATAAGTAAATTAAATAATTATTTGGAAAAAATGTTGTATACATTTATCCCAAATTAATTAAAAATAAAGGCTAAAAATAAATTAAATTATTATTTGAGAAATTCTTGTATCCCATCTATCCCAAGTTAATTAAAAATAAAAGTCAAAAATAAATTAAATAATTATTTCGAAGAATGTTTTATCTATTTATCCCAAGTTAATTAAAAATATACCAAAAATATATTAAATAATTATTTGAGAAAATGTTTTATCAATTTATTCCAATTTAATAAAAAAAATATGACTTAATGAATTAAATAATTATTTAGGAAAAATGTTTTAGCCATTTAAATCCCAAAATAATTATTTTTAAGAACCTAAAGTAAAAAAAAAACAAAAAAAAACAGACAAAAAATAAAATTTATGCATTAATCAATTTTATGTATTTTTTCAAATAAATAAAATTATAAGAAAAAAAAGATAAAGGGGCCAAACAGGGCCTAAGTTATTTGGCCCAAATAAAACAAGGCCTAAATACCTAGACCAATTAGCGCTCGTCAAGAGAGTGCTAACGCACAACCTAATGAAAGAGACCTGGAATGCCCTGGCTAACGTCGAGACTAACAAAAGAGACTTGGAACCCAGGCCGACAGAACACAACCCAAACGCCCAAGGCTGCACCCAAACACACGTCCGCGATCGAAATTCGTCTTCTTCCTCACGATCGAACTTCTTCTTCCTTGCGAGTTGCGACGCCGGGATAAGAACAACTCGAAAATTTTGATTTTCCCAAAAAAACAAAACTCACTTAATTCTTGACCAAATGATGAATTCAAAAAGCAAAATGACCGCCATAGCAACACAGTCATTTTTCCTATAAGCCTAGCCTGAATCATTGCATAAACAAATAAAATTAAGCTAAGCAAGACACAATGCATTAATTGATTTGGTCTGAAAAGCCAACATCAAACTGACTTAAGTCGGCTATAAAAGGGATCATCGGACTAAGACGAAGGATAAGAACCCAACCTTAAGTCGGTTAGAATTCCTATCTTGACATAGCATAACATAATATATTATAGAACGATGTTACAAAGAAATTAAATTAAATACAATATATAAAGAACAACATTACCGAATAAATGGTTGATTCGAGGCATGTGCTTAGCACATTTATCTTAAAACAGTTTTACCGTCTCCCGTTTATGTTGGAGCTTATCGCAGATAACTATCTCACAAGGTACAACGAATCTAGTAGTGATTCTACACTGAAATCACTATGTAAACTTGACCAGCGTACTTGAACTATCACCGAGTTTCAACGGAAAATATTGAACGAAGAACTCAAAGATTACTCATAAAATAAGGAGAGAATTTTTGAAATTTTAGAGTGAGAAATGATAAGATGATGTAGTGGTTTGAGATTAGAGATGATGAAATTTATATTGTTGAAATTATAATATTTCATAGAAATAAAATCAACCATTAATCTTTGATCCAACGACTGATTTGATTGCCTCTTCATTGTCCTTTGCATTTTCTCTTCATTAGAAAATACACGTTACATGATTTTCTAAATTGCTAATAAATTGATAGCAATAATATCATAAGGTTACAATGACAATTGACAAAATTAAATATATTTAATTTGATAATTATTCTTTAAGCCATTACATGTTAATTACATAATTAACAAATTAATTATAAAAATATAATTATTTGGATCAAATTTCACTTTAATTCATGTTTGAATTTCATGTGAATTTCGTTTTAATTTCATTTGATTTTATTTACCCAAATTATCATTTCCAGTCATTAATGAAATTTATGAATTAGTTTAAGATTCCAACAATCCCCTCATTAATGAAAATTGAAAGATTAACCAGGTGAAATGTTCAATATTTGAATTCTACATAGGATAGATATGAGTAACCCTTTGAACCTTACCTTTGAAAGTATATAACTTTACTAGTTGATTAGTAGACTCGATATCCTTGAACTATTCTGCCATTTGTGTAAACGATTACACACTTTCACATAGAATCTCCGTGATACATGTAAAGCTCTCATGGGTGTGTCCATTTTGGCCATGGAACACGCGCTTAATTCTGTGAGAGAGTCTAAAATTGAACCGTGTTATTCCTTCTAAACGACCCCACTTCTCCCTCACATATGTGATCTCTTTCTCACAAAGAATCATTAAAAGCAATATCTTATCCTCGTCAAAATATATATTGTTTCGTTATAGGATTAATTCTCAACAATAACTTTCCAAGTCAGTACAATTAGGTTGTTCCATTGAACCTAGTTCTTGTGATCTTTAGTCTTCATAAGTTTAGTTTTCCTTCATACCAACTTATTGTAGACTCATGTCTTAAAAGACTTTCAAACTAACTTTCTATTCAATAATTTGGTTAGTGGATCCATAATGTTATCTTTGACTTACATAGTCAAATTTGATAACTCCATTAGAGAGTATAGTCTAATGACATCATGTCTAAGACGTATATGTCTAGACTTGATATTGACTCTAAGCTTGTCCAATTTCAAATTACTATCACAATAATTAGAAATTCTCGTTGGTACATTCTTAGATAACATTGGAACATCTTCTAATAAGAAACATAGTCATTCGTACATGCTTACCATTTAAATTTTTATTTTATGAAAATATTGTTTACTTGGCTAATTAGTAGATAAAATGTCTTTGAACTATTACATATTTTTCATAGAAATATTTTATTTTTTGACATAAGTCAAAATTATAGATTATAATGTTTAATCTATCAAATAAAATTTTCTTAGAATATTTTCGGACGTAGATTGTACTTTCAAGTGTAAACATATTCACTTGTAGACGTTAAGTATTTCATTTAATAATATTAATATATTATTTGATAACAACATGATATTTCATGTAGTGCAATTCACATCCTTAGTGGATTTAATCATTTTTATCGTAATTTTTAACGATAAATATACCGTACAAAAGACACGTAATGAAATAATTTTCATTGTCTTCATGATATATATAATTGTCACATCCAATTTTTAATCAAATTATGATCAAATTTTCATATATATATATATATTTAAAATTTGTTATAAGTCATATCAAGACTTTATAAATTTTCTTTTTCATTTATTTTATAAAATCTTTTTGAAGACATTGGTTCTTTAATTTTTTATGAAAGTAATGTCAAAATATGACACGTTTCTTGATTTTAAAATCCTCAAATTTAGAATATCGATTTGAGCCCCAACTCTGTAAACCTAAACAAGACATCTTCTTGTTATTTTATCTATTTTTATAAACTTGCACAACTTTATCTTTTGTAAAGAACATATTTCTCTAACAATAAATTATCTTTTTATTTATCATAATATACACAATTATTTTTGTGTTATTATCAATAAAAATATTTTCCCCCACATTCGTGTTGGTACCCTTTTATAAATCACACACATTTATATGATTTAAATAAATAATTTTCTAATCAATAAATTGTCACACAATTCTTTTAAAATTTCTTTTGTTATATTTATCATACAATGAATAAGATAACTATATTATAAATATTTAATTAAATAATATATAATATATATACAAGAGATTATAATATTTATTCATATATATATATATAAATTATTCTTTACATAATCTCTACATAAGAAATCAAAATATTTAATCAATTAAAATATTTATTTCAACACTTAATTTCTATAAAAGAAACTAGAATATTTAATCAAATAAATACTCACGATATCACATGATTTCTACAAAAGAAATCATAATGTTTCAAGCATCTTTGACCGAAGTCGCTTAAATATTTATTTTCGGTTGCACGTTTGCATCTCGTAATATCGGCACGTTTGCCACATTATTTCTCAAATCAAACAAGATTTTTTCTTGTAATGATTTGATTTAAAAAATATCAAATTAAGTAAGTCTTTATTTAATATATTCATATATATTACAATTACTTCATATATCATTAAACAAACACTTTTATAAAATACATTAATAACTAATTATTATAATTAATTAGAATATTAATTAGACTATTGACAATTTATTTTTAATCAAATACAAAACTAACTAATAATTATTCATGTCATTAACTCGTCTGTTTCTTAATTAATTAGATGACTTTAATTTTTTTATAAAAGTTTTTGTATACCAAACGACACATAATAATTTTATGAATTGTTTTCAGAATTTTCTATTAAAACAAAATGCATTTAAAATTGATCTTTATTCATATATGTATACAAATTTCTAGATAATCATACTTATTATGAATGAACACGAATCATCATATTATTAGCTAATATGCATGATATATATATAAAAATAATCACTTAGCAACATAATCAAATAAAATATAACTATAAATATATTTCATATCTTAATCGAAACACTTACATTGCCATGCTTTGAACAATAATTGACGTGAAACGACTATGTATGCTCAAAAAACAAATCTGGGTAGATTGTTTTCACTGAGACAATTTTTGCGAAGACAAATTCGACTAACATAGTCGTCTCTTTAAATTCATGATTAGAATAATTTCTAACACAAATAAATTATTTAATCTCATTATACATATGAACTTAATTTTCTGTCATGATTAATCACGTAATTTAATTTTTATAGAAGAAATTAAAATGTTTCAAAATATTAATGACAACATCATTTTGACAAATTAAATTTCTACGTAAGAAATCGTTAGGATTTCCAATTCATTTCATAATTTTTTTACATAAAATATTATAATGATGTCAACAATAATGATTAATGTCATTTTGACAAATCATATTTCTTATAAGAAATCATTATCGATCTCATTATTCTCATAATTTCAACACAAAAATTAGAATGATTTTCACATCAATGACTCAAGTCATTTTAAGGAGTCTGATTTCTACAAGAAAATTATTGACTAACCATTCATCTCTAACATCAATGGATAAAATCATTTTAGCTAGTCTGATTTTTATAAAAAATTATTGACTATCCATTCATCTCATAATTTCTACACAAGAAATTGGAATGTTTCATCATCAATAATGACTAAAGTCATTTTTAACTAGTCTGATTTCTACAAAGAAATCATTGACTATTCATTCATCTCATAATTTCTACATAAAAAAATTTGAATGGTTCCAACGTAAATAACTATAGTCATTTTATAACCTACAAAAGAAATCATTGACTAAAACGTGTTTTGAACTGAGGACCTTTCACATCAAACCTCTACATCAGAACTTTGAACCACTGCACCAACGCGCTCTTTCTTTGTCATACGACTTTTATGAACTTTTGTTTCCTTTATTAAAAAGAACATATTCTTCTACTTTCACTTCACTCTGTCAACAAACAAATCTATTACATTCAAAAATGATATCTTAATATCATAAAAAAAATAATATATAAGACAATCTATATTTATAATTATATTTTGTTTTCTCCTTAGTTAACAAACACCATATCACATTTTTATTAAACTGTATGTTTCAATTATAATTATAATTAATTTTAATGAATATTAATATAATATAATCATCATTAATTTCTTGAGAATAGAAAACTAACTTTTCAATTTTTTCTTGTACCAATTAAATTATATATATAAATAAAGCATTATATATATAAAGAAGATATTGACGATACTTCCCTTTTAACGTTATTTAACAATAACTATTGACCACTTCTTTTGAAGGATTCAGAATCGACTTCATCTTTCAAGCAACATTCATCATCTATTTTTTTAATATCACAACTCGTATTTATGAAACATCAAAGACAACAAATTTCGATAGAGAAAACTACTAAATAGTTTAACTCAATGTGATTGTTTTAAGATTGTTAGAATTCTTGTCTTGAAATAACATAAAATATATAATAGAACGATGTTACAAAGAAATTAAATAAAATACAATATATAAATAACAATATCACCCAAAAATGGTTGATTCGAGGCATGTACTTAACACATTTCCCTTAAATTAAATCCACCGTCTCCCGTTTGTGCTGGAGCTTATCATAGATGGTTGTCTCCCAGGGCACAACGTATCCAGTAGTGATTCTGCACTGAAATCACTATGCATCAAACTTGACCAACGTACCTGAACTATCATCGGGTTTCAATGAAAAATGTCGATGTAGTGGTTTGAGATTAGAGATGATGGAATTTATATTGTTGAAAAGATAATATTTCATAGAAATAAAATCAACCATTAATCTTTGATCCAACGACTGACCTGATTGCCTCTTCATTGCCCTTTGCATTTTCTCTTCATTAGAAAATACACGTTACATGATTTTCTAAATTTCTAATAAATTGATAGTAATAATATCATGAAGGTTACAATGACAATTAATAAAATTAAATTATAATAATTTGGATCAAATTTCACTTTCATTCACATTTGAATTTCATTTGAATTTTATTTTATTTACCCAAATTCTCATTTACACTCATTAATGGAATTTATGAATTAATTTAAAATTCCAACAAAGTTATCAATCAAGCTCTACAAAAATCCGCCATTAAAATTTTTAAGTTTTTAGAAATCTTTGCTCAATCCTAAATCATTCTAAAGTTTTATTAAAGTGTAGGAGTGTTATCCAACTCACTTTTAACTTTGCTAAAATATAAATTAATATCAGTTATCTTTAAATATTATTAGATTAATGTTAAATAATTATTTGTATGAGTTCAGATAAAATAATTTTTTTCCTTTATATACATGTTAATTTCGATCATGTACTTGAATATGAATGTAAAAATGACCATAATGTTTTGTTCCAATCTTGAAGAGATTCAACATTTTCATCTATTAAAAAGAATTTAATTTTAAATCTTAAATAATTTGTAAAAAATGGCTAATGTGACCATATGCATTAATTAACTAATGAGATTGTAATATATAAATGTTAAAAAATAAATGATTATGGGTATAAAGTGGTAAAAATAAATTTTCTAACTCTTTCTTAAGTAATTGTTTATTATTTCAAACTTACAAATAAGGAAAAGAATTTGAAACACGGATTAAAATGGTATAATATATCGGTGATAATTATTAAACTATAATACATACGTTACAAAATTTGATGAAAATTAAAGTGGTCTCTAGTAGAAAGCTGCGAAAATAAAATTTTGAATTCTTCTTTTCATCTGGCTGCAACTTTATAAACCACCAAAAATCATTTATTTAGGGATCATTGTATAGAAATCTTTAAAGAATATTAAATTATTTTAGTTTAAATTAATGTATTCACATCATATTTTTTTAAATTTATGCGTTTCTCTCTTTATATTATAAAATTAATCAATTAAATTTTTTTCCAATTATTTTCAATTTTGAGTTATTTAATACAATCTTTTGTTAGTAATACAAATTTTCAAATTAACGTTTCAATTAAAATCAAATCAAATATTTCTCTTTTAAAAAGAAACATTACTGAAAATAGATAAAATAAATAATTGTACCTAACTATCAAAAAATTTAAGCATTTCAAACAATATACTCACCTAAATAATCAAAATTTTATATTACAATACAATAATCAAAACATTGATTTATTATTGAAATATATTAGAATATATAAATAAATATGTTCATATCAACAACCTCCTCTAAGTTGTTTAGAGAGCCTCACTCAGACATGCTTTTTTAATTCTTCTTGCAAATAGTTAGTTGATTAGATTATAATATATTTTTTCGAGTAATTTCATCACTTATATTTAATATTTTTAAAAGGCGGATCAACATGCAAATAATCAACCTTATATATTTACTCTCAGAAAATGGATAAGGGGTTGTGTTGAAGGACGATAACCTTTCTTTAAACATTATTATTCTATGTATATTAGTATATATAATCAATAAAAAAAATTATTTCATTTTTAATAATAATAAGGGTTCATATTTATCACTACACACTCCTTTCTTATTTAAAAGAATCACGATGTATTACTAATTTAAATGAAATATATATATTTCACACTTATACATAATACAACAAATAAATTCAAGAGTTTCACACTTATACGGAATACGACAAAAAAAATTAAGAGTTTCAAATTTATAAAAATACGACAAAAAATACAAATGTTTTGAGGTTTACGATTTTTTGGAAGCATAATAGTAGGTATATAGTCTAATATATTATTGAGTAGATTTTGCTATATATATATATATATATATATCTTAATCTAGTTATGTTTTGATTACTTTATATAAATTATTATAAAATATATATTAATATTACAGCTTATAATATATAAAATTTGAATTAATTATGATGATATTATTGTTAAATATGAAGTAAAATAAATCTTTAATTAAAACTTTAAAACTTTTAATATTAAGATATGTTTTGTTAGAGTGATTTAAAAAGAAACCATTGATTTTAAAACTCTTTATGTTCTAAGTTAAATTTATTCTGATTAAATATTTGAGTATAATTAAAAAACAATTGAAATTGTCTATTTAGATAGGCATTAGTATATTAAATAAAAAGATTTAATATATAACAAACGATTAAGAATATTTTATTTTTAAAATTAAAAGATATGTCACTTTTTTCTTTATGTTAATTAATTTAGTGTGTGTATAGTATTACATATTTTACTTTTAATTAGTATAATATTTTGAAATTTAAGTGTATTGTATTAAAATATCTTTAAAGAGATATATATGGAAATGAATAAAAAATAAAAAATAAATCTCTATCTAAACACAAATTTATGTTATTTTTAATAAATTATGTAAATATATTTTTATATTACACACATAAAATTTATTTTTAGAATTCAAATATGATTACAACAAGAATATATAAAAATGAATTAAAAATATTAAATATATCTCTATCTAAACACAAAATTATGTTCTTTTTAATTAATTACATAAATTTATTTTTATATTACATACATAAAGTTATTTCTAGAATTGATTACAAGAAGATTAATAATTTTAATGTTGATTTATTATTTTATTTTATTGTAAATTTAAATAATATCTAGAATACTCTATAGAGATATATAAATAAAGAAGTTTTGACATACTTACTCACTCTCAAATCTTCTCTAATTTATTCCACTATGATTCATTTTGTATTTTTCATTTTTTTCTCAAATCTTCTCTAATTTCTTCCTCTATAATTCATCTTGTATTTCTCATTATTTTTAATTAACATATTCTATGTTATATGTAGATCTACAATTATTAGAATTGTGTTCTTGCAACATGAAGTTTCTCATTATTTTTAATTAACATATTCTATGTTATATGTAGATCTACAATTATTAGAATTGTGTTCTTGCAACATGAAGTATAAGTTAATGTAATAATTTCCCATTTCTTAGAACAACATCTAGAAGCCAAGCCAGGATAAATCTACGACAAACATATTTGAAGAGTCCCCACTCGTCAGGTTGTCAACTTGTTTATGTCAATTAATTTATTTTCTTTCATTAACCTACTCTTTTATATTTATTTGTCTTTCTTACTTGAAATAGTTAGAGAAGGTGCACATATGAACAATGATTTTATCAAGCATTAATAGGCATTCATTTTGCATTTGAAAAGAATAAGATAAATATATATATATATATATATATATATATATATATATATATATATATATATATATATATATATATATATATATATATATATATATATATATATATATATATATATATATATATATATATGTGTTTTGAGGTTTAGAATATGTTAGAAGTATCAATAATATGGTATATGTTTATGTTGGCTTGTATAGACTAATTACAAGTTAGTAAGATTTCTCTATATCCGTGTTTGATATTTGCGAACATCAAACCCATGTATATCTTAATTTAACTAACTTATAACATTTCTATATAAACCATCATAGACATATAATTTACTATTAATACATATCGTAGCATAAACTTCAAATAATTATTTTGTTTTTATTGTATTTCATGTTTGTTTCAAGTGCAATATTATTACATTTTTATTTCTTAATAATACCATCATTGTCTGTATTTATATTCTCCTATTTAATTTAAGTACTTTAAATCAAAATAACACTTTTAAATATGAGTGTGTAAGTCAATGTGGACACAATGATTGAAGAGAAATATGATTAACTTGTGATAAAAGAGTAGAGACATGAGAAATGATTTACGGATTAATTGGAGTTTGAGATAAAATAATTGAGGATGAGAACTTTAGGTAGCCACATAAGGCAGGACATGCCCGTTTCTAATGTTTTGGTGTAAAACTTTGAGGTTATTTGTAATTACAAAATTTTGTTTTCTTTTTCTTATGTATTATATCATTTTTAATATATATGTTAGTTTAGAAGTGAAAATGATTTATTTATCAATCTCTATGTTCACTTTGCTAAAATACAGATTGATATCAGTTATCATTAAATATGATTAGATTAATGTTAAATAATTATTTGTATGAGTTTAGAGAAAATAATTTTTTTACTTTATATACATGTTAATTTTGGAGCTTGTACTTGAATATGAATGTAAAAATAACCATAATTTTTTTTTTTCAATCTTGAAGAGATTCAACATTTCATTCTATTAAAAAGAATTTATATTTAAATCTTACATAGTTCGTAAAAAATGGCTAATGATGACCATAGCCGGCCTTGGGTAAGCCCAGAAAGCCCTTGAGTTAAGGCAGCCCATTTATTTCGATTAGTGGGATATTTAGTCAAATTTATTGTATTTTTTTTTTAAAAATATTGTAGCTTAGTTGTTTAAGATAAGAACTTAGAGTTTTTATTTTGTTATGTGTTCAAACCTTACCAAAAATCATTTTTTAATCAAAATTTTAAACTAGACCTAAGAAAACAAAAAAATATCGACATTTTTTTTTTCTACCGGGAGCTGGTTCAGCCCAAAACTCGGGACCGGCCTTAATGATGACCATGTGTATTAATTAACTAATGAGATTGTAATATATAAATGTTAAAAATAAATGGCCTTAATGATGATCATGTGTATTAATTAACTAATGAGATTGTAATATATAAATGTTAAAAATAAATGATTATGGGTATAAAGTGGTAAAAATAAGTTTTTTAACTCTTTCTAAATATCAATATGAATTTGTGTTTATATAATCTTAAGTAATTGTTTATTATTTCAAACTTACAAATAAGGAAAAGAATTTGAAACACGGATTAAAATGGTATAATATATCGGTAATAATTATTAAACTATAATACCTACGTTACAAAATTTATATAAAATAAAACATATAAAAAGATTCAAGATGAACAATGTGAAGATTAAAATTAAAGTGGTCTCTAGTCGAAAGCTGCGAAAATAAATTTTCCAATTCTTCTTTTCATCTGGCTGTAACTTTATAAACCACCAAAAATCATTTATTTAGGGATCATTTGTATAGAAATCTTTAAAAATATTAAATTATTTTAGTTTAAATTAATATAATCACATCATATTTTTAAAAATTTATGCGTTTCTCTATTTATATTATAAAATTAATCAATTAAAATTTTTTCCCATTATTTTCAATTTTGAGTTATTTAATACAATCTTTTTTTAGTAATACAAATTTTTAAATTAACGTTTCAATTAAAATAAAATCAAATATTTCTCTTTTAAAAAGAAATATTACTGAAAATAGATAAAATAAATAAATGTACCTAACTATCCAAAAATTTAAGCATCGTTAATCAGAATTTCAAACAATATACTCATCTAAATAATTATAATTTTATATTACAATACAATAATCAAACATTGATTTATTATTGAAATATATTAAAATATATAAATAAATATATTCATATCAACAATATCCTCTAAATCCTCTCAAATTGGTTAGAGAGCATTACTCAGACATGCTTTTTTCAATTCTTCTTGCAAATATATTTAATATATTTTAATCTTATATTTTTAAAAGGCGGATCAACATGCAAATAATCAACCTTATTTATTTACTCTCAGAAAATGGATAAGGGGTTGTGTTGAAGGACCGATAACCTTTCTTTAAACATTATTATTCTATCTATATATAATGAATAATAAAAAATTATTTTATTTTTAATAATAATAAGGGTTCATATTTATCATTACACTCCTTTCTTATTTCAAAGACTTATGATCTATTACTAATTTAAATGAAATATATTTATTTCACACTTATACATAATACAACAAATCAATTCAAGAGTTTCACACTTATACGGAATACGATAAAAAAACTTAAAAGTTTCAAATTTATACAGAATACGACAAAAAATCCAAATGTTTGGAGGTTTACAATTTTTTGGAAGCATAATAGTAGGTATATAGTCTGGTATATTATTGAGTAGATTTTGCTATATATGTGTTCGACGTTTATAAAAATATTTTTTAAAATTTAACTAGTTTGACTATTAACCCAAATATATCTTAATCTAGCTATGTTTTGATTATTTTATATAAATTATTAAAATATATATATTACTGTTAAAACTTATAATATTATAAAATTTGAATTAATTATGATGATATTATTGTTAAATATGAAGTAAAATAAATCTTTAATTAAAATTTTAAAACTTTTAATATAAAGATATGTTTTCTTAGAGTGAGTTTAAAAAGAAACTATTGATTTAAAACTCATTATATTCCAAGTTAAATTTATTCTGATTAAATATTTGAGTATAATTAAAAAAAATTGAAATTCTCCATTTAGATAGGCATTAGTATATTAAATAAAAAGATTTAATGTATAACCAAACATTAAGAATATTTCATTTTTATAGTTAAAAGATATGTCACGTTTTTCTTTATGTTAATTAATTTAGTGTGTTTATATTGTACTAGCATGTATCTCGTGAATTTGCACGAAAAAAATATTACGGTAAACATTTTAAGAGCGGGTCAACCCACAATCCGACCCAAGTACCTATTTACTCTCACATATATCCAAATTAACTACAGCTCTCGACCCGACAATCTGGACACTTTAAAAATTAAGCATCATTATATATATATATAGAGATTAGTTAGTTAAAAAGTTGAACTTATATTGTTAAAATATCACGCGTTTATCAAATTTTCGATTGAATTTTAAATATAAAGTGTTATTAGCCTAGTTGGTTAAAAGGTTGTATTTGTTTTGTTAGGTTGTAAGTTCGAACCATATCTATAACATTTTTAATTTTATTTTTAACCGTTTTAAGTTTATGGGTGGGTCAACCCACAATACGACCCAAGTATCCATTTACTTTCATATATATCCAAATTAACCACAGCTCTCGACCCGGCAATACGGACACTTTAAAAATTAAGCATCATTATATATATAGATTAGTTAGTTAAAAAGTTAAACTTATATTGTTAAAATGCCACGAGTTTATCAAATTTTCGGTTGAATTTTAAATATAAAGTGTTATTAGTTTAGTTGGTTAAAAGGTTGTATTTGTTTTGTTAGGTTGTAAGTTCGAACCATATCTATAACATTTTTAATTTTATTTTTAACCGTTTTAAGTTTATGGGTGGGTAAACCCACAATCCGACCCAAGTATCCATTTACTCTCACATATATCCAAATTAACCACAGCTCTCGACCCGACAATCCGGACACTTTAAAAATTAAGCATCATTATATATATAGATTAGTTAGTTAAAAAGTTAAACTTATATTGTTAAAATGCCAAGAGTTTATCAAATTTTCGGTTGAATTTTAAATATAAAGTGTTATTAGTCTAGTTGGTTAAAATGTTGTATTTGTTTTGTTAGGTTGTAAGTTCGAACCATATCTATAACATTTTTAATTTTATTTTTAACCGTTTTAAGTTTATGGGTGGGTCAACCCACAATCCGACCCAAGTATCCATTTACTCTCACATATATCCAAATTAACCACAGCTCTCGACCCGACAATCCGGACACTTTAAAAATTAAGTATCATTATATATATATAGATTACATATTTTACTTTTAATTAGTATAATATTTTTAAATTTAAGTTTATTGTATGAAAATATCTTTAAAGAGATATATATGGAAATGAATAAAAAATAAAAAATAAATCTCTATCTAAGCACAAATTTATGTTATTTTTAATAAATTATGTAAATATATTTTTATATTACGCACATAAAATTTATTTATAGAATTCAAGTATGAATACAACAAGAATATATGAAAATAAATTAAAAATATTAAATATATCTCTATCTAAACACAAAATTATGTTCTTTTTAATTAATTACATAAATTTATTTTTATATTACATACATAAATGTTAATGTTATTTCTAGATACCAAATATGATTATCAGAAAATTAATAAATTTTAATGTTGATTTATTATTTTATTTTATTTTAAATTTAAATAGTATCTAGAATACTCTATAGAGATATATAAATAAAGAAGTTGTTTTAACATTCTTACTAACTCTCAAATCTTCTCTAATTTCTTCCTCTATGATTCATTTTATACTTTTCATTTTTTTCTCAAATCTTCTCTAATTTCGTCCTCTATAATTTATTTCGTATTTCTCATTATTTTTAATTAACATATTCTCTTAATTTTATATGTAGATCTACATAAAATAAAATAAATATTGTATTTTAATTATTAAAATTGTGTTTTTGCAACAAGAAGTAGATGTTAATGTAATAATTTCTCATTTCTTAGAATCAACATCTAGAAGCCATGATAAATCCACGACAAACATATTCGAAGAGTCCACACTCGTCACGTTGTCAGCTTGATTATGTCAATTAATTTATTTTCTTTCATTAACCTACTCTCTTATATTTAAGAGTCTTTATTACTTGAAATAGCTAGAGAAGGAACACATGTGAACAATAATTTTATCAAGCATTAATAGGCAATCATTTCGCATTTCCAAAAATACGATAAAAATATTTATGTGTTTATGTGTTTCGAGGTTTAGAATATGTTGGAAGTATCAATAATATGGTATAGGTTTATGTTGGCTTGTATAGACTAATTACAAGTTAGTAAGATTTCTCTATATTTGTATTTGATATTTGCGAACATCAAACTCATGTATATCTTAATCTAAGTTAGCTAATTTGTGATATGTCTATATAAACCATCATAGACATATAGACATATAACTTACTATTAATATAGCATAAATTTCAAATAGTTATATTGTTTTTATTGTATTTCATATTTGTTTCAAGTGTAAAATTATTACATTTTTATTTCTTAATAATAACATCATTGTTTATATTTATATTCTCTTATTTAACTTAAGTACTTTAATTCTAAATAATACTTTTAAATATGAGTGTGTAGGTCAATGTAGACACAATGATTGAAGAGAAATATGATTACTTGTGATGAAAGAGTAGAGACATAAGAAATGATTTACGGATTAATTGGAGTTTGAGATAAAATAATTAAGGATGAGAACTTTAGGAAGTCATATGAGGCAGGACATGCCCGTTCCTAATGTTTTGGTGTAGAACTTGAAGGTTATTTGTAATTATAAAAAAATGCTTCTTTTTCTTATGTATTATATAATTTTTAATATACATGTTAGTTCAGAAGTGAAAATGTTTCTACTCTATATACATGTTAATTTCGAGCTTGTACCATAATATGAATGTAAAAATGACCATAATGATTTGTTCCAATATTGAAAAAATTCAACATTTCGTTTATTAAAATGAATTTAAATTTAAATCTTACTTAATTTTTGTAAAATGGCTAATGATGACCATGTGAATTAATTAACTAATGAGATTGTAATATATAAATGTTAAAAAATATATTATTATGGGTATAAAGTGGTAAAATAAGTTTTATAACTCTTTTTAAATATCATTTTGAATTTGTGTTTATATAATCTCAAGTAATAGTTTATTATTTCAAACTTATTGTAAGGAAAAGAATTTGAAAGACGGATTAAAAATGGTGTAATATCTCAGTGATAATTATTAAACTATAATACCTACATTATAAAAATTATATAAAATAAAAAATAAAAATGTTTCTAGATGAACAATGTGAAGATAAAGAAAATTAAATTGGTCGAAGGCAAGGAAAATAATTTTTTCCAATTCTTCTTTCCATCTGGCTTCCACTTTATAAACCATCAAAATCATTTATTTAGGGATTATAGATAGAAGTCTCTAAAAAGATTAAATTTTTTTAGTTTAAATTAATGTATTCACATCATATTTTAAAAAACTTCTACTTTTCTCTCTTTATATTATAAAAATAATCAATTAAAAACATTTTCCATTATTTTCAACATTTTAAGTTATTTAATTCAATCTATTTTGAATAATAAAAATTTTCAAATTAACGTTTCAATTAAAACCACACTAAATATCTCCATTAAAAAGAAATATGGCTAAAATAGATAAAAATAAATATACGTACTTAACTATCTAAAAATTTGAGCATCTTTAATAAGAATTTTCCGTGTGCATCAAAAATATAAAAAAAATAATAAAAAAATAATTATAATTTTATAATATGTATTCAATATTTAAAATTTTTAATAAATTATAAATAATATGTTAAAATAAAAATAAAATATTCTTATTCCACATTTTATTAAATTTGGTAAAACAAACTTTGATACATCAATCTCCCAATTGACCTCTAATAGGGAGTCCTTACTTATTTCGATAAAAAACAAAACACTCTCATTTTATTCATTTTGATAAACCATTCGTGAATGTCATTTATCCAACCACCAATTTCATCACAAATTTTAACCAATATCATTCCAATTATCTCCTCAACGAGATTTGAACCATGGTCTCTATTATGTAGTATTGATTCTTATGTAGTATTTAAAAAAATTATTTTAAGATTTTTTAATTTATTTATAATATTTGTGTATGCATATATAATTTATATGACTAATAATTAAAAAAATACTTTTATATATATATATATATAATATTTGTATATTTAAAATATTTAATAAATAGTTTTATTTTAATATATTAAAATCAAATATTTATTTTTAAAATTTATTAATTTTTCACTAATGTTTATATATATATATATATAAATTAATTATTATTATATTATTAATGCTGATTTTTTATTATTATTTAAAATAAATTTTGAATTATTAATTTTATTTATTTAAATTTATTATTAAAATAAAAAATAAAAAATATGTCAATATCTCTTTTAATTAACTCAACTCTCTTTTTCACGATTAAGGTTTATTATATATATATATATATATAGAGAGAGAGAGAGAGGAGGGATAGAGAGAGAATTTGATGAGAAAATGATTTGTCATCACCTTATTGGTTGAAAAATGTAAAAGTGGGAGGAAATAGAAAAAATAGAAAAATTATTTGATTTTTTCAACGAATAAGATTATGCCAAGTCATTCCCTCACCTAATCATTTCTTTTATATATATATATATATATATATATATATATATATATATATATATATATATATATATATATAAATAAATAAGTTGTTTCCTAATTAATTAAACTCTTTTTTTCACTCATTCATATATATATATATATATATATATTACTCAAAAAATCAACCATCAATCTCAATCACAGTTTCACACATCTCTTATTCTTCAACAAACTAATCACCAATCTTATTCGATCTCTAATCTCGTCACTTCACAATAATTTGTTACCGACCTTTTATCTCTCGATAAACCACATCTCAATCACACTTTAACACGTCTCTTATCCCTAAGAAAATAAACCATCAATCTCAATTGACATTTTGCATCATGACCTCACACTTTGATCAATCAAATATTTGATTCATATTTTTTAACCACTTTCAATTATTACCGACATATTATCAATCGGCAAACCACATTTCATTCATAATTGGTTAAAATGTTGTACTTATTTTGTTAGGTTGTAAGTCCGAAACATACATATAACATTTTTAATTTTATTTTTATTTTTAACCATTTAAATTTATGGGCGGATCAACCCACAATCCGACCCAAATATCCATTTACTCTCACATATATATCTAAATTAATCACAACTCTCGACTCGGCAATCTGGACACTTTGAAATTAATCATTATATACATATATTAGTTAGTTAAAAGTTGAAATTATATTGTTAAGATTGTCCCACGTTCATCCAATTTTGTGTTGAATTTAAAATTTAAAGTCTTATGGGCCTAGTTGGTTAAATGGTTGTACTTGTTATATATATATATATATATATAAATTAGTTAGTTAGTTAAAATTTGAACTTATATTGTTTTATATTGTTAAGATTGTCTCACGTTCATCAAATTTTGTGTTGAATTTTAAATTAAAGTCTTATTAGCCTAGTTGGTTAAATGATTGTACTTGTATTGTTAGGTTTTAAGTTTGAAACACATAAATAACATTTTTATTTTTATTTTAACCATTTTAAGTTTATGAGCGGGTCATCCTATAATTCGACCCAAGTACCATTTACTTTCACATATATACTCAAATTAACCACATCTCTCGATCCGACAATCCGAACACTTTAAAATTAATCATTATATATATATATATGAAGAATAAGTTGTCTCCTGAAAGAAGACAATATGTCGCAAAAGTGATAAAATGATTAAAGGGCGCGTTGGAGCAGTGGTTCAAAGTTCGGATGCAAGAGTGCGTGATGGAAGGAGGTCCCCCTGTTCGAAACCATTCCAATTTCTTGTATAGAAATTATGAGATAAATGGGATAGTCAATGATTTCATTGATGTTAAAACCATTCCAATTTTTTGTGTAAAAATTATGAGATAAATGAGATAGCCTTAGATGAATTTAATCATAGATGTTGGAATTAATGATTCCTTATATAGAAATTTAATTTGTCAAAATGACTTTGTCAATGATATTTTGAAGAATTTTAATTTCTTTTATAGAAATTGTATGATTAATTATTAGACGACATAGAATTATATCATTTGTGTTATAAGTCATTATATTAATGTATTCAAAGAGACAACTATGTGAGTTAAAATTATCTTCGCGAAAATTATCTTGGTAAGAATGATCACATAAATTTATTTTGAGCATTGTCACTTCAGGTGGATTATCGGTCAAAACACGATAATGTAATTACTTCAATTAAGTCATGAAATACATTTGTGAATATTGTACATCTATTTCATTTTAATAGAAAATTTATAATAAAATTATGAAAATTTATCATAATATTATGTGTCTTTTGGACTAAAAAAACTTCTATGGAAAGTTAAAAAGACATCATTAATTAAGAAATTGACGAATTGATGACATGAATAATTATTTATAATAATTAGTTATTTTGTATTTGATTAAAGATAAATTTTCAATATAATAATTAATTATTGATATATTTTATAAAAGTATTTGCTTAATGATATATGAAGTAATTATAATATATATGACATATCGTTTGTTTGATTATATTTCTAAACTATTCGATTATATATTTAATATACATTATTCAATTTTATTGTAAATACTTGTTTAATTTAATATTTTTGAAACCTAATAATTAAAAGAAAAAGTCGTGTTTTATTTTAAAAATAATGTGGCAAATGTGTCGATATTATGGGATGCAAACGTGCAACAAATATAAATGTTTAAGCGGCTTCGACCAAAGATGCTTGAAACATTATGATTTTTTTTTGTAGAAATCATATGATAGGGTGAATATTTATTTGATTAAATATTCTAATTTCTTTTATAGAAAATAAGTGTTGAAATAAATATTTTAATTGATTAAATATTTTAATTTCTTATGTAGAGGTTAGGTAAAGAATGATTTATATGAGTAAACATTCTTATCTCTTGTATATAAATTATATATGAATGATTTATTCATTTAAATATTCACAATAATAGTTATCTTATTTATTATATTAAGTATAACAAAATAAAATTTGTTAAAGAATTGTGTGAAAATCTCTTGATTAGAAAATTATTGATTTAACTAGCACATATGTGTGTGATTTAAAAGGATACCAACACGAATGTGGGGGAAAATGTTTTATTGATAATAACACAAAAATTATTGTGTGTATTATGATAAATAAAAAGATAATTTATTGTTAGATAAATATGTTCTATACAAAATATAAAGTTTTGTAACTTTACAAAAATAAATAAAATAACAAAAAAAATCTATTGTTTATATTTACTTAGTTGGTGCTCAAATCGATATTTCAAATTTGAGGATTTTGAAATCAAGAAATGTATCATTTCTTTGACATTACTTTCATGAAAAATTGAAGAACCAATGTCTTCAAAATGATTTTATGAAATAGATAAAAAAAATTTTTATAAAGTCTTTGTATGCCTTATAACAAGTTTTATAATAATGATATGAAAATTTAAGCCTACTTTGATTAAAAGTGTATGTGAAAAATATATATATATATATATATATATATATATATATATATATATATATATATATATATATATATATCATGAAGACAATAAATATTATTTCATTATCATTGAAAATTACGATAAAAAATGATTAAATGCACTAAGGATGTGAATTGCACTACATGAAATATCATGTTGTTATCAAATAATATATTGATATTATTAAATAAAAGACTTTACTTCTATAAGTGAATATGTTTACACTTGGAAGTGCAATTTACGTATGAAAATATTTTTAAAAAATTATGATTGATAGATTAAACGTTATAATATATATTTTTAATTTATGTCAGAAAATAAAAATTTCAATGAAAAATATGTAATCATTTACACGAATGTAAAATAGTTCAAAGAGATTTTGTCTACTAGTTAGCCAAGTAAATAATATTTTCATTAAAAAATGTTTAAATGGTAGGCATGTGCGAGAGTGATTATGCTTTTATTAGAAGATGTTCCAAAATAATATAAGAATGTGCCAACGAAAATTTCTAATTATTGTGATAATAATATGAAATTGGACAATCTTAGAGTCAATGACAAGTCTACACATACATGTCTTAAACATATTGTCATTAGACTATACTCTCTATGAGAATTATCAAATTTGACTATGTAAGTCAAAGATAACATTGTGGATCCACTAACCAAATTATTGAATAGATATTTAGTTTGAAAGTCTTTTGAGAAATTATCCTATTATAAGTTGGTATGAAGGAAAACTCAACATATGTAGACTAGAGATTCCAAGAACTAGGTTCAATGGGACAACCTAATTGTACTGACTTGGAAAGTTATTGTTGATGATTATTTCTATAATGAAACGATATATATTTTGATTAAGATAATCATATCGCTTTTAATGATTCTTTGTGATCAAAGAGATCACCTATGTGAGAGAGAAGTGGGGTCGCTTCGAAGTAATTGCACGGCTCAATTACAGACCCTCTTACCGAACTAGATACTTGTTCCATGGCCTAAATGAATACAACCATGAGAGCTTAATATGTATTAGGGATATTTCTATATGAAAGTGTGTAATCATTTACACAAATATCAGAATAGTTCGAGGACATTAAGTCTACTAATCGGCTAGTAAAGTTATATATTTTCATAAGAGAATGTTCAAAGGGTTATACATATTTATCCTATGTAGAATTAAACTTTTGAACATTTCATTAGGTTAATCTTTTAATTTTCATTAATGTGGGGATTGTTGGAATTAAACTAATTCCATTAATGAATGGAAATAAGATTAAAATGAAATAAAATTCACACTAAATTCAAACATGAATTAACGGTGAATTTATTCAAATTATAATTAAATATTAAGTGTTAATTAATATTTAATGCTTAATTAGAAAATTAAAGTTTAATGTTATGATAAACATTCAACTTTAATTAGCCTATCAATGGGCTACGTATGGACTTATAGGCAATGATGTTAATTAGTTTTGGATTAATTGGAAAATGAATGGGCAATATTTCTTTCCAATAAACGTTTGGATGATTTTATTTGAATGTTTAATTTTCAGCAATATATATTCATTCTTTATTCATTTTACCCCATCACATTATCTATACCATTCTCTCTCTAAAAATTCTAAGATATTTTTCTCTCTACACTTTCTTTTGAATTCGGTGATAGTTTAGGTATGTTGATCAAGTTCAATGCGTAGTGATTTCAGTGCAGAATCACTTATGCATTCGTTGTACCCTAGGAGACAACTATCTGCGATAAGCTCCATCACAAACGGGAGACGATTAAACTGGAAATGTGTTTAACATGCTTCAAATCAATATCTCAATTAGTGATTTCGTTTTTCATATACATTTCATTTATTTATAACATTGTATTTTTTTATATATATTTTTGTAATTTAAAGATAATATATCTAACATATATAATAGGAGAAAAATGTGAAAGAAGGCAAGGTCTGATGAGATGAAGAAGCACAAGTTCTGGCCTTGTAGAAGGTCCTACCTTTCTGATGGAAAATAGAGAATCTAGAACCTTCCAAAATATAAATTGTCTTTGATTCAATTGGCTAGATGTATTTAGTCATTAGTCGTTTACAATTAGGAATGATAACGGATATCCTACCTGTCGGGTAGAGTAGTATTTATCCCTGAACCTGATTTTTATTTTACTATCCGATCCCGAACTCGAACTCAACGCGTATCTCTATTTGTATCATCGTCCTCGATTCATCGGGTATCTAATCTCCGACAAATACTTCATTACCGAATAAATATGTATAGAATTATAAATGTTGAAAAAAAAAACAAATATAACTTTATTAAATCATAAATAAATTTAAAATTAATAATACCAAAATAAAAAAAAAACATTACTTGTCTACATATTTTTGTTGTAATGGTTAAAGAATACAACAATTTTGTTGTTATTAAAATTAAAGAAAAATTAGAGAAAATAAAATTTACATAAACAAGTTAAGAAAAATATTGAAGATGAAAAGTGAGAATAGATAAATAAAATTTTGTTATTAAAAAAATGTGAAGATAAAGATTAATAAGAGAGAAATGTTAAAAATGTGATGTTGACCTAAAAATATGTTGTTTATATACTTAAACGACGGTAAAAAAAAATTGTGTTAAACTTAAAATTTTGGCATGTGTCAATCACGTATGGTACATGTGGCCTTATTTTGTTTTAACCATTATTAACTAAAATAACTGATTAAACATTAAAATATCTAATTAACCCACTCATCCACTGTAATTCTTCCTCTCCCCAATCTCCCCGTCACTCTTCATCTTCTTTCTTATTCTTCACCCTTTCTTTCTTTCTAGTATCATATTCAACATAATCTCTTATGTTCTTGAGTTTCTATTTTAATATTCTTCTAATGCCCTAATTGAGTTTGCAGGTCAAATGGTAGAATTTATCTTTATTCTATTAGTTATTTTGTCTTCAAATAATCATAATAGAATAATGTTACAAATCAATTAATTAAATACAATCTAAAAAAAACGAAATCACCGATTAAGATGGTTGATTCGAGGCACGTGTTTAACACATTTTTCTTAAAACAGTTTCATCGTTTTCCGTTTGTGCTGGAGCTTATCGCAGATGACTGTCTCTCAGGGTACAACGAATCTAGTAGTGATTCTACATTGAAATCACTACGCATCGAACTTGACCAACGTACTTGAACTATCATCGGGTTTCAACAAAAAATGTCGAACGAAGAACTCAAAGAACTCAAAGATCACTCACAAAATAAGGATAGGACTTTTGGAATTCTAGAGTGAAAAAGAATAAGATAATAATGTGGTTTGAAATTACAGATTAGAGTTTTATATTGTTGAAAAGATAAAGTTTCATAAAAATAAACACAATCATTAATCTGTGATCCAACGGTTAACTTTGATTGCCTCTTCATTGTCGTTTGCATTTTTTTTTTCAATAGAAAAAACACGTCAAATCATTTTTTAAATTGCTAATAAATTGATAGCAATAATATCATGAAGGTTATAATGAAAATTAACAAAATTAAATATATTTAATTTGATCATTGTTCTTCGAGTCATTAAATGTTAATTATAAACAACAAATTAATTATAATAATTTAATTATTTGGATCAAATTTTACTTTAATTCACGTTTGAATTTCGTTTGAATTTTATTTGATTTTATTTGCCCAAATTCTCATTTCCATTCATTATTGAAATTTATGAATTAATTTAAAATCCCAACATATTCATCTTTTAAGTTATGTCAAAACCTAATCTTATTATTATTATTCAATTAATTAACAATTCATTTAGACGAGTATACAGATAAGAACGTTTAGCCTTCATAATTCCCTCAAACTTTTCTCTTTCTCTCTATACTCCTCTCTCTTATTCACCTCCATAGCCCAAATCATATACCCATCCTCCCCTGAGTTGCAATGGCCTGACGACGATCGGGCTCAATCTTCTACAAATTGCATCAAGCTTGGATTTGTTGACGCGCCTATGTGTTCTCTTCTAATCGAATTCTTCGGTCATGTGTAAATAAATGCTAAAATAGGGAATTTGTTAATGATTTAGTTATTTGATTAGTTTCTATTTTGGCTGAATATCTTGATTTTGAATGGAAATATTGCTTAATCTTGTTGAGGTGTTCTTTGTCATTGGGCCGGGTTTTAACTTCCGAGTAAATAAATAAGTCAGAGTTTTCTATTATGAAAACAGGTTAGGATATTGTGCGGGTCCAAAAATGTCTCTTTCGTTATGTTTACTTTTAAGTCATCGTGTCCCTAAATCCCTCCCCTCGTGAATTGGGAGACGAGAGGTTTTAAAAGTCAAACTTGTACTGAGCTTTGTCAAAGGTATAAAAATATAGCCTCGGTTTATACGCCAAAAATCACTTTTAAATAAAACATTATTTACGAAAATGATTTGTACAAAAATGTATCATTGGCGCATGGTTTGGAGATTTAAAAATAAAATCATTGGGTTTACGTGTAAAATCGTAATAGCACTAGAGTTTCGTAAAAGGGATTCGTTGTTTCATTACACTTAGGAAAGTGCTTTCGAGTTATGTCCTCTATGCCCGTTAAAAAATAGTTTTATTTTTCATAAATTCTGTCTGGCTGAAGATTTATTTATAATATTTATTTTCGAATTATTAGTCCGGGGGTCATAGGCAAGGGTCGGTATGGAAATATAAATAATTATATAAAATTATTTAAAACATGCATATCTGTAAGCGTTTGCGTATAATATAAGATATAGGATTTGAGATATAAGATCGGGTGATAAGTACCTAAAAATATCAAAAATCAGATTAGGGTTTAAACATAAACGCAAAATGGGGCCTTCATCAAAATATTTGTTTGGGTAACATCCCAGAAATATTTTGAAATCATTTTCATACCTCAGGATTATTTGAAAATGAATTGGGGTCATAAAATTACAAAAATAATTTTGGATTTTGAAAAGTGGAACCAAACAGGCCTTAGGACCGGGGTCTTAGGATCTGGGTTTGGTTTTAGCCGATCTAGGCTCATGGGGCTCGGTTTAGACCGGAAGGGCTCGGCCTGGGTCGAGGAAGACTCAGTCGGAGGTCAGGCGACTCGATCCTGATCTTGGGAGGCTTCGTCCCAGCATCGGTCCTCTCGGTCGAAGGACCTGGGATTCTCGGTCCCAGTCGAGTTCATCGGTCCTGGGCTAGAATCTTCAATTGGAATCATCGGTCCTTACTCAAGAACATCATTCCTAGTTATCGGTCCTGACTCAAGAACACCAGTCTTTGGTCTCAATCCTAGGTGAATTTTACTGGCCCTTGCTCTCGGTCAGGACCGAAGAGTACCGGTCCTGTCTCTCGGTCCTAGTCTTAGAATACTTAGTCCTATAAGAGCGGCGTGTTCTTAATTTGATCAAAAGTTTCATATCCCATAGCTTTTGATTCAGATCATGATCTGTAAGCTATAGTTGGTTCATATGATCACGAAGAACAAAAACCCTAACATAAATCACGATTATTGGATCTTTACAAATTTTGGGATTTTTTAAATTAGGTTATTTCTAGGCCTGATTTTTGTTACATTAGCTTTGAAATGATGAACGTAGTTGAACATAACCAAAACAAGAACATCATTACATCATTAAAACAATTTTTAAAGATGGAATCAAAATCTAAAAATTTCAAAAATAAAATTTGATCAAACATGATCAAAATGATGTTACAGTCATTGGAAATTCATCCCAACATGTTTACAAACATGTTTAGCAGTTATTTGAATAAAAAATTAAAGATTAAAGCTCAAGAACATGAATTTTAAAAATCCAGATTTTCAAACTAACTTTTCAAAAAAATTATTTAGGTATATTTGATCTGATTTCTTTCAACGGAAAGTTCATAAATGATATAGGGAGTGACTCTAAACAAAAAAACACACATAACTAAGTCCTAAAACAGTTCAAACCGATCAAACTTGAAAATTTTGAAAAATTCAAACTTTCAATTACAGATCATGATACGAATGATATGGATGCATACCAACAATTGGAGAACACTCCTTGGATGTGTTGGAAGCTTTCCCGAAGCTTGGGTTGAAACTTGGATCGTTAGAGCAGGTTTTCAAAAAAATCAATTCGTCAGAATCTTCAAAGTTTTGATTTGGATTGGGATAGGCTGTAATTGTTTGATGATTTGATGTAGAAGGACTTATGAACTATTTATAGTCGAGCTAGGTTGGTTGAAGAGGGGTAATTCGAGTTGAATTTGTCGATTTTAGTTCTTATCTCTAAATCATATCTTCTTCGTGACAGCCTAGATATAGGCTGAGGTGTCCTTCCTAGCTGTAAGGTTATTGATGGAGAGGATAAGACGAGCACGTAGAAAGAAAAATGAAGGGATGAGATGGAGAAATAACGGAGTTATCCCTTTTGTAAGAAACGCGGCGACGAGTCGTGATTCTGACGAGCGGCCTATTCCAACGAAGAAGATGACTTGAAACAGCGTCGTTTCATGGTGCCGTTTCTGTTTCTTCAGCGTTCCATTGGCGCTGAGCTAACGGACGTAAGGTCCCGTTAGTTGATTTGTTGCGTCTCGGGCACGTGCGACTTCGTTATAACGAGCTGCGTGGGAGTGTCTGGACTGTTAGATGATGCATGAGAACTCATCTGATGGTCCATGTTCCTGCTGTAGAAATTTAATAAAATTTTGGCCACACCGGATTATCAGATTTAATTCTTATAAAAAAATTATTTTAAATCCATTTTCACGTTTTTCTTCACCAAAAATTTCACAAAAAATATTTATATCAACATAATAAAAAATATGTTCATATTTTAATTTTTCTGATATATTTTGGAATTTTGGGGTATTTATTTAAAAAGAATTAAGTCATAAATTATACATAAGTCATGATTAAACCGTAATTAAATATTTTTAACCCATTCTTTGGATTAATTTGGGTAAAATAAATACAATATTTTAAATTTAAATTATTTTTGGAATTTTAAATAATTTTCCTAGTTAGGATTTAATTATTACAATAATTGACTCTTAATTAGGATTTAATTATTCCCTTAGGTTATTTTGAATTAAAAAAATTCAAAATAACATTTTAAAATTATAAATTTTATTATAAATTTGGGTATGTTGAATTTCCATGTCTACATGTGTAAATAAATTTTTGGTATTTTTCTTTAATGACAGTAAGGTTGAGAGAGAGTGAACGATCTGGGGTTTTTATGGTTCCTTCTTTGTTTTTAACTGATCCGGAAAGAGAGGTTAGTCGAGCTTTTGATTGTGGAGTATTTCAATCATTCCTAGTGCAATCACATCTTTCATTTGAGAGTAGGGTATGTAAGTTTCTATTATTGACATTTCTTTGATTTAGTGAAATTTATCCCTTTTGTGGACGTATGTCAATTTTGATCGAACCACGTATATTGTCTTGTTCTTTTTTTGTGTTATTTCAGTTTTGGTAAATCTTTTGTTCATCATAGAAGATTTGGATACTGATTTATTATTTGTTTGATTTCTAAGAAGATCTGTGATTTTGTTGCTGTAAAACCCAATGGTGGTATCAAAACAATATTGATTGGTTGCCTTTTTTAAAATTAGAGTAGAGTGTTCTGCTAGTTACTCGACGAAATTTAAAGATGAGATCATCTAGTTTTTTTTCTAGGGTTTCGTCATTTGTTAAGACTATTATAATGGGAAATCTAGACCTTATATTGTGAGTCTGAATGGTACAAACTATAAGCAATGAAAACTGATGATTATTGATATGTTAGTTTTAAATGATTTGAATGAAGCAATTGAAAATGTGGGTGTTAGACTTAAGTGTACAAAAGTGGTTGATTAGAAAAAGACAAATAGAAAGGTGTGTAGCTTTATTCGTTAATGGGTTGGTATAAATGTTGTACACCATGTTGAGAACGAGACTACGACGTATGGTGTGTGGATAAAACTTGAAGCTCTCTACGCCTAGAGGTCAGCATGGAATAAAGTAACACTGGTATGAAGGCTGTTGAACCTGAAGTACATTGATAATGAATCAATTGTTGAGCACTTGAATGAATTTCAAAATATTTTGAATCAGCTGAGTAGTATGAAGATAAACTTTGTTGATGAGGTGCAAGCACTTTTAGTCATTGTTAAGCTATTTTTTTCTTGTGTTCTCCTCTTTTAGAGAAAGTTGCCTACAAGTTGAGAGAAACTCATTATCACTCTCAGCAACTCAACACCAAATGGTAAAGTCAACATGGCATTTGTCATTAGTTCCTTACTTGATGAGGATAATAAAAGGAGGGATAAACCCTCTAAGTCTGATATGTTGGTAACTGTTAGAGGAAGATCAAAGGATAATAGAAGTGGTTTGAGTAAGGGCAAGTCTAGAGCTCCGAAAAAGGATGGTACTTTTCATTATTGTGGAAAAATGGGTCATTGAAAAAACGAGTGCTAGAAATTTAAAAATGATAAAGCAAAGGGTATGGTGAAGCCTAAAGAAAAGAAAGAATATAGTGCAGATATATATGTTTATGCTTCGGATGGTGAAGTAACATATGCTTCTAAATATCAAGACTCTTGTCTTAACATGTCTTCAAATGAAACAGCATAGATTGTTAACACATGTGCCTCATTCTATATTACTCCATACAAAGGTTAATTACTTTCAGTCCTACAAAGTCAGTGATCATGGTGAGGTTCGTATAGATAACAGTGGTGTGTCCAAGATAGTTGGTCTTGGTTATGTTAGAATCGAGACAAACATGAGTTGTTTCCTAACATTGAGAGATGTAAGACATATTCTTGATTTAAGAATGAATTTGATTTTCGTAGGTAAGCTCAATGATAGAGGTTACCATAATATTTTCAGTGGTGGAGCATGAAAGCTAAGAAAAAGTTCTTTGGTTGTTGCACGAGATAAGAAATGATGTTCCTTATAAAAGACAAATTTGAAAATTATCTATTATGCAGCATATTCTGTCATGATCGATCCATCATGTGAGTTGTGGCATAAGAGACTATGTCATATAAGTGAAAAATGGTTGAATATTTTGATCAATAGGAATGAGTTGCTGAATCTCAAGGATGCTCATCTTGAAAGTTGTGAGAATTGCTTGAAGGGTAAGCAGAATAGAGTCTCCTTTAATAAGTCGAAGTTGGAACTGAAAAAGAATGTACTTGAGTTGGGTCCATATGTGGTGCTTCTATTTTGTAACATTCATAGACAATGCATCTAGGATGGTTTGGGCATATGCTATAAAGTCCAAGGATGAGCTTGCAACAAGGTTCAAGGTCTTTCACAAGATGGTTGAAAGAAAAATAAGCAGAAAACTGATGAGGGTGCAGTCAAATAATGGGGGAGTATATAGACTTATTTTATGATTATTGCAAATAGTAGAGTATTTGACATGAATAGACTGTACCCAAGACTCCACAACAAAATGGAGTGGCAGAGAGGATGAACAAAACAATATTAGAAGGGATGAGGAGTATGCTCTTCCATTCCAGGTTAGCTAAGTATTTTTGGGATGAAGCCATGAGCACTATAGTGTATGTGATCATTCGTTCTCCCTCTAAACCATTGAATAATAAGTGTGTAGAAAGCGTCTGGTTATGTAAAGATGTTAGTTATGACTATTTACATGTTATTGATTGTAGAGCCTTTGTGCATGTTCCAAAAGATGAAAGGTCTAAGCTAGATGCAAAAACCAGGAAATGGATATTTTTAGGTTATGATGATGAAAAGTGGGTATACAAGTTTTATGATCCAGTTGACAAGAAGGTTTTGAGAAGCCGAGATGTGGTATTCGTTGAAGATCAGACTATTGAGAATTTTGAAGATGGTGACAAGTTTGAAGTGCACATACGCGATGTTCCTTGTCTTGAGATGTCTCATGATGTTGAGAAGACATGGTCACATGTAGCTTCAGACTTAGATAGTGATGATGATGTTACTCAGGGTCAAGTTGTAGGACATGGAAATGATACAGAAGCTGATCTGGGTGATTTAATGCTGACTTTGAAGTACAACAAAACATGGAAATCAATAAAATCAACAAACAGAAGTACTTAAGAGGTCTACTAAGGAGAAACGATCAAGTTCTAAGTACCCGACGATAGAGTATGTCCTTCTAACTAATTGTGGGGAGCATGTATGATATAAGGAGGCTCTTAAGGATGTTCACAAGGAAGAATGGCTAGCTATCATGGATGAAGAGACGAAGTCATTGCTGAAAAATAGTACATATAAACTGGTGGAGAGACCAAAGAACAAAAAAATATTACAAAATAAATGGGTGTACAAGATCAAGCAAGAAGGTGATGATAATAAGCCAATATATAAGGCTAGGCTAGTTGTCAAAGGTTTTGGCTAGAGGTATGGAATCGATTATGATGAGATTTTCTCACTTGTAGTGAAGATGACTTTCATCCGGGCGGTGTTAGGTCTAGCTACTTGTATGGATTTTGAGGTTGAACAACTTGATTTCAAGACTGCATTTCTCTATGGTGATCTAGATGAATATGTTTATATGGATCACACTAAAGGTTACAATAAGAAAGGTGAGGAAAGCAAGGTGTGCAAGTTTATTAAAAGTATGTACGGTTTGAAGCAAGCACCAAGGTAGTTGTATTTCAAGTTTGAGTCATTCATGACCATCCATGGGTACATGAAGACGTCTACAGATCATTGTGTCTTTGTGCAAAAGTTTACTTTTAATGATTTTATTATACTTCTTCTATATGTTGATGACATGTTGATTGTAGGGAGAGACAAACTCAAGATTGTCAAGTTTAAAAAGGATTTGGCCAAGTCTTTTGAGATGAAAGACTTGGGTCCAGCAAGACAATTCTTGGAATACAGGTCATTCGTGATCGGGTGAAGAAAAGGCTATGGATGTCTCAAAAGAGATATATTGAGAAGATTCTAAGAAGATTTTGTATGGACAAGACAAAGTCAGTTGCTTATCCATTGGCTAAACACTTGAAAATAAATAAGACAATGTCTCCCAAGGATGAAGAGGAAAAACAAGAAATGTGCAAGGTTTCATATGTTCCAGAAATAGGTAGTTTGATGTGTGCAATAGTCTGCCAAGACCGAATGTAGCTCATGTAGTTGGAGTAGCTAGTCGGTTCCTTTCAAATCCTAGTAAAGCACACTAGGAAGTAGTTAAGTGACTAATGAGATATCTTCGAGGGACCTCCAAGTATTCTTTGTGTTATGGTACTGGAAAGCCACATGTTGAAGGGTTTTCTAATTCAGACATGAGTGATGATATCGACACAATGAGATCAACTTTGGGGTATTTGTTTACCTTTGGAGGAGGAGTTGTATCATGATAGTCTCGTCTACAAAAATGTGTTACTTTATCTACTACAAAAGTTGAATATATTGTAGTTACTGAATGTTGTAAGGAAATGAGATGGATGAAGGAATTATTGAAGGAAACAAGTATAGCACAAGACAAGTTTGTGGTGCTTAGTGACTCAAAAAGTGTTATACATGTGAGCAAGAATCCAAGTTTCTATTCACGTTCAAAAGACATCAAAAGAAGGTAATAATTGATTCGTGAAGTGCTCGAGAAGAAGGAATTATGCTTGGAGAAAGTGCATACAAATAAGAACGGGTCATATATGATGACAAAGGGCTTGCTAAGAAGCAAGCATGAGATATGTTGTGCCAAAGCCGGAATAGTTCTGGCAGGGGTGTCACAATGATGAATATAACAACATTCTCCCATGACTCAGAATTGGGGGAATTGTTGAGGTGTTCCTTGTCATTGGGTCGGGTTTTAACTTATGGATAAGTAAACGGGTCAGGGTTTTCTATTATGAAAACGGGTTAGGGTATAAATACATTTTTTGGTATTTTGTAAGGTTGAGAGAGAGTGAACATGTTTAGGGTTTTTCTAGTTCCTTATTTTGTTCTTTGGCTGATCTAGAGAGAGAGGTTGGGGGAGATTTTGATTGTGAAGTATTCTAATTATTCTAGTGTAATCATTTTTTTCATTTAAGATCGTGATATGTAAGTTTCTACTATTGACATTTTTTTGATTTAGTGAAATTATCCCTTCCGTTGACGTATTTGACTAGGCGCAAAACTTACTGCTTGACAGGCTCGAACTCAGGACCTCCAAGAAAACTGAGGATATCCACCTCTTGTTTCCGCTAGGCTAAAGGAGAGGATTAATTTCCTTATTAGATAAGCATGTATCTAGGTGGGAAGAAGATACTAGAAGAGAGGGTGAAGAAGAAAGAAGATGAAGAGTGAGGGGGGAGAGGAAGAGTTATGGTGAATGAGTGAGTTAATTAGAGATAAGTCATGTTTGATTAGTTTTTTTTAGTTAATAATTATTAAAATTAAATAAAGCCACGTGTGTATCATACATGACTGATTGACACATGGCAAAATTCTAACAACACCGTCTTTTTTCATTGTCAACTTATCGAATTTGAAATTTTTTACCAACATTAAGCATATATAAACAACATAAAATTACCACAACATTAATAATAAATTTAGTATTTTTCTCATAAATTATATATATTAATTGTAATGAAGTGAAATGATGTTGAATATCAAAAGTCACCTTAAGCATTAAAAAAATCTATTTTTTTAATATTAATATAGTAGTTTAAATTTCGCACACTTTTCATCCCCGGACTCAATCAGGTAACCTTCTCTCCTTCTCATTCTCGACTTCAAACCTGATCCCAATTTAAAATACTCGAACCACAATCATCGGATATCCACGGGTATTGAATATATGAATACTCATTATCAACTTCTGTATTTATTATTGCCTTCATTGTTGCTCCTCTATTATATATTGATGGTATTCGTGAACTTGTTTCTGAATCTCTACTTTATGGAAACATCATTATTTCAGGTCTCAATAAACGGGAAACTAACCGCCCTGAAAATCTCTATAAGAATGCGTTATTTTCATCTTGTGAAATTGACCAATTTTATCTCATAGTTTTTCTTCTTTACTCTTTTTTTAAGAAGAATCGTGAAGTGTTAAGACAGTTGAAAGAAAGGGGGGATAAATCGACTGAAAGTAAAGGGTGGATTAGGAGTTTAAGTTTTTTAAGTTATCGGGTGTAAGCAGTTCAAGTAAAAAAAAGAGGATGCTATATTTCCAGGATTGGATTTCATATTCGAATGAACCTTGTAATGGTAAAAAAGTGAGTTTTTCAAATTCTTATTTATGCTTATTTTTACCATAAAGACAATTTTTTTTTATTCTTAGTGATTATAACTATTCATCAAATAAGTGATGATCCAATAATTCTTACTTAGAGAATTATTGGACTCTATTTAGGGTTTTTATTGAATCATTGTGGTTGCAGTCTGAATCTGGGGTTTTCATCAATTCATATGGTCTTAACAAGATAGATAGATCATATTCATGGTATAAGATTAACTTTTAATATGCCTTGGTGGTGAAATAGTAGACACGCGAGACTCAAAATCTCGTGCTAAAAATTTGATTGATTTGATAACGAGAGATAATGGTACCCTCAACTATGCCCAAGGGGAACGAAAGCGGTATCAAAGCGAGACATAAATTGATTATCCTCGCTTAAAAAGCTCCGCTTTCATCACTAGTGCGGGTCGAATCCATATGTAACGAGACCATTAGACAATTCTGAGTAAAAAAAAGTAGTACACAAAAGATTCATTGTTGGCGCTCTCTTTAGTCTTATGTCTCTTATCCTTAGGAGGTATCTTCGGAAAACTCTATTTATTTTGGTGTGGAGAGAGAAAAATGGAAAATAAGTAAATGATAACATAAACAATAAAATACTTTAATTGAACATTTTAGTTTGCAACTTTATAACAAAATACTTTAATTGAACATTTTAGTTTGTAAAATAATAACATAAATATGATATTGATGATTTCTTACCTATTAATAGACCCAAGTTGAATCATAAGGAAAAATTAGGTTAGCGACCCGTGTTGGTGTTCCTTGCCATTGCGGGCGGGTTTTAAATTCCGGGTAAACGGGTCAGGGTTTTTTCTTATGAAAACGGGTTAGAGTATAAATACTTTTTTTTGGGTATTTTTCTCATAACAGAGCAAATAGAGAGAGAGTGAATTACAGATCTAGGGTTTTCTGGTTTCCTTCTTCTTCTTGTTCTTTGTCTGGTCCAGAGTGAGAGATTGGAGGAGCTTTTGATTGTGGAGTAGTCCAATCATTCCTAGTGTAATCACTTATTTCATTTGAGAGTAGGGCATGTAAGTTTCTACTATTGACATTTGTTTGATTTAGTGAAACTTATCCCTCCCGTGGACGTAGGTCGATTTTGACTGAACGGCGTATATTGTGTTGTCGTTTATTGCTTTGTGCTATTTCAGTTCTTGGTAATCTGTTTATCGTCATAGACGATTTAGAATCTGATTTGCTACAGGTTTTGATTTCTAAGAAGATCCATAGTTTTGTTGTTGCAAAACCCAACAGTGGTATCAGAGCAGTATTAATTGGTTATCTGTTTTAACATTGGAGCAGAGTGCTCTGCTGGTTATTTGGCGAAATTCATAGAAGAGATCAACTGGTTTCTTTGCTGGTGTTTTTGTCAGTTGTTAAGGCAATAATAATGGGGAAATCTAGACCTGATATGGTGAGTCTAAATGGTACAAACTACAGGCAATGGAAACTGATGATCAGTGATTTGTTAGTTTCAGATGATTTGAATGAAGCAATTGAAAATGAGGGTGTTAGACCCGAGACTATAAAAGAGGCTGATTGGAAAAAGATAGATAGAAAGGCCTGCAGCTTTATTCGTTCCTGGGTTGGTATAAATGTTGTGCACCATGTTGAGAATGAGACTACAGCGTATGGTGTGTGGAGCAAACTTGAAGCTCTCTATGCTGGGAGGTCAGCAGGGAATAAAGCAGCACTGGTACGAAGGCTGGTGAATCTGAAGTACATTGATAATAAATCAATTGCTGAGCACTTGAATGAATTTCAAAATATTTTGAATCAGCTGAGTAGTATGAAGATAAACTTTGATAATGAGGTGCAAGCAATTTTAGTCCTTGGATCTTTTCCTGCAAGTTGGGAGACACTTATTATCACTCTCAGCAACTCAGCACCAAATGGTAAAGTCAACATGGCATTTGTCACCAGTTCCTTACTTGATGAGGAGAATCGAAAGGGGGATAAACCCTCTAAGTCTGATATGTTTGTGGCTGATAGAGGAAGATCAAAAGATAATAGAAGTGGTTCGAGCAGGGGAAAGTCTAGAAGCAAGTCTAGAGCTCCAAAGAAGGATGGTGCTTGCCATTACTATGGCAAAATGGGTCACTGGAAAAATGAGTGCTGGAAATTTAAAAATGATAAAGCGAAGGGTACAATGAAGCCCAGAGAAAAGAAAGAACAGAGTGCAGATACATCTGTTTATGCTTCAGATGGTGAACTGACATATGCTTCTAACTATCAAGACTCATGTCTTAGCACATCTTCAAATGAAACAGCATGGATTGTTGACACAGGTGCCTCATTCCATATAACTCCACACAAAGGTTACTTCCAGTCCTACAAAGCTGGTGATTATGGTGAGGTTCGCATGGGTAACAGTGGTGTGTCCAAGATAGTTGGTCTGGGTGATGTTAGAATTGAGACAAACATGGGCTGCTTCCTAACATTGAGAGATGTAAGACATGTTCCTGATTTGAGAATGAATTTGATTTCAGCAGGTATGCTTGATGATGGAGGCTACCATAATGTTTTCAGTGGTGGAGCATGGAAGCTAAGCAAGGGTTCATTGGTCGTTGCACGAGGTAAGAATTGTTGTTCCTTATACAAGACAAATTTGAAAATTGTCTATGATGCAGCATATTCTGTTTTGATGGAATCATCCTCTGAGTTGTGGCACAAGAGATTATGTCACATTAGTGAAAAGGGGCTGAATGTTTTGATCAAGAGGAATGAGTTGCTGAATCTTAAGGATGCTCATCTTGAAAATTGTGAGCATTGCTTGAAGGGTAAGCAGAACAGAGTCTCCTTCAGTAAGTCAAAAGTTGAACTGAAAAAGAATGTCTTTGAACTGGTCCATACAGATGTTTGTGGTCCTATGAAGATTAAATCCATAGGTGGTGCTTCCTATTTTGTAACCTTCATAGACGATGCATCTAGGAAGGTTTGGGATTATGCTATAAAGTCCAAGGATGAGGTTGCAGCAAGGTTTGAGGTCTTTCACAAGCTGGTTGAAAGAGAGACAGGAAGAAAACTGATGAGGGTGCGGTCAGATAATGGGGGAGAGTACATAGGCTCATTTGATGATTATTGCAAAGAGCAGGGTATTCGACATGAACAGACTGTGCCCAAGACTCCACAACAAAATGGTGTGACAGAGAGGATGAACAGAACAATGTTGGAACGGATGAGGAGTATGCTCTCTCATGCCAGGTTGGCTAAGCATTTCTAGGCTGAAGCCATGAGCATTGCAGTGTATGTGATCAACCGTTCTCCCTCCAAGCCATTGAATAATAAGTGTGCAGAAAGCGTCTGGTCAGGTAAAAATGTTAATTATGACTATTTACGTATTTTTGGTTGTAGAGCTTTTGTGCATATTCCAAAAGATGAGAGGTCTAAGCTAGATGCAAAAACCAGACAATGCATATTTTTGGGGTATGGTGATGAAAAGTGGGGATACAGGTGTTATGACCCAGTTGATAAGAAGGTTTTGAGAAGCCGGGATGTGGTATTCCTTGAAGATCAGACTATTGAGAATTTTGAAGATGGTGAAAAGCTTGATGCATACATACGTGACTTTTCTGGTCTTGAGTTGTCTCATGATGTTGAGGAGACAAGGCCACATGTAGCTTCAGACTCAGATAGTGATGATGATGTTCCTCAGGGTCAAGCTGTAGGCCATGGAAATGATACTAATACTGAAACTGATCTTGGTGATAATGTTGAGGTTGATTTTGAAGTTCAACAAGAAGATGGAAATCAACAGAATCAACAAACAGAGGTACTTCGGAGGTCTACTAGGGAGAAAAGATCAAGTTCTAAGTATCCTGTTACAGAGTATATATATTCTTCTAACTGATTGTGGGGAGCCTATATGCTATAAGGAGGCTCTTGAGGATGCTCATAAGAAAGAATGGCTAGCTGCCATGGATGAAGAGATGAAGTCATTGCTGAAAAATGGCACATATGATCTAGTTGAAAGACCAGAGAACAGAAAAGTATTACAAAATAAATGGGTGTACAAGATCAAGCAAGAAGGTGATGATAGCAAGACAAGATACAAGGCTAGGCTGGTTATCAAAGGTTTTGGCCAGAGGCATGGAATCGATTATGATGAGATTTTCTCACCGGTAGTGAAAATGACTTCTATCCGGGTGGTGTTAAGTCTAGCTGCTTGTATGGATCTTGAGGTTGAACAACTTGATGTCAAGACTGCATTTCTCCATGGTGATTTGGATGAAGATGTTTATATGGAGCAACCTGAAGGTTATAATAAGAAAGGTGAGGAAAGCAAGGTGTGCAAACTTGTCAAAAGTTTGTACGGTTTGAAGCAAGCACCAAGGCAGTGGTATCTTAAGTTTGAGTCGTTCATGACCATCCATGGGTACATGAAGATGTCTACAGATCACTGTGTCTTTGTGCAAAAGTTTTCTTCTAATGATTTTATTATACTTCTCCTATATGTTGATGACATGCTGATTGCTGGGAGAGACAAGCTCAAGATTGCCAAGTTGAAAAAGGATTTGGCTAAGTCTTTGAGATGAAAGACTTGGGTCAAGCAAGACAAATTCTTGGAATGCAGGTCATTCGTGATCGGGTGAAGAAAAGGCTATGGTTATCTCAAGAGAGATATATTGAGAAGATTCTAAAACGATTCTGTATGGACAAGGCAAAGCCAGTTGCTTGTCCATTGGCTACACACTTGAAAATAAACAAGGCAATGTCTCCCAAGGATGAAGAGGAAAGACAAGAAATGTGCAGTGTTCCATATGCTTCAGCAATAGGCAGTTTGATGTATGCAATGGTCTGTACAAGACCGGATATAGCTCATGCAGTTGGAGTACTTAGTCGTTTTCTTTCAAATCCTGGTAAGACACACTGGGAAGTGGTTAAGTGGCTAATGAGATATCTTCGAGGGACATCCAAATACGCTTTGTGTTATGGTACTGGAAAGTCACATGTTGAAGGGTTTTCTGATTCAGATATGAGTGGTGATATTGACACAATGAGATCAACTTCAGGGTATTTGTTTACTTTTGGAGGAGGAGCTGTATCATGGCAGTCTCGTCTACAGAAATGTGTTGCTTTTTCTACTACAGAAGCTGAATATATTGTCATTACTGAATGTTGTAAAGAAATGAGATGGATGAAAGAATTGTTGAAAGAAATTGGCATTGCACAAGACAGGTTTGTGGTGTTTAGTGACTCACAGAGTGCTATACATGTGAGCAAGAATCCAAGTTTCCATTCACGTTCAAAACACATCCAAAGAAGGTACCATTGGATCTGTGAAGTGCTCGAGAAGAAGGAGTTATACTTGGAGAAAGTGCACACAGATGAGAACGGGTCAGATATGATGACAAAGGGCTTGCCAAGAGGAAAGCATGAGATATGTTGTGCCAAAGCCGGAATGGTTCTGGCAGAAGCGTCACGATGATGAATGTTTATAGCAACATTCTCCCATGGCTCGGAAGGGGGAGAATTGTTGGTGTTCCTTGCCATTGCGGGCGGGTTTTAAATTCCGGGTAAACGGATCAGGGTTTTCTCTTATGAAAACGGGTTAGAGTATAAATACTTTTTTTTGGGTATTTTTCTCATAACAGAGTAAATAGAGAGAGAGTGAATTACAGATCTAGGGTTTTCTGGTTTCCTTCTTCTTCTTGTTCTTTGGCTGATCCAGAGTGAGAGATTGGGGGAGTTTTTGATTGTGGAGTAGTCCAATCATTCCTAGTGTAATCACTTATTTCATTTGAGAGCAGGGCATGTAAGTTTCTACTATTGACATTTGTTTGATTTAGTGAAACTTATCCCTCCCGTGGACGTAAGTCGATTTTGACCGAACCACGTATATTGTGTTGTCGTTTATTGCTTTGTGCTATTTCAGTTCTTGGTAATCTGTTTATCGTCATAAACGATTTGGAATCTGATTTGCTACAGGTTTTGATTTCTAAGAAGATCCATAGTTTTGTTGTTGCAAAACCCAACAACCCGGACAGAAACTATTGTCGCAAATTCAAATGAAATATCTGTCCATTTTTATTTATTTATTTATTTTGACACAAATAACAATTTCTAACCGAATTAACATGTTTACTTTTATAAAAACGATGAAAAACGATGTTACTAAATTTTGTTCTACATATTTTCTTCTTTCAATAATTTTTTTTGACGTTTACTAATTTTATCAATTTTTTTACGTTTATTAGTTTCATCTCAAATTCTGTGAGTAAAATCGTTGAAAAATTCTCAGGTTCCTCCATGAATGTCAGTATATTTTCGTCAGTGGAAGGATAGAGTGATCAGGGTTTGATGCAAAAAAAAAAAATTGAGTAAAATAATAACAATTTATCAGTTATTTTATTTTTTATAATATTAGGAGTTCAAATTTTGATAGATATATATATTTAAATTATTATTTTGAGTTGGCCTTATTTGGTGGGGACCTTTGGAATTCAATTTTCAAATGACTGGAAAAATTCTAGTTGCTGTTCCTGATGATCCCTCTCCCTGGTCTAGCTTTTGTGAATGTGTCAGATCAAGAAATCATCCCTCCAAATATAGCCTCGACTCCAGCTTCCTACCCTGCGACCTAAAGAAAGAACAAAACCATTTCAAAAATCTGTTTAGGTGCTATGGCTAAAAAGCTCATTTTCCCGTCGTCGATGATATACTCACAGTTCAGTTCAAACGACACCACACCGTCATAGCCATTTTAATTTGGATTTTCCAACCACAAATATAAAATTGTTTAACCAAAAATATGACACTGAAGAGAATACCATCATCCTCAAAGATACTAAAGGAAATAATCATTAGATTGGGACAGGGTGCAAATATAGTAAAATAAAGGATGATACTAAAATTGTTTAGCTCACCAAATCCAACATTTTTGAAGCATATACAGAATCATAATCCTCTCCAATTAAAATTAAAATGTAATGAAGAACATGATGATCATAGATAGATAGATGATTGATTAAGTACACGCAGCAATAATACAAATAAACACAGATTTCTTTCTCTCTATAATTTGTTTGCTATATTTGTGTGTCATTAGTTCGTTCATTCATTCATTCCTCTATCAATCAAACGAAAACACACTCAAATAGATTAGAACACTATGCAATTACTCGGCTTTCAATAACAACATTGTCCAAGTTTGTATTACGTACCTCCTGGTTCACTATTTCAGCTTCAACCTCATTGTTGTTGTTGTTTTGACCCTTCGGTTGCTCAACAAACTTATTTATCCGTTCCAGCAGCTGAATCGCTTTTCGCTTACCCCTATCAGTCCCATTCTGCGACAAATCATGTAAAGGCCCCATCAAACCAAGCTCTTGCGCCTCAACCATATATTGCTGCTGATCCCCACCGCACAAATGAACCAAAACTGCAGCCGAATTCTCCTTGTTCCTCGGAGAACCATTCTTAATAACATCAATCAAAATCGGCAAAGCCTTCGCACCTCCTATAATTGCCTTACCCTCGGGATGGCTCGACAATATAGCTAAAATCGCAAGCGCCTCATCCACCATCCCGCCCTGCGGTTCCGTCAGAAGACGAATCAATGTTGGAACAACCCCGGCCCTAATCGCCTTCCCTTTATTCCCTTGGAATATACACAAGTTGAATAACGCAGTCGCTGCATCTTTCTTCCCACGTTGCGTTCCTTCGCTCAGAAGGGTCACCAACGGAGGGATCGCACCCGAAGCCCCGATCGTAACCTTATTATCGTCGATAACCGATAAGCTAAATAGAGTTGCAGCTGCGTTTTCTCGAGCTTCCATGCTTCCCTTCTTCAAGACGTGTACGATACCCGGGACTGCCCCCGAGGAAACGATGCTTCCTTTGTTGTCTTCGCATATGGAGAGGTTGAGAAGGGCGGTTACGGCATGTTCTTGGGTTCGGGAATCGGGGGTGGAGAGGAGATTTACGAGAAAGGGAATGGCGCCGGCTTCGGCAATGGCGATGCGGTTATCGGCGTTGCGTTTGGCAAGAAGCCGGATTTCGCCTGCGGCAGATCGTTGGTCCTCGGGGCTGTGGGATGAGAGTTTACGTAATAGAACTTCTAGATTGGTTTCTTCCGGCGAGGAAGTTGATGATGTGTTTGTGGGGCGCTTTGGCGGTTCGATGCCGTTTGATTCGCACCATTGTTCTATGAGGCTACGTAAGACATAGTTGGGAGTGAGGACCGTGCTGGCTAGAGTTTGTTGAGTTTTCGGGCAGGTTCCGTGTCCTTGATCTAGCCATTGCTCAATGCAGGATCTCTCGTATGTCTACAGAAAAGAAAAACAAATTCAGGCAGTTAAAGGATATTCAACCGAAATAACAATTTAGAATCAACTCAAAATTTCATCGATTCAAAAAGAAAGAATCAAAAGCAAGTTAATCATCTGAGTTTTTGATTAAATGGTAGAATTCGAAAAGAAGAAAAAGAGTATTCTAAGTTCAAGCAATTCATTCATGCACGCCAAAGCTGTCAATCCCAGATTGAACTGAACCTAGCCGTATTCAGACAAGCAAACTGACTAATATGAAAGTTAGAAAAATTAAACTAGAAAATCTAACTTAGTTTGGCAACTATAAAAGACTTAACAAGGTAATATAGTATGAACATGCAAAATTCAAATTTAACCACAATAAATTAATCAAATTATGTTATTATAAGAGTAAAACATTAGTTCCTTTTAAGCTAAAATATCTTACTTAACACGCTAAAGTATATGAATGACTTAATACGAAAATCTAGTAAGAGCGTTTAAACAACACCTTTAACCTTGATATTTTTTTAATAAGTACTTTTTCGATATTAGTTTCAACTTTATCAAAACAAATTATATATAAAGTATTTAAAATTTAGATATTTTCATTTGGATTATACAACATTTATTGTCTAGATTTAACTCATTACGCACTTAGATTCAGCATGGAACATTCTAACACTTAATTCAGTCTTAGTGAAAGACAGATTAAGAAATTTAGTTGTTTCTCATATGGATTTGAATCTGTATCCAGATAACCGAAACAAAAAAAATTGAAGTGTTTTCAAATTGGGCATTTCATCTAATAGAAACAGGCATATGGGTAAATTATGGTGGCATTGGAAACAACATTCTTATGCAAGATTCTCTAGCAATAGAAATGGAAATGAACATGTTCATACCTGCCCACTGGAGACAATGACCGGATCTCTCATCAACTCCAAAGATATGGGACAACGAAAATCATTGGGTATGAAAATAGATGTATTGCTCTCATCTAATGAAGCTTGACCGCTACAGCTGGCTGGGCTGGAGGACTTACACCTTGAAGAAGCGTCAAAGTTAGGATTCTCAGTCTGCACGAAATCTTTGACCTTCTTAAGTAGCATGGACATCTTTTCCATGCTCTCCCCTGGATCCCCATCACTGGCATACACCATCTCATGCAAAGCTATTGATTCTTGTGTAAGGTCATCCAGTCCCATCAACTGAAGTTTCTCAGCCACTCTCTTTATGACAGCTGGATCTGTTGTAGATGGATCATTGATCTTATTGTAAAGGGATACAAGATCCTCTTGTAGATCAACATCGGGGGCATCTATCCTGCCTTTTGCTCTTTTGAACTGAGCAAGGACAAGCTCGACCTGGATATACATCAAAAGGCAAATGAATTACAAAAAGAAAATTGAAATAATACAGTTCAGATGATAATTCGTTAGCAAATCGCACATAATATATCAGGACCAAATCTGATTGATCTACCCATTTGGAAACACTTACTATTTTTGTATCTGGATACATAATTTTTTTTATTGATGTTCCTATGTGTGAAAACGGATCCAGAAACAATAAGTGTTTCCAAATGGGTATGCATATCTTTCTGAAAACTACAGTTAAATCATTATGAGGATGACCTCTCACCTGCTCCGTAACTTCATCTGATATATCAAGTTTTTCATAAGCAATTCCACCAAGAGCTTGTTCAAGGTTAGCTGTTATTTCTTGGAATCTATTCATAGTTTCTTCCATCTTTAGAACCTGCAAGTAGAGTTGGATTTTGGAAATTTATCAAGCATGAACACAAATAATTGTTGAGTTGGATAGATTTTATGGTAACACCTGAGTACGAAAATTCATGATCCAGAAACATATATGAATGAGATTATGTTTGAAAACTAAACTAAATCAGGCACACTTTCAAGAGTTTATGGTTGCTTTACATCTGGATCCGGATGAAAAAACAAAAATTTTAAGTGTTTCCAAAAGGTGGGATTGGTTGAATTAGAGAGAAATTGTAAGCCATTACAAACATCCACCACTAGAAGTGGACATATAAACAAGCATTTACTAGATGATCATGCTCATCTAGGTACTATTAAGGAAAAAGAAGAAAGTTTGACGTCAATGTTTTCATCGCAAATCCTAATAGAGAAAAACATTCTTGTCAACTTGAAACAAATAGAATTGTATATTTACCCTAGTTTATACAACCAAATTAAAATAAAGTGAACATACTACCTTTGATTTAAATACCGTCCAAGCGTTAACATTTAAACTATAATAAACTGCAATTGAGCAAAAATCGCCACTATATATAGCGACAATTAACAGTCTAGCACATATATATAAAGGACAGTTATGAATTCAAATGCAAGAACTATGTTGCTAAGTGCGGTAAATCCGACTGTGATTATTCTCAAGATACTGCTGACATTAGGAGACTTGTGAAAGTATTCCCAAAAGTGCAATTTGAGAAAAATGAGACATCTAATAAGGCAGCAGCATACACAAGTAACTGTAATCGCCAATTTGATTTACACAACATATATATAAGGACAGTTATGAACTCAAATGTAAGAGCTATGTTCCTAAGTGCGGTAAATCCGACTGTGATTATTCTCAAGATACTGCTGACATTAGGAGACTTGTGAAAGTGATCCCAAAAGTGCAATTTGAGAAAAATGAGACATCTAATAAGGCAGCAGCATATACAAGTAACTGTTAATCACCAATTTGATTAAGGAAAAAGAAGAAAGTTTGACGTCAATGTTTTCATCGCAAATCCGAATAGAGAAAAACATTCTTGTCAACTTGAAACAAATAGTATTGTATATTTACCCTAGTTTATACAACTAAATTAAAATAAAGTGCAACATATTATCTTTCATTTAAATACCATCCAAGCTATAACATTTAAACCATAACACACTGCAATTGAGCAAAAATCGCCACTATATATATAGTGACAATTAACAGTCTAGCACATATATACAAGGACAGTTATGAATTCAAATGTAAGAACTATGTTGCTAAGCGCGGTAAATCCAACTGTGATTATTCTCAAGATACTGTTTGACATTAGGAGAGACTTGTGTAAGTGATCCGAAAAAGTGCAATTTGAGAACAATGAGACATCTAATAAGGCAGCAGCATATACAAGTAACTGCTAATCACCAATTTGATCTACACAACTCTTGACCATAACCAGATTTTAATGCATTTGGAATAGTTCAACTTTCTCAAATACTAATAAAAGCTGGTCCAAGAACCAAATAGGCAAACCTAATTCAATATCTCCTCAGTCAAACCTCTAAGGTTTCCTCAAAAGATTACTCTTCCTAGTTGCTAATGCAATAAGGCAATCTATAGTAAAGTGTGATTCTATACTCAACGTTTTAGATCAGATCAAGGAAATCAAATGAAAATATCATTTTAGATATAGAGAAGAAATCACGCGGTCAACTGTTGTATCTTCTTCTACAATTGTTGTCAGGTATTAAGAAGTTGGAGATTTCTCTCGAGAAATCGAACTGGTGTATCTTCTTCTGCAATCGGCGGAGCTTTCAAACTAGTAAACAGATCTTTCTAAGAGAAAATCAGTATCAATTGCCAAATAGAGAAATAAATCATTCTAACTTAAGCAGATCAAACAAATCAGGAAGAAAATGAATCGATCGGATAATCCTCAATCATGTGGTGTGTGTGTGTGTGTGTGTGTGTGTTTAGATATGCGTATATGTTTCTCTACCAGGTAAATCCTGCTTCCTTCACTTCCGAATCTGAGCAATTCTCTAGTCGATTCAAGCGATTCCTTCAAGGAGCTCAAGGCCTCTAAGGATTCCTTCGGCAAGGACTGCTTGCCATCTCGTATCTCCTCAAACATCGGCGTCAATAGCTTCAGTCTTCTAGCTAAATTACAGAATTGTCTCTTCACCGAACTTCTGAAGTCTGATATCGAAGATATCTCATCGATGATTTCAACCAGATTCTGTGCAAGAGCTCCTTTCTCCTCTTCCATAGCTTCTGGAGTCTAAGGATTGATACAATATACACTTCTCAGATTGAGTCTTTGTTAGTTTAGCTACGTATCTCTGCTAATTGTGGTGGACAAAAGCAGAAATCTAGCAAGAATAGCTAGACAGAATCGCCATCTCCATTAGATAGAGAGAGAGAGAGAGAAGAGAATTCTCGGTCATGGCGCGGCTAATAAGAGAAGAAGAAGAAAGTGAACCATGGTTAAGAGTTAACCGTAGGATTCGCCGTTACAACTTAGCTGCAAGTGGATCCAGCTTAGCTTAAGCTGGAAAGGATACGGCTCGGCTGACTCTTCTTATCACGTCAATTTTCTATTTAAAGTCAATTAATTTGTTCTTAAGACTTTTGGACAAAGTTTGCTGTAAAAGTTGAATCAGTCAAGTATTTTATTCAATTAAATATGTTTATCAAAGATGGTTTGAAAATAATAAGACTTTCAAATATAGAAAGTTAGAACAGACCGAGATCATTTATTTATTTATTTATTTTTAAGAATATTTCTTTATCATTTTAAACGTTTGATGGTAAATGAGTTAAGTTGTTCGGAGTCGCTCGCGATTTGTTCGATTAAACCTCGACTTTAGTTTAACTTTAATCAAGTTCGAGTCGAGTTCGATCCCATATACTTGATCGATAGTTTATCGAGCTTTTTTTGCTTGATAATAAATAATATATATTTTTATTTATTTTAATATTACAACCTAAAATTTAAAACAAATATTTTTCTTCACAAATATTTGCAAATTTAATTTTTGTTCAAGTTTAAAGTCAAACCGAGTTTGTAGGTAAATAGTTAAGTCGAGTCGAACTCAAATTTATAAAATCATTCGATTCGAGCTAATAAATACTTAATCGAGTCGAGCTCGAACTTATTTGAGCTCGGATGGTCTTAATTGCCGCCCTATTTTAACGTTAATATATATATTAATTAAAAGGAGAGAAATAGTTCCACGAGTGTGGCTGGAGTTTAAAAATCGGCTCAGCTGTAGCTCTGTGAAAGCTGAGGATTAATGAGTTGGTCTATATTGGTCTGCGCTAAACTAACCAACCAATTAACTCTTGATAGCTAATTCTCAAGCTTGTTTGGTTTGAAATGAATTGTAAGAAGAGAATTTTCAAAATATTTTAGAGCATAGAAATATAATTATTTTCTTATACTAATTCATCTTATACTGTTTTTTTTTATTATTTTAAATCAATAAGAATATTTTTTTTAAAAAAAGGTACTTGCTCTCTTCTTTCCATAATAATAAAAAAATCATTTATTATATTAAAACATGACAATGTCGGTGTATGGGTCATGAGTGTTAAAAGATGTCTAAAGACATGTTCGACAAAATCAATGGTTTTGTGTTGAAATTGGAGAATTCTTAACAAATTTCAAAGCTACAAATGTATTTTATTTTATTTTTTCAAATGTTCCAAATAATTAAGGTGTTTTTTTTTTCTTCATATTTTCTAATATTGTATCCATTCCCTCTATTTTGACTTCTAATTTATATCTTGCAACTGTTTTTTTTTCTTCCTTATTTCCCATATTTGAAGAATTATACAAATCTAATTGAGTTTGTATTGAAATTGAAGAATTACCTAAGAATTTGACACTTTCTTGAAATTAAAACAATAAATTGTATTAAAACTAATGAGAAAGTTCAAAATAATTTGACACTCTTAAAATTAAAACAATAAATTATATTAAAATTAATGAGAAAGTATAAAAGAATTATTAGACAAGCAATGAAAAAAAAAGATTAAATCCTGATGTACTATGTCTATAGCATGTTACAAAGCAGAATTTTTTTTTTCTTTCTAAAGTTTGATAAAACAGAGTGAATGTCTTATTTTTTTTTTCTTTATTGGTTCAACATCATATTTAATTTGCTCGAATATTTTGTCTCGATTTTTTTCCTTTGAATAATACTTTTTCAGTCGTTGGTGGATCGTTTATTGTTCATACTCTCCGATTGCGTTAGTATTATTTTCTCGAATTTGTGTCCGTCATATTTTTAGCAACAAATGAGATGAAATTATAAGATCTGGAGTTATTTTTACATTTTTTCAATAAAGAGTTACTGAATTTGATCTTTATATGGAGGCCCTCTTATAAGTAGGGGTGTTCATCGATTCGGTTTTAGAGTTATTAAAGTTCCTCGGTTCGGGTCCTTTGAATTTTTATTTTTTTGTAAGCCAATTTGAAAATCAAACCGAATATTAAAATTAAAATTCGATTTATTCGAATTCGGTGAATTCAAATAGATTGGATATTCAATACAGACAAATATTAAACACCCCTATAAAATTGTACTATTTATTATAATAATTGCACTTACACTTTTTTTACCTTCACTATCAACAAATTTCAAAGATTAGTGTCTTAAAGACTTACATAATTTAGTATATAATAATTTAGTTATACCTAATAAATTATATAATATTTAATCAAATATATAATTAAAATAAATAATAAAAATGAATTCGATTTTCGGTTTGATCTTCGAGTTTAAATCCAACTCAAAAATCAATTCGAAAACCATATTTAAATTCGAATTGGTTTAAAATTCGATTCAAAAATCAAAAATGAAATTCCGGTCAAATACATAAACACCTCAACTTATAAGTATCCTCTCATCATTTATGAGTAACTCTATTACAACACTCAATGTTTACAAATTCAAGTTTTTTTAGAGTAATTATCAACAAATATATTTTTTTAATTATTTTTTTATTTTTTTTTGAATTGTTGATGCAATTTGATATTATTATTAATTTTTATTTTTACTTTGGAGATATTATTTTGTATTATTTAATATATGTAACTCTCAATTCGAGAATTAATTATTTATAAAATATTACTATTATTTTTAATTAAATATTATATATTAATATATAAAAATATTAATACTATATAATTATAATTATTGTATTAAATTAGAATTTTTATATTTATATTTAACATTTTATAATATTATAATTTATTTAGTTTTATTTTTTTTTTAATGTAAAAAAATAAAATGACACCCAACCATCGTCATTTTTATTTCATTTAGGACGTTTAGTGAGAATAAAACTCGTGGTTTTTTAGTCTTTTAAGAATCACTCTTTAAATTTTGAACTATATTTGTGTTAAAAAATTTTTTTTTTAAATAACAGATGGTATACTCCCCCAATATGTCTAGTCTAGTTGGAAACAAATTTTAAAATGAAATAAACATTAAGTATTTAATTACATATTTATGCAAAACAAATAAAATATTGACACTATCTAGATTAGACAATAAGTTGTAGGGCTAGTAAAAGTTTTAACATAATAATAAATACTAGAAGATATTACTTATTATATATAAATAATTGTATATTATAGATTTTAATATTTATAATTAAATAAATTAAACATATATTTAAAAAATAACTAATATTAAATAATTAATTAAGTTTATTATTCAAGACTCTCAATTTTTATAAATAATTTATAAACAAATAAATAAATAACTAGCTATAGTGGTTTTAAAATATGAAAAATACGCCATACACTTTAAGTTGTGGTTTTTAATGTTAAAATAAATAAATAAAAATAAACCATAACATAGACATTTGTAAAACTTTGTATGGATATAGATTATTGATTTTAAAATCAAATGCATATAAATGTTTATAATACAATTGTTTTAATTAATATTTATATATAGATAAACAGTTATATAAATATTATAAATATATAATTAAATAAATAATAAGTTATAATAATTATTTTTTGTACCAAAGTTTGTTTATTTTTAAATTTATAAAATAATTTTGTGTCCAATCACAACAATTTTGGTTTATTATGTATGCTTAAAAAAATATTATAAACACGCTAATCTTATAAAATTGTAAATAATCTATATAAAATATATAGTTTTAATAAAATAAATTATAATTATAATATTGACAACCTTATACATTAATTAAATGTATTTACATCCATATTAAATTGATGTAAAATAATGTGCACGAAGGTTTTCTAAAAGGACGATTAACTTCCTAACCGATTTTACAGACTTTTAGAACAAATTTCAGATAGTATCATAATACAATCACTAAAAGTATGACAATTCATTTTTAGCCAAATAGTCCACAAAAATATAATAAGGATAGTAACCCAAAGATTCAGACCCGCCATATTAATTGCATCGATCCAAACATTTCAATATCTATCGAATTATAGTAATGCTCCAAAGAAGACTATAAATACTCGTCACCTCATAACAATGCAGAAAAAAGTGCGACATCGTTTCAACCTCAATGAGGAAAATCTGACAACGACTAATAATAATACAACCCTTTTTCATGCATATATCGTCTGTCAAAATCTCACCATGAATAACACTCTAGCCAAAGAACGAAATCTTATAAAGAATTTTGGACTCCCATCATTTCTTCCAACAGTAATTGTACAGAAATAACTCAACATACAAGCTATAATAATTCATCACATGAAATAATTCATGTATTGTCACCGCATAACATCATGTATGATCGGGTTTACCACTTTATGCCATACCATGATAAAAACACTAGAATAAGAAGAGCTCTCAATTGTGTTTAACCTCCCTCTATATCATATTTGGCTAGTAAAATTGCTAGTCCGAGAATCGAACATGACCTTAATAGTGACATTCCTACAAATGGCAGTGAAGGCAAGTTCATGAAACGTCATAGCGATACATTTAGACCCGCACCATGCTAGATATAAGTGCTCCATGACCATCACCTTCACACCCAATTATGATAATTGAATATTATTATTTCGAATTAATATATGCATCTTCTTTGTTTCATACTATTGTATTTAAGAGAAATGGTGAAAAGTGTTTTCTTAATATGAATCAATGGATGTCCATGATATGTTACTAGTATAAAAGCGTTTATGACAGTGGTCATAAAAGTAAGCCGTTTATTATATGTCATAACGTTCATATATAAATAATCCCTAATCATAGGTATAATGAAATATGACATCACTAAATCGATAAGATTAGTGTAAGTTACATTAATTGATTTAATCAAACGACTATTCATATAACTCGAGATTATATTTGATAATCTGAATGAACATACGGGTGATTGTAAATGAGTTAACGACGCACCGAAATGTCCCGCATGAGACTATTATGAATTATCCTTAGACTTGAGGTGCTCAAGTTAGTCATATACTTTGACAACAGTGATCTGTAAAAGGGCGTTCAAGAGTTGGTGGTTGGTATTTGTGAAACATATGATTTTATTGTGAGTAGCCAATATGAGAATCACAACTCTTGTAACAGAAACAAGAATGAATATACTCAAATGCCTCTTGCCAAAACCTTACTCAATAGTCCATGACCATGACATTCTTTCTCGGGTTGATGGTCTCTTGAAAATAGATTGCAAGAGTAATAAGTTTTGGGATGGCAAGAAAAAAGTTTTGGGTTGGATGCGATATCTCGGTCTAGTGTGAGTTGACAATTAATAATAATACTCAAATAACTGATCAGTTGAGTATAAGGTGTGATGAGATAAATATTCACAGATAAATAGTAGAAAATATTTTCGACATTTCGTCAAAATTAGTACTAATTAACTTTCTAGAGTATTACGAGTCACAAGCGTTTTGCTAATAATATCCTCGTGACTGAATTATAATTAATTTGTTGATTATAATCAGCTAAAAACTTTAGGGCCCTAATGAGTCACACGCAATAGAAAATGTAAAACGAGAATGAATTTTGAATCTGTTAATAGATGTTATTATAAGTATTATTGAATATTTATAAGTTATTTATGATAATTTTATATAATTTATTAAATAAAATATAATCAAATATTTTAAATTCAAAGAATTGTATTGATGGTCATATGCATTAATGATTGATTTGGTGTTTTTTCAATCGTGATTATTTTGTAATAGTTGTGATTGATGAATAAATAAATGAATGATTTTGGAGAGTAATTCCATCCATTTTCATTTTCAATATCTCCATTTTCTTCCTGGAGTTTTCTTTTTCCTCTCATTTTTTATTTATTTGACAAACGATAAGAAGATTAACATGTTCTATTGTTTAATCAATTGTTTTTAAATGTCTTTCTAGTAAATTGGTCTTCGCGTGGATCAACGTCATAAACACTAAAAAGGCGTTTGATGAACTAGAAGACGAAGGGTCAACTAAGTCCTGATCATCGGATTGTTCGTGGGGATTCGAGAAGGTATTTCAAACACTTCTTGAGAAGTCCAGAAAACCGTAAGGAGTTCGAATCATAATCATCTTCGTAACATTAAAATGTTAACAAAATATCGTAATTCTATAAACACCATACGGTTGCGTTTAATTAATTTATAAACGGGTGAAACTTGTGACGATCAATAAAAGGAGGGATTATAAGTTTTCATAAAATTTAAATGTTAAATTCGCAATTTTATCTTATATGTATGACATATTCTTAGAAAATCCCAACACACCATGCATTATCCTAAAAGTTAATTGAGGCATCATCCCCTGGTGAATCTAGATTGTTTGCGATAACTCTTCCATAAAGAATATATATTCCACTCCAAATGTTACAACTCGTAGGACGATTAGGCTTTTTGGTGAACAATCTAGACCAATTCTAACCATATTTACGTTGATCAGATGCCCAAAAACTTTCCAGCTCAGATGCAAATCTACCACATCATTTTGAGAGAAAGACTTTATGAAAAGAAACATGACCCTAAATACCTAGACCATCCCGGTCCTTGTATCGCTTGACCTTATCCCAACTGACCAAATGATCGAATAAAGAATTAGATGATCCTCAAAGAAATTTACACATAGTTCTCTTTAATATCACTGCCACACGTTTTAGGACACTTTTTGGGAGAACAAATAAAGACATCGACATAAATATCAGATTACTTTTGATGAGAACCACCCTTTTGAGATCAATTTGTTTTTCTAAATTGATAACTTACCTTTCATCTTAGTGATGATCGGGTCTCAAAAGGCTTTAGTACCTAAAGGTTCACCAAGATATAACAATGAGAGGACACCGATATCGAAACCCATAATATTGGCAAGTCCGAGAAAACCTAATAGATTTACTAAGATTCACTTGTATGACAAAGCAGGCATTGAATAACCAAATGATGTAAGGAAAGTGCTTGAAATTCATGTTAGTGTCTTAAGTCATGCATAGCGAATTATTGGACAAAAAGTTTATGAGATACAGAGAATGAAGTCCTTCTTGCCCCCCACATTCTACCCCAGGAATAAGTCCCGCATTTTTTTTCAAACACCATCATATCTTTAAAAAGCTTCAATGATAATAATGAATATAAAGGAGACAACATATCACAATGGTATGATACTCGAAACTTTCAAAATAATTATGAGAACTCTCATTCAGGACCGGATCCAAAAATTAGCGTTAGAGTGGGCTTAAAAAAAATATTTTAAATTCATTAAAAAAAATTAAAAAAATTAAATAATATATAGGTAAAACGAATCACTATTATTATTTTTAAAAGTTTAGAAAAATATATTGCTACTTTATTGTTAATTATTTTAAAATTTAATTTTTTATTGTAAAATATTATTTAAACATAATGAAAAAAAAAAACTAAGAGATAAAAAAATATTTAAAAATTATAAAAATCATCAAATGAACCTATCAAATCAAATCCTAAAAATAACTGAAATCAAAATAATCATAAACCTGGTCTAATTTTAAATTTTTTAGTTTTTCCTGTTTAATCAAAGTTTTAGAAAAATCAGTATTTTTTTTTTGTTTGGTGTTGATTAAATATTAAATTATTTTTAATTTCTTTTTATCTATCTTGAATAAAAATTAATTTTAAATTATTAATAAAATATTTTTTTTAACAAAATAAAAGAGAGTAAATAAATAAAATAATATATAATTTAATTAAAACAAAATTAATTTCAAAATCCTAATGTCAAATAATCTCGATATCTCTCTGCTCTTATTCCATCTTTTGGAATAAGGCTTAAGCCCAAGGCAGCCCTAGGGTGTATCCGTCTATGCTCTTATTCACACTATTTGAGAATTTGACCTTAAGATGCAAAATTTTATAAAACAAATCCATTTTCACTCATTTCCATTATGCCCTTATTAATAATTGAAAGAGTAAAATCTTATTATCAAATAATATGAAAGCAATCAAGACCTTAATAGGGGTATTGGAGGATTGAAAGTAGGTCCCCAATTTGATGGAAACCGTGGCACATGGTTGTGTTTGGAACTTAGAGGTCATCTTTGCCGTCTACAATCTTATAATAATAATAATAAGATTAATTAGTTTCAATTTTCTAAGGCTTATGCAATTAAATAATTAAGAAGACATTCATAATTTCATATATTACATCAAGTAAAGACAAAGGAGATTAGAGTGTTCTTCATTTTCTTATGTATTTCAAAGAAAAAAAGAATTATCAGTACAATCACCAGAAAAGTCACATAATCCATGAAAAGCATATATAATCGACAGGACAAACGAAACATCAAGAAATGTATGTCATCATTACCCAATGTGAAGCATCAAAATGAAAAATCTATTTCACTTCTAAATTGAAATATTTTTTTTATCATAATCTAGTAACATAACCCAATATTAAAATATATGTTACACGATTGGCACAAACGACACGATCGGCACGATCAACACAAACGGAAAAACAACACGATCAACACGGTATCAAGGTCACGGTTTTGCTTGTTGTGGTCGCGATTGCTAGTCGCTCAAAGTAGCTTGTCAATTCAAGAACGTGCCCACAATCGGCACGATCGGCACAATCTGCACAATCGACACTATCGGCACGGTCGACACAATTGGCACGAACGACACAGTATCGACTCTAATAACTAGGTCGTTTATTCATCTGCAAATCTTGGTTGGAAAGTTAGGGTTTCTAGTTTACTCTGTTATGTAATAGTTAGGGTTTCTAGTTACCATATTCTGTTATTGCTCTGTATTATTGTTATGTTCTGCTATTCATCAAAATGTGAAGAAAGAAAAGCAATAAGAATAAGGAAGTTAGAGAATTTGTAATGGAAAATTTAATGGAGGTAGCTGAAAAAGAAATCGATATGATTGCTGAAGAAATTATCCATGAAAAACAAAAATGCAGGAAAATTAAGAACCAATTACTGATATAAATTCTGAAGAAAATGCAGCAGGAAAATAGGGGGAAATGAAGGAATATGGAAGGTTGAGTATAATGAAAGAGAAAACCTCTTTGGACTTAAAAATCACATCACAAATCTACTGATGCATGCAAAGAAATGAGAGATTTTGCTCAACAAAAAGAAAATACAGCAAACAACCGTCCAATTGAATATACATTATCTTCAAGATTGGAATCTTCTAAAGAATGAAGAATACGAAAAGATAGTAAACTGGTCATTGAAAACAATGAGGGAGCTAATGAAGTCCCCAAAATCAAAGACCTATACTATTATGAGCAATTCCAACTGGAAGGTAAATGAAATTTGGAAAAAGAATGCAGAAAAAAAGCAGAAGATCATTCATAAAAATGTCAAATTTACTTGGGTGAGTTTAAAACAAAAGTTGAGATTTTAAACTCTCCTTTTGAATTTAAATTGCCCACTAAAGTGGAGGAGAAATGCGTAAAAGAATGGGAAAATGTAGTTGTTAGGAACTACATAGGAAAGAACCGTGTATCTTTTTCAAACACTAAGGAATCACTAATGAAACAATGAGAGCAGAAAGGACTGGAGAAGGTTTCTGCAAACATCCATGATCTCTATTTTCTACAATTCAAAAAAGGAACGAACTTGGATGATATTCTGAAAATTGGGCATACTTATATTGGATCCAATTGTATGAAGTTGGAGAGATGGTCTGAAGATTTGAACCTTCTAAGCAAAACAAAAGGAAATAGCCCAAATATGGTTCAAACTTAGGAACATCCCAGCTCACATGTATAATGCAGAAGCTCTAAGTCACTTTGCTAGTCTATTGGGGAAACTATTATATATGGACTCAATTACAGAGGGAGGAGAGCACCTTATTTTTTCTAGAATAAACATTGAAGTGCATCCTCAAAGTACACTGTCAAAGAACATGACAATTGTTGATAGGAATGGAAAGCCCACAGTCATGGAAATCTCATATGAATGGAGGTCAAACATGTGTATTTTCTGCAATACTTTCCAACATGTTAGTATTAAATGTGTAAAAACAATTGAGGAAAACAAAAAATCTTGAAAGCCTAGGAAGTAAAAAGGCAAATAAAATGAAACGGAAGAATCAAGAATGGAATAGCATATTGTGGAAGTTAAGGATAGTGATAAAAAAATGACAAAAATGAGGAAAACGCAGAGGAAGAAAGCAGAAGGATTCTGAGAAAAATAAAAACAACGAAAGAAAGAAAGTAAAGGGAATCATGTTGAAGAGGAAAAAAAAAATTTTGTAATGCAAAAGATTATGATGAAAATGGAATATGAACATCAAGTTGTTGTTGAGGAAACTCAAAAGGAAACACCTAGAGTTTCAAAGTTGAAATAGAGAATTCTAAAACCGATAAAGAAGATTCCAAAACCGATGTGAAATCTGAAGTCGAAGCTGAAGATAATGAAGACAAGAATACAGAAATTCAAGTTGAAAATAACAAAGGTAAAAGCCCTGAAATTCTTAGAAATAATTTTTTTTATCAAATCAGAACGGGTTCGTACAAAGAGATAATTCAAAATGAGAATCAACAATACTCATCATCCTCTTCAATACATTCTCCTTTTATCGTTAGAGGAAGATGAAGAGGAAGGAGAAGGGAAAGGGGAAGAATGCATCTCAATAAAAATAGATGGTATGCGAAAATCCCATGCTGGGATGGTTAAGTTTGAATGTAGTCTTTTCTTTTTGTAATCTCTGTTTTTTAGAATGTATGAATGCTAATAATCAGTTTTTTTAGGGTATTTTAGTTGTCATCTTTAATCATAGCTAGGGTTTGTCTAGTTTTAATTTCTAACCCTCCCATTTTTGGAATTTTAATGAAAAGTTTGTAATTGTTTTCAAAAAAAAAAATTAAATTAATTTGAAGAACAAGTCCATGATTATAAAACAATTTATTTTTTCATTGTCAATCAACAACAAGCCCATGTTTACAAACCTACCATGTAACACACATTTGCAACTAAAGATGAAACCCTCCATAAGAATGTCACCAAAATCTTATTCAAAATATCAAAACAAAAATAAATTCTAAATGCCAAAATTAAAGTTCTTTATTAAAAGTCATTTTTTCAGAAAAGAATATTTACTTCTTTCATATTTATACGTCACAATAATTTGCATGTGTTATATATTTTTGTTTATGCATAAAAGATAATTAATGACCGATCCATCTAGATATTGTACTAAATATAAACCCATTATAAGAAAAACTAAATATTTATGTATTCAATTTTTAAAAAAATTGTAATAGACATAGTATTTTAAAAATAAACAGTATATTTCAAGTGCATTTTTTTGTATTCTTAACTCTACTAATCCCTTGATATTTACCAAACTTTCATTTCTTAAAAAAAAAAGTTCCATTTTCATTGAATTAGTATTAATATTCAAGTTATAATTTTTTATATTTACCAAACTTTCATTTCTTTACAAAAAAAAGTCTTCCATTTTCATTGAATTAGTATTAATATTCAAGTTATAATTTTTTTTATTAACTTTTCTCTCGCATGCTTTAAACTTAAAAAATCTTCGTTATAATTTTTATACCAATCAAATTGTCAAATTAAGACTCTTAGATCAATTGAGATTTGGATCTATTTTTTAAACCTCAAAATTTGAAACTCTTTATTCTTAAAGTTAAACAAAATAAGATTTTGCCTTAACGGTTTTAAACGTCGTTAACTTATTATCTACATAATATTATAAATAAATAATTCATGTCACTAATTCTTTGTAACTAGTTATCTTCGTACTACACCAAAAATCGAAAAACCTTTAGAGACAAAATTCGTTGCCCGAATTAGTCGGGGATGGAACCGGAAAAAAGAAAATTAGAAGCATTAAAGGATTCTAGTAAAGTCAAGTTTGATAATGCATCAACAATGAATTGAAAATTTTGACTACCAATTCTCATTCGCTTAAACCCTGAAATATGGATCCCAATGACACGGTCACTCCGACAAAGAACGTCAGTCCAGTTTGAGCAAGGATCCCCTTTCTTAGCTTCAATCGAAGCCATAAATCTAATGACGATTTAAGCTAAATCAGGTCCGCCCTTTCGTCTTTTGATTGAAGCAGAAACTTTTGTTCCAATGTAGTGTAAATTAGTTGAAAGAGATAAACAATGCATAAAATGGTTAAAGAGAAACATTAATTCATCAATATTGCATTCTTATTCTCATTCATATACAGAAGGAATCTCATGTGTTGATTCAACTTAATAAACGAATAATAAATAATGGTAAACACATACACATTACATTACGTACCATATCCACATAAAAACAAAACTTTGGCTAATGTGTTAACGAATACATTGTTGGAATGGAATTTGGACTTCAAATTGTCAACCATCACCGTTGACAATTGCTCTACAAATGATCTAATGGTTCAAAATGTGGTGCGTAGGTTACACAAAAGTCATTTGTTATCTAACGGTTATGTTCATATGCGTTGTTGTGCACATATTTTGAATTTGATTGTGAAAGATGGGTTAGATGTGATTAAGTCGTCAATTGAGAAAGTGTGTGATAATGTCGTGTATAGGTTGGCTTCGCCTAGAAGGATTGAGGAATTTGAAGATAATGTAAGGACACTTGTAATTCACATAGGTAATAAATTGTTTCTTGATTGTCCAACTCGATAGAATTCAACTTTTTTCATGCTAAGAATTGCTTTGCAATATAAGTTGATTTTTTTCGATGCTCTCTTCAGGATAGACAATACAAACATGAGTCAAATGATAATGAATGGGATCTTGTCCAAGAATTATGTGAAAGACTTGAACTATTTTTCAATGCGATTGAAATATTTTCTTCAACAAAATATCCTACGTCCAATATAGGTTTTGCTAAAATATGTGAGATTAAACTGACTTCGCTAAATAGATAGAGTCTCCCTTTGAAAAGATCCAAGATATGACAATTTTAATGATGTCAAAGTTTGACAAATATTGGTTAGATACACATATCTTGATGGTTGTTGCTTGTATTATGGATCCGAGAAGTAAATTGAATTTGGTTCAATGTTATTTTACATATTTCTACCCAAGTGAATGGAAAACAAAGTTAGATAAAGTGTGTCAAAAATTTTATCATTTGTTGAAGGAATATACAAATGATATTTCCAATGCCCCACTAACCACGAGTGACACAAATATTCTTCGATTAATGAGTACTATCTATCTTGCAGACTTTACTATCTTTTGTGAGAGCGACGAATATATGAGCACACGAATGAAATCTGAGCTAGATATGTATTTGGAGGAAAAATTACTCCCAACAATCATGAATATTGATGTTCTCTCTTATTGGAATGGTAACTTTAAATATCCCATGTTACGAGCAATTGAAAGAGATTTGTTGGCGATTCCAGTGTTAACAGTTCCTTCAGAGTCTATGTTTAGTACTAGTGGTAAAATTGTTGGTCATCATCGGAGTAGGCTTAATGTGGAGATGGTGGAGGCTCTTATGTGTGCAAAAAGTTGATTATCAGGTATGGTTAATAATATTTTGAAAAACAATAAAGTTCTTATTCTCTTTTCTTATATTATTATTCAACTTTTATTATTATTATTATAATGTGTAGGTGAACCTCCAAATGAATAATCGTTCATGGACGCAGATATAGATTTGAACCTAGATTGCGATAAAGATTTTGGTATAATTTTATCATTTGCGATCATAATTTGTAAATGTTTTTAGCTAATTATTTTTGAATTTTTACAGATGTAGATGACGTTGAGGAGAGGATTGTAGAATGAAGATTTCAAGATTTTTGATATATTTTTGAGAAAATGTATTTTGAATTTGATAGATTTTGGAGATTTATTATTTTGCTTGGATTAGATCTAGTATTTTGAATTTGATATATTTTGGAGATCTATTATTTTATTTGGGTTAGATCTAGTATTTTGAATTTGATATATTTTGGAGATCTATTATTTTGTTTAGGTTAGATATAATATTTTGAATTTGATATATTTTAGAGATCTATTATTTTGTTTGGGCTAGATCTAATATTTTGTTTGCTAAAATTGATTTTGGATCTATTGGTATGAAAAAAGGGGATTTAAGTTGTGTTATATTACTATATTAGATAGATATGTAATTTTGTGCCAAAATAGTAGAAACATATATTTCATGTTATTGTTGGACTTTTCTAAATAGATTGAAAATTTTGATTCTATAATTGTTAAGCAACTAGTTTATGTCTATTTGACTCAAACCAATAGATGTAACATGTATTAGTTTTCTCTAAATTTGTGTATAAGATTGCTTAAAATTAATTTTTGTTTGTTTTATTTTAAAAGGGGTAAAAATAATAGTTTAAAATGTGAAAATAAATATTAAATTATTAATTGAATAAAAAAAATTAAGTAGATTAAAAAATGTTTAAAAAAATCTGAACTTCAAATCTAAATAATGGATCCAGGTCGGGTACCCGTCGGGTCGGAATCAATCAAGTTTGGGTCAATCATAGACTTGATTTTTCGGGGGCAACTTCGATCCCGAAAACCTGAAATTTGTCAATCCTGTAACATACATACAACTTAGGCCTTGTTCTTATTCGGGTTTTTCAAATAACCCAACAAAATCAATTATCACATCACCCCCTCTCTCATCCATCAAATCAATCAATTCATTAACCAAAATACTAAAATATCTTCTATTTTAAATTATTATTATTAATTTTATTTATATATATGAATACTCTTTTTACCAAAAAAAACATCTATCATTTTTTCAAAATCATCACCCATAATCATTATTTTCTCCCTTTAGGTTATTTAAATAATCTGATACGAACAAGAAAGTACGACTCATCCACTTGAAGGCCATAAATACTGCATGATCAAACGTACACTTTTCCAAAGCTCAGCTCAGGTACTGTTTTGTTTTTGAAGTTTCAGTAGTACTACTCAATCAATTCATGACTTCATGATCAATTGATCATCTTCTATGTACAGCTTTATGGTGAATGATGACAAAACTGTCTCCGTTCAAAATTACTTTCAAAACAAATGCGTACAATCGGCATCTAATTATAAATCCAGTGTTGCGGTTTATTTTCCATTGGAGGTATTTATCATTGTTCGTACTAGCTAGTCCTACTTCTTGTGATCGATGATGATGATGATTTCTGAGTATAAATTGAAACTTACAGAAGGACAAATTTACAGAAGGAAATTGAGTTGGAGAATCTGTTTTTGATGGAAGTGAAGCCCATGATACTTGGTGATTGAAGAGGCAGAGTTTACCTAGACATTTGAAGAACCGTGGCAGTAAAGATCATATTGTCGATGCTTCAATGGAATCTTATTCATCAAAACATACATGTAAAATGGTATCTTTGTTAATTTTTGTTCAGTTCAAATAACAAATATGATATATATATATATATATATATATATATATATATATATATATATATATATATATATATATATATAAATATAATTTTACTAACAAATTTGTTACTTCCTTTCAACTTTATCAATAAAATTTACATTTTTTTTAAAATTAATTAATCTAGTATTGGGTTTGTTTGTTATTTTGAGTAAGGGGAAAATTTGATGAAATAACTCTCATAAGAGGGTTATTACCATATATAGCATGTCTTTACTAATTTTTTCATTTTTTCACTTTTTCCCTTTATTTAAAAAAAAAAATTGATTTTCTTTTCGGTTTCCCTTTCCTTCTCCTTTCCCTCCCTCTCTCTTTTCAACTTCCCCTACCCCCCGAAGACGATCGATCAAGCCGAAGACGACGACGACGATGAAAAGCCCCTGAAACATCGACGACGTCCTCTCACTAGTAGAAAATAGGTCATCTGTAATGTCTTCTAGTAACGGCGGTCGGACGCCCTTACTAAAAGTTTTTAGTAGTAACGGCTATATAAAACCGTTACAGTTATTAATATATCTGTAACGGTTTATATAAACCGTTACAGAAAAGTCTTCACTTAAGCTCTTTGTGTTGCGTATCTGTAACGGTTTACTCTTAAAACCGTTACTAATATACTATCTGTAACGGTTTCTATATAACCGTTACAGATATGAAGCCGGCTTTTTAACTTCTTAACTAGTATCTGTAACGGTTTCCCACGATAACCGTTACAGATAGGCCTTCAGCTTAAGTTATTCTTGTTGCATATCTGTAACGGTTTTCCACCATAACCGTTACTGATATACTGTCTGTAACGGTTTAGTACTATAACCGTTACAGATAAGCCTTCAGCTTTAGTTCTTTGTGTTGCATATCTGTAACGGTTTATGAATAATCGTTACAGATGGTGAGCCGACTTTTTAACTTCTTTTCTTGTATCTGTAACGGTTTTTTAATAACCGTTACAGATATCAATTAATAACCCGCGCCTTCTTCCTTTCTTTCTTTCTTTCTTTTCTTCTTCCGTTTTCTTCCGCGCGCTCCCGTTTTTCTTCCGATCATCCTGCGTTTTTCTTCCGATCATACGCCGCCGGTAGAAGTCTCCGATCATCAAGTAAGTTCTCTCTTCCCTTCTTCTTTCCTCTTCTTGATCCGCAATCCGCCGGCCGCGGCCTGCTTCCTTCATCGCCGCTGTTTGCCTCGCCCGGTTCATTCTTCGCCGTTGCCGCTAGTTCATTGCCGCCGCCGGCCGTTGACGAAAGGTAAACATTTTGCCCTTCCTTCTTTCCCCCTTACAGATTGAAACATTATTATTTCCGATCATCCGCTGCCCGTTGATATAATCATGGATTATCTTCTCTAGCTATATATTGGAATACAATCTGATTGTGGAAAAATAACATATTTATGTTTCTTCTTAATCCTGAAAATTGAAGATGTAATATTTGTACCCTAGCAAACTTAATCTTCTGTTCTAGAATATTCCCAATCAAAAGCATTTGTTCTTATCACTGATTGCATTACTCTCAAGGATTAGGACTAGTGATGCGCGCTGCTATATATGATCAATGAAAAGCTGCATTTTGAATGTCTTATTATTATGAGTAAACCTTGTACTACTGTACAACTTGTTGCATTTTTAATGTCTTAATTATGACCTTAGATATTAGGCAGGACTTATTATTGTATTCATTGTTGTTGTTTATTGGTAGAAAATGTTTATTATGAAACATATAAACCAAAATTTGATTCTGTTGTTCTGCAGATCACAAATACTTCTTGGAAAGCAGTCCTAAAACTCCAATATTTTGAGGATCTGGTTCTTTATGGGTGCTTTGGTATATTAAACGTGATTGCTTAAGTGTCAACAAGCAACAGTGCAAATCACTAAAGGTAACATATTATTTTTTTTTGGTGCTGAATCTAACAAATATTATACAGAAGAAAGAGTTTTTCGAAAGAAATTTACTGACATTTTCTTGTCCAATCCCAGACCTAGATTTTGAACTGTTGAATTCGTTCTTCACTGCCGTTTGAACGGTATAATCAGGTATTCAATCATGTTACTTCTTATATATGTTGAACTGTTGAATCAGGTTTTCATTATCACTTTTGCATTTGAACTGTTGAATCAGGTTGCATCCATTTAATTCTATCGGGGTTTGAATTGGCCATTGTCTTTGCTGTCGCGGATTGTAGTTTGCACTTCAAAATCCAGGTTAGTTCTTCAATGTTAGATTGTTAGTAGATTATTGATGTTAGGTTAGTGGATAATTTGTATGTTAGGTTAGATAATATTGAATGCTAAGTTAAATTATTTGATTGTTAGATTATTGGATTGGTAGATTAAGTTAGATTATTGATGGATTGTTGGTTTATTAGATTATTGCATATTTGGATTATTAGATTAATAAATGATTTGTATGTTTGATTAATGATATTAGGTTGTTGGATTGGTAGATTAATTAAGTTAGATTATTGATGGATTGATGGATTATTGGTTTATTAGGTTATTCCATGTTTGGATTAGTATATTATTAATTATTTGTATGTTTGATTATTGATGTTAGGTTGTTGGATTATTAATTTGTATGTTAGGTTAGATGGAAATCCCAGACAAAACATGGATGACTATATTTCGTACCGATCCTAAATATAGTGAGGGGGTTGACAAATTCATAGAATTTGCTGAAAGGTCTACGGGTAGATCATCGATTGCATGTCCTTGTGTAAGGTGTGCAAATCGAGTATATGAGAATAAGAGTGTGGTTAGATCCCATCTTATTGTATACGGAATAAGAAAAAATTATGGGTTTTGGTATTTTCACGGTGAAAAGAGATCAATTGGACATCAACTTGTAAATGCTGTTACCGAGAATGTGGAGGAAGATGAATCAGATGATGAAATTGAAGACGAACCGATCAATGAACCAACAACTAACGCGACTAATATCATGGAAGACGAACCTGTTGAAGTTTGTGAGGATCATCTAATGGAAGATATTATTGCTGAGGATCATCTAATGGAAGATATTATTGCTGATTTGTACCCTAATGTCAACATTGATAATGAACGGCCGAGTGAAAATGAGTCTCCCGTTGATGATGCTAATACGTTTTACAAATTGTTGGACGATTCGAAACTACCTTTGTATGAAGGTTCTCGCATTTCCAAAGCCTCAACTCTTCTTAAACTTCTTCACATCAAGAATGTAGGTCAGTGGACAAACACGTCATTTGATTTATTGTTGAGTTTATTGAAGGAGGAAATACTGCAAATTCATAATCAACTACCGAATTCGTATTATGAGTGCAAGAAATTCATTAAAGACATGGGTCTATCGTACGAAACAATTGACGCGTGTAAGAATGATTGTATGCTTTTTCGTAAAGAGATAAGGATTTGCAGCAATGTAAAGTTTGTGGGCTTTCTAGGTGGAATGTCAATAAATCTAATGGTGCAATTCGAACGAAGGTGAATGGTAAGTATATACCCAACAAGTCGCTGCGCTATTTTCCATTAAAACCGAGGTTGCAAAGATTATACATGTGTTCCAAAACTGCTCCACACATGACTTGGCATAAAGATAACAATCCCGAAGATGATGTGTTGAGGCATCCTGCTAATTCAATGACATGGAAGACCTTTGATAACTTGTACCCAAATTTCTCAACTGAACCTCGAAATGTGCGACTTGGTTTGGCTAGTGATGGTTTTCAACCTTTTGCTAGCGGAAAAACATCGTACAGCATTTGGCCAGTTATTCTCATCCCTTACAACGTCTCTCCTACCACATGTATGGATAAAAACAATTTCTTCTTTCAATGCTCATTCCAGGACCAAAAAGTCCCGGTGATTGTATTGACGTATTTCTAGAGCCACTTATTGAAGAGTTGACGGAATTGTGGAATACCGGTGTGAAGACATACGATGCAAGCAGAAAACAATATTTTAATCTACGGCAGCTCTTATGTGGACTATTAATGATTTTCCGGCTTATGCAAATTTGTCTGGATGGAGTACAAAGGGTAAATTGGCATGTCCGTCTTGTAATCAGAACACCGCGTCTTTGAGGTTAACAAATTGCCAGAAGGAGTGTTACATGAATCATCGACGATTCCTCCCGTCTAATCATCGATGGCGCAAAGAGACCGATACGTTTGACGGGCATACGGAGCATAGAGATCCTCCTGTACTATTATCGGGTTTCGAAATTCAATTGCAAGCGCGAGATCTAAAGGAATTTGTTTGACAAAGTACCTGCCTAAGAAAACGAAAGTTATACATGAATCCCGAGGTGATAATTGGAACAAATTCAGTATATTCTTTCAATTGCCTTACTGGAAATCTTTGATGTTGAGACATAATTTGGATGTAATGCATATTGAGAAGAATATATGTGATAGTTTGTTGGGAACTTTAATGAATTTCAAAGAAAAGACCAAGGATGGAATTAAAGCAAGGAAAGATTTGGTCATAATGAACATAAAACATTCCTTACATCCGGTTGAAGTTGATGGTGTTCTTCGGTGTCCGCCGGCCCCCTATGCATTGTCCCTCAGAACATAAGAAACGTTTATGTCAGTTTTTGAAAGATATTAAATGCCCGACGGTTTTTGTTCAAATATTGGGGCGTGTGTAAACATGGAGGAGAAAAAAATATCAGGATTGAAGAGTCACGATTGTCACATTCTATTACAATATCTCCTTCCACTAGCTACACGTGGCCTACTTCCCGATGATGTGTACGATGCCGTGGTGAATTTAGCAAAGTTCTTTCGGTTGCTTTGTCAATTTTCTATTTAAAGTCAATTAATTTGTTCTTAAGACTTTTGGACAAAGTTTGCTGTAAAAGTTGAATCAGTCAAGTATTTTATTCAATTAAATATGTTTATCAAAGATGGTTTGAAAATAATAAGACTTTCAAATATAGAAAGTTAGAACAGACCGAGATCATTTATTTATTTATTTATTTTTAAGAATATTTCTTTATCATTTAAACGTTTGATGGTAAATGAGTTAAGTTGTTCGGAGTCGCTCGCGATTTGTTCGATTAAACCTCGACTTTAGTTTAACTTTAATCAAGTTCGAGTCGAGTTCGATCCCATATACTTGATCGATAGTTTATCGAGCTTTTTTTTGCTTGATAATAAATAATATATATTTTTATTTATTTTAATATTACAACCTAAAATTTAAAACAAATATTTTTCTTCACAAATATTTGCAAATTTAATTTTTGTTCAAGTTTAAAGTCAAACCGAGTTTGTAGGTAAATAGTTAAGTCGAGTCGAACTCAAATTTATAAAATCATTCGATTCGAGCTAATAAATACTTAATCGAGTCGAGCTCGAACTTATTTGAGCTCGGATGGTCTTAATTGCCGCCCTATTTTAACGTTAATATATATATTAATTAAAAGGAGAGAAATAGTTCCACGAGTGTGGCTGGAGTTTAAAAATCGGCTCAGCTGTAGCTCTGTGAAAGCTGAGGATTAATGAGTTGGTCTATATTGGTCTGCGCTAAACTAACCAACCAATTAACTCTTGATAGCTAATTCTCAAGCTTGTTTGGTTTGAAATGAATTGTAAGAAGAGAATTTTCAAAATATTTTAGAGCATAGAAATATAATTATTTTCTTATACTAATTCATCTTATACTGTTTTTTTTATTATTTTAAATCAATAAGAATATTTTTTTTAAAAAAAGGTACTTGCTCTCTTCTTTCCATAATAATAAAAAAATCATTTATTATATTAAAACATGACAATGTCGGTGTATGGGTCATGAGTGTTAAAAGATGTCTAAAGACATGTTCGACAAAATCAATGGTTTTGTGTTGAAATTGGAGAATTCTTAACAATTTCAAAGCTACAAATGTATTTTATTTTATTTTTTCAAATGTTCCAAATAATTAAGGTGTTTTTTTTTTCTTCATATTTTCTAATATTGTATCCATTCCCTCTATTTTGACTTCTAATTTATATCTTGCAACTGTTTTTTTTTCTTCCTTATTTCCCATATTTGAAGAATTATACAAATCTAATTGAGTTTGTATTGAAATTGAAGAATTACCTAAGAATTTGACACTTTCTTGAAATTAAAACAATAAATTGTATTAAAACTAATGAGAAAGTTCAAATAATTTGACACTCTTAAAATTAAAACAATAAATTATATTAAAATTAATGAGAAAGTATAAAAGAATTATTAGACAAGCAATGAAAAAAAAGATTAAATCCTGATGTACTATGTCTATAGCATGTTACAAAGCAGAATTTTTTTTTCTTTCTAAAGTTTGATAAAACAGAGTGAATGTCTTATTTTTTTTTCTTTATTGGTTCAACATCATATTTAATTTGCTCGAATATTTTGTCTCGATTTTTTTCCTTTGAATAATACTTTTTCAGTCGTTGGTGGATCGTTTATTGTTCATACTCTCCGATTGCGTTAGTATTATTTTCTCGAATTTGTGTCCGTCATATTTTTAGCAACAAATGAGATGAAATTATAAGATCTGGAGTTATTTTTACATTTTTTCAATAAAGAGTTACTGAATTTGATCTTTATATGGAGGCCCTCTTATAAGTAGGGGTGTTCATCGATTCGGTTTTAGAGTTATTAAAGTTCCTCGGTTCGGGTCCTTTGAATTTTTATTTTTTTGTAAGCCAATTTGAAAATCAAACCGAATATTAAAATTAAAATTCGATTTATTCGAATTCGGTGAATTCAAATAGATTGGATATTCAATACAGACAAATATTAAACACCCCTATAAAATTGTACTATTTATTATAATAATTGCACTTACACTTTTTTTACCTTCACTATCAACAAATTTCAAAGATTAGTGTCTTAAAAGACTTACATAATTTAGTATATAATAATTTAGTTATACCTAATAAATTATATAATATTTAATCAAATATATAATTAAAATAAATAATAAAAATGAATTCGATTTTCGGTTTGATCTTCGAGTTTAAATCCAACTCAAAAATCAATTCGAAAACCATATTTAAATTCGAATTGGTTTAAAATTCGATTCAAAAATCAAAATGAAATTCCGGTCAAATACATAAACACCTCAACTTATAAGTATCCTCTCATCATTTATGAGTAACTCTATTACAACACTCAATGTTTACAAATTCAAGTTTTTTTAGAGTAATTATCAACAAATATATTTTTTTAATTATTTTTTTATTTTTTTTTGAATTGTTGATGCAATTTGATATTATTATTAATTTTTATTTTTACTTTGGAGATATTATTTTGTATTATTTAATATATGTAACTCTCAATTCGAGAATTAATTATTTATAAAATATTACTATTATTTTAATTAAATATTATATATTAATATATAAAAATATTATACTATATAATTATAATTATTGTATTAAATTAGAATTTTTATATTTATATTTAACATTTTATAATATTATAATTTATTTAGTTTTATTTTTTTTTTAATGTAAAAAAATAAAATGACACCCAACCATCGTCATTTTTATTTCATTTAGGACGTTAGTGAGAATAAAACTCGTGGTTTTTAGTCTTTTAAGAATCACTCTTTAAATTTTGAACTATATTTGTGTTAAAAAATTTTTTTTTAAATAACAGATGGTATACTCCCCCAATATGTCTAGTCTAGTTGGAAACAAATTTTAAAATGAAATAAACATTAAGTATTTAATTACATATTTATGCAAAACAAATAAAATATTGACACTATCTAGATTAGACAATAAGTTGTAGGGCTAGTAAAAGTTTTAACATAATAATAAATACTAGAAGATATTACTTATATATATAAATAATTGTATATTATAGATTTTAATATTTATAATTAAATAAATTAAACATATATTTAAAAAATAACTAATATTAAATAATTAATTAAGTTTATTATTCAAGACTCTCAATTTTATAAATAATTTATAAACAAATAAATAAATAACTAGCTATAGTGGTTTTAAAATATGAAAAATACGCCATACACTTTAAGTTGTGGTTTTTAATGTTAAAATAAATAAATAAAAATAAAACCATAACATAGACATTTGTAAAACTTTGTATGGATATAGATTATTGATTTTAAAATCAAATGCATATAAATGTTTATAATACAATTGTTTTAATTAATATTTATATATAGATAAACAGTTATATAAATATTATAAATATATAATTAAATAAATAATAAGTTATAATAATTATTTTTTGTACCAAAGTTTGTTTATTTTTAAATTTATAAAATAATTTTGTGTCCAATCACAACAATTTTGGTTATTATGTATGCTTAAAAAAATATTATAAACACGCTAATCTTATAAAATTGTAAATAATCTATATAAAATATATAGTTTTAATAAAATAAATTATAATTATAATATTGACAACCTTATACATTAATTAAATGTATTTACATCCATATTAAATTGATGTAAAATAATGTGCACGAAGGTTTTCTAAAAGGACGATTAACTTCCTAACCGATTTTACAGACTTTTAGAACAAATTTCAGATAGTATCATAATACAATCACTAAAAGTATGACAATTCATTTTTAGCCAAATAGTCCACAAAATATAATAAGGATAGTAACCCAAAGATTCAGACCCGCCATATTAATTGCATCGATCCAAACATTTCAATATCTATCGAATTATAGTAATGCTCCAAAGAAGACTATAAATACTCGTCACCTCATAACAATGCAGAAAAAAGTGCGACATCGTTTCAACCTCAATGAGGAAAATCTGACAACGACTAATAATAATACAACCCTTTTTCATGCATATATCGTCTGTCAAAATCTCACCATGAATAACACTCTAGCCAAAGAACGAAATCTTATAAAGAATTTTGGACTCCCATCATTTCTTCCAACAGTAATTGTACAGAAATAACTCAACATACAAGCTATAATAATTCATCACATGAAATAATTCATGTATTGTCACCGCATAACATCATGTATGATCGGGTTTACCACTTTATGCCATACCATGATAAAAACACTAGAATAAGAAGAGCTCTCAATTGTGTTTAACCTCCCTCTATATCATATTTGGCTAGTAAATTGCTAGTCCGAGAATCGAACATGACCTTAATAGTGACATTCCTACAAATGGCAGTGAAGGCAAGTTCATGAAACGTCATAGCGATACATTTAGACCCGCACCATGCTAGATATAAGTGCTCCATGACCATCACCTTCACACCCAATTATGATAATTGAATATTATTATTTCGAATTAATATATGCATCTTCTTTGTTTCATACTATTGTATTTAAGAGAAATGGTGAAAAGTGTTTTCTTAATATGAATCAATGGATGTCCATGATATGTTACTAGTATAAAAGCGTTTATGACAGTGGTCATAAAAGTAAGCCGTTTATTATATGTCATAACGTTCATATATAAATAATCCCTAATCATAGGTATAATGAAATATGACATCACTAAATCGATAAGATTAGTGTAAGTTACATTAATTGATTTAATCAAACGACTATTCATATAACTCGAGATTATATTTGATAATCTGAATGAACATACGGGTGATTGTAAATGAGTTAACGACGCACCGAAATGTCCCGCATGAGACTATTATGAATTATCCTAGACTTGAGGTGCTCAAGTTAGTCATATACTTTGACAACAGTGATCTGTAAAAGGGCGTTCAAGAGTTGGTGGTTGGTATTTGTGAAACATATGATTTTATTGTGAGTAGCCAATATGAGAATCACAACTCTTGTAACAGAAACAAGAATGAATATACTCAAATGCCTCTTGCCAAAACCTTACTCAATAGTCCATGACCATGACATTCTTCTCGGGTTGATGGTCTCTTGAAAATAGATTGCAAGAGTAATAAGTTTTGGGATGGCAAGAAAAAAGTTTTGGGTTGGATGCGATATCTCGGTCTAGTGTGAGTTGACAATTAATAATAATACTCAAATAACTGATCAGTTGAGTATAAGGTGTGATGAGATAAATATTCACAGATAAATAGTAGAAAATATTTTCGACATTTCGTCAAAATTAGTACTAATTAACTTTCTAGAGTATTACGAGTCACAAGCGTTTTGCTAATAATATCCTCGTGACTGAATTATAATTAATTTGTTGATTATAATCAGCTAAAAACTTTAGGGCCCTAATGAGTCACACGCAATAGAAAATGTAAAACGAGAAATGAATTTTGAATCTGTTAATAGATGTTATTATAAGGTATTATTGAATATTTATAAGTTATTTATGATAATTTTTATATAATTTATTAATAAAATATAATCAAATATTTTAAATTCAAAGAATTGTATTGATGGTCATATGCATAATGATTGATTTGGTGTTTTTTCAATCGTGATTATTTGTAATAGTTGTGATGATGAATAAATAATGAATGCTTTTGGAGAGTAATTCCATCCATTTTCATTTCAATATCTCCATTTTCTTCCTGGAGTTTTCTTTTCCTCTCATTTTTTATTTATTTGACAAACGATAAGAAGATTAACATGTTCTATTGTTTAATCAATTGTTTTTGTAAATGTCTTTCTAGTAAATTGGTCTTCGCGTGGATCACGTCATAAACACTAAAAAGGCGTTTGTGAACTAGAAGACGAAGGGGTCAACTAAGTCCTGATCATCGGATTGTTCGTGGGGATTCGAGAAGGTATTTCAAACACTTCTTGAGAAGTCCAGAAACCGTAAGGAGTTCGAATCATAATCATCTTCGTAACATTAAAATGTTAACAAAATATCGTAATTCTATAAACACCATACGGTTGCGTTTAATTAATTTATAAACGGGTGAAACTTGTGACGATCAATAAAAGGAGGGATTATAGTTTTCATAAAATTTAAATGTTAAATTCGCAATTTTATCTTATATGTATGACATATTCTTAGAAAATCCCAACACACCATGCATTATCCTAAAAGTTAATTGAGGCATCATCCCCTGGTGAATCTAGATTGTTTGCGATAACTCTTCCATAAAGAATATATATTCCACTCCAAATGTTACAACTCGTAGGACGATTAGGCTTTTTGGTGAACAATCTAGACCAATTCTAACCATATTTACGTTGATCAGATGCCCAAAAACTTTCCAGCTCAGATGCAAATCTACCACATCATTTTGAGAGAAAGACTTATGAAAAGAAACATGACCCTAAATACCTAGACCATCCCGGTCCTTGTATCGCTTGACCTTATCCCAACTGACCAAATGATCGAATAAAGATTAGATGATCCTCAAAGAAATTTACACATAGTTCTCTTTAATATCACTGCCACACGTTTTAGGACACTTTTTGGGAGAACAAATAAAGACATCGACATAAATATCAGATACTTTTGATGAGAACCACCCTTTTGAGATCAATTTGTTTTTCTAAATTGATAACTACCTTTCATCTTAGTGATGATCGGGTCTCAAAAGGCTTTAGTACCTAAAGGTTCACCAAGATATAACAATGAGAGGACACCGATATCGAAACCCATAATATTGGCAAGTCCGAGAAAACCTAATAGATTTACTAAGATTCACTTGTATGACAAAGCAGGCATTGAATAACCAATGATGTAAGGAAAGTGCTTGAAATTCATGTTAGTGTCTTAAGTCATGCATAGCGAATTATTGGACAAAAAGTTTATGAGATACAGAGAATGAAGTCCTTCTTGCCCCCCACATTCTACCCCAGGAATAAGTCCCGCATTTTTTTTCAAACACCATCATATCTTTAAAAAGCTTCAATGATAATAATGAATATAAAGGAGACAACATATCACAATGGTATGATACTCGAAACTTTCAAAATAATTATGAGAACTCTCATTCAGGACCGGATCCAAAAATTAGCGTTAGAGTGGGCTTAAAAAAAATATTTTAAATTCATTAAAAAAAATTAAAAAAATTAAATAATATATAGGTAAAACGAATCACTATTATTATTTTAAAGTTTAGAAAAATATATTGCTACTTTATTGTTAATTATTTTAAAATTTAATTTTTTATTGTAAAATATTATTAAACATATGAAAAAAAAAAAAACTAAGAGATAAAAAAATATTTAAAAATTATAAAAATCATCAAATAACCTATCAAATCAAATCCTAAAAATAACTGAAATCAAAATAATCATAAACCTGGTCTAATTTTAAATTTTTTAGTTTTCCTGTTTAATCAAAGTTTTAGAAAAATCAGTATTTTTTTTTGTTTGGTGTTGATTAAATATTAAATTATTTTAATTTCTTTTATCTATCTTGAATAAAAATTAATTTTAAATTATTAATAAAATATTTTTTTAACAAAATAAAAGAGAGTAAATAAATAAAATAATATATAATTTAATTAAAACAAAATTAATTTCAAAATCCTAATGTCAAATATCTCGATATCTCTCTGCTCTTATTCCATCTTTTGGAATAAGGCTTAGCCAAGGCAGCCCTAGGGTGTATCCGTCTATGCTCTTATTCACACTATTGAGAATTTGACCTTAAGATGCAAAATTTTATAAACAAATCCATTTTCACTCATTCCATTATGCCCTTATTATAATTGAAAGAGTAAACTCTTATTATCAAATAATATGAAAGCAATCAAGACCTTAATAGGGGTATTGGAGGATTGAAAGTAGGTCCCCATTTGATGAAACCGTGGCACATGGTTGTGTTTGGAACTTAGAGGTCATCTTTGCCGTCTACAATCTTATAATAATAATAATAAGATTAATTAGTTTCATTTCTAAGGCTTATGCAATTAAATAATTAAGAAGACATTCATAATTTCATATATACATCAAGTAAAGACAAAGGAGATTAGAGTGTTCTTCATTTTCTTATGTATTTCAAAGAAAAAAAGAATTTCAGTACAATCACCAGAAAAGTCCCTAATCCATGAAAAGCATATTAATCGACAGGACAAACGAAAACATCAAGAAATGTATGTCATCATACCCAATGTGAAGCATCAAAAATGAAAAAATCTATTTCACTTCTAATTGAAATATTTTTTTTATCATAATCTAGTAACATAACCCAATATTAAAATATATGTTACACGATTGGCACAAAACGACACGATCGGCACGATCAACACAAACGGAAAACAACACGATCAACACGGTATCAAGGTCACCGGTTTTGCTTGTTGTGGTCGCGATTGCTAGTCGCTCAAAGTAGCTTGTCAATTCAAGAACGTGCCCACAATCGCACGATTCCGGCACATCTGCACAATCGACCACTATCGGCACGGTCGACACAATTGGCACGAACGACACAGTATCGACTCTAATAACTAGGTCGTTTATTCATCTGCAAATCTTGGTTGGAAAGTTAGGGTTTCTAGTTTACTCTGTTATGTAATAGTTAGGGTTTCTAGTTACCATATTCTTTATTGCTCTGTATTATTGTTATGTTCTGCTATTCATCAAAATGTGAAGAAAGAAAAGCAAGAAGAATAGGAAGTTAGAGAATTTGTAATGGAAAATTTAATGGAGGGAGCTGAAAAAAGAAATCGATATGATTGCTGAAGAAAATTATCCAGGAAAAACAAAAATGCAGGAAAATTAAGAACCAATTACTGATATAAATTCTGAAGAAAATGCAGCAGGAAAAGAGGGGAAATGAAGGATATGGAAGGTTGCGTATAATGAAAGAGAAAACCTCTTTGGACTTAAAAATCACATCACAAATCTACTGATGCATGCAAAGAAATGAGAGATTTTGCTCAACAAAAAGAAAATACAGCAAACAACCGTCCAATTGAATATACATTATCTTCAAGATTGGAATCTTCTAAAGAATGAAGAATACGAAAAGATAGTAAACTGGTCATTGAAAACAATGAGGGAGCTAATGAAGTCCCCAAAATCAAAGACCTATACTATTATGAGCAATTCCAACTGGAAGGTAAATGAAGTTTGGAAAAAGAATGCAGAAAAAAAGCAGAAGATCATTCATAAAAAGGTCAAATTTACTTGGGTGAGTTTAAAACAAAAGTTGAGATTTTAAACTCTCCTTTTGAATTTAAATTGCCCACTAAAGTGGTAGGAGAAATGCGTAAAAGAATGGGAAAATGTAGTTGTTAGGAACTACATAGGAAAGAACCGTGTATCTTTTTCAAACACTAAGGAATCACTTAATGAAACAATGAGAGCAGAAAGGACTGGAGAAGGTTTCTGCAAACATCCATGATCTCTATTTTCTACAATTCAAAAAGGAACGAACTTGGATGATATCTGAAAATTGGGCATACTTATATTGGATCCCAATTGTATGAAGTTGGAGAGATGGTCCTGAAGATTTGAACCTTCTAAGCAAAACAAAAGGAAATAGCCCAAATATGTTCAAACTTAGGAACAGCCCAGCTCACATGTATAATGCAGAAGCTCTAAGTCCACTTGCTAGTCGATTGGGGAAACTATTATATATGGATCTCAATTACCGAGGAGGAGAGCACCTTATTTTTTCTAGAATAAACATTGAAGTGCATCCTCAAAGTACACTGTCAAAGAACTGACAATTGTTGATAGGAATGGAAAGCCCACAGTCATGGAAATCTCATATGAATGGAGGTCAAAACATGTGTAATTTTCTGCCAATACTTCCAACATGTTAGTATTAAATGTGTAAAAACAATGAGGAAAACAAAAAATCTTGAAAGCCTAGGAAGTAAAAAGGCAAATAAAATGAAACGGAAGAATCAAGAATGGAATAGCATATTGTGGAAGTTAAGGATAGTGATAAAAAAATGACAAAAATGAGGAAAACGCAGAGGAAGAAAGCAGAAGGATTCTGAGAAAAATAAAAACAACGAAAGAAAGAAAGTAAAGGGAATCATGTTGAAGAGGAAAAAAAAATTTTGTAATGCAAAAGATTATGATGAAAATGGAATATGAACATCAAGTTGTTGTTGAGGAAACTCAAAGGAAACACCTAGAGTTTCAAAGTTGAAATAGAGAATTCTAAAACCGATAAAGAAGATTCCAAAACCGATGTGAAAGTCTGAAGTCGAAGCTGAAGATAATGAAGACAAGAATACAGAAATTCAAGTTGAAAATAACAAAGGTAAAAGCCCTGAAATTCTTAGAAATAATTTTTTTATCAAATCAGAACGGGTTCGTACAAAGAGATAATTCAAAATGAGAATCAACAATACTCATCATCCTCTTCAATACATTCTCCTTTATCGTTAGAGGAAGATGAAGAGGAAGGAGAAGGAAGGGGAAGAATCATCTCAATAAAAATAGATGGTATGCGAAAAGCCCATGCGGGATGGTTAAGTTTGAATGTAGTCTTTTCTTTTGTATCTCTGTTTTTTAGAATGTAGATGCTAATAATCAGTTTTTTTTAGGGTATTTTAGTTGTCCTCTTTAATCATAGCTAGGGTTTGTCTAGTTTTAATTTCTAACCCTCCCATTTTTGGAATTTTAATGAAAAGTTTGTAATTGTTTTCAAAAAAAAATTAAATTAATTGAAGAACAAGTCCATGATTAATAAAACAATTTATTTTTTCATTGTCAATCCAACAACAAGCCATGTTTACAAACCTACCATGTAAACACCATTTGCAACTAAAGATGAAACCCTCCATAAGAAATGTCACCAAACTCTATTCAAATTTCAAAACAAAAATAAATTCTAAATGCCAAAATTAAAGTTCTTTATTAAAAGTCATTTTTTTCAGAAAGAATATTTACTTCTTTCATATTATTACGTCACAAGAATTTGCATGTGTTATATATTTTTGTTTATGCATAAAAGATAATTAATGACCGATCCATCTAGATATTGTACTAAATATAAAACCATATAAGAAAACTAATATTTATGTATTCAATTTTAAAAAATTGTAATAGACATAGGATTTTAAAATAAACGTATATTTCAAGTGCATTTTTGTATTCTAACTCTACTAATCCCTTGATATTTACCAAACTTTCATTTCTAAAAAAAAAAGATTCCATTTTCATGAATTAGTATTATATTCAAGTTATAATTTTTTATATTTACCAAACTTTCATTTCTTTACAAAAAAAAGTCTTCCATGTTCATTGAATAGTATTAATATTCAAGTTATAATTTTTTTTATTAACTTTTCTCTCGCATGCTTTAAACTAAAAAATCTTCGTTATAATTTTATACCAATCAAATTGTCAAATTAAGGACTCTTAGATCAATTGAGATTTGGATCTATTTTTAAACCTCAAAATTTGAAACTCTTTATTCTTAAAGTTAAACAAATAAGATTTGCCTTAAACGGTTTTAAACGTCGTTAACTTATTATCTACATAATATTATAAATAAATAATTCATGTCACTAATTCTTTGTAACTAGTTATCTTCGTACTACACCAAAAATCGAAAAACCTTTAGAGACAAAATGCGTTGCCCGAATAGTCGGGATGAACCGGAAAAGAAAATTAGAAGCATTAAAGGATTCTAGTAAAGTCAGTTTGATAATGCATCAACAATGAATTGAAAATTTTGACTACCAATTCTCATTCGCTTAAACCCTGAAATATGGATCCCATGACACGGTCACTCCGACAAAGAACGTCAGTCCAGTTTGAGCAAGGATCCCCTTTCTTAGCTCAATCGAAGCCATAAATCTGAATGACGATTTAAGCTAAATCAGTCCGCCCTTTCGTCTTTTGATTGAAGCAGATAACTTTTGTTCCAATGTAGTGTAAATTAGTTGAAGAGATAAACAATGCATAAACTGGTTAAAGAGAAAACATTAATTCATCAATATTGCATTCTTATTCTCATTCATATACAGAAGGAATCTCATGTGTTGATTCAACTTAATAACGAATAATAATATGGTAAACACATACACATACATACGTACCATATCCACATAAAAACAAAACTTGGCTAATGTGTTAACGAATACATTGTTGGAATGGAATTTGGACTTCAAATTGTCAACCATCACCGTGACAATTGCTCTACAAATGATCTAATGGTTCAAAATGTGGTGGTAGGTTACACAAAAGTCATTTGTTATTAACGGTTATGTTCATATGCGTTGTTGTGCACCTATTTGAATTTGATTGTGAAAGATGGGTTTAGATGTGATTTAAGTCGTCAATTGAGAAAGTGTGTGATAATGTCGTGTATAGGTTGGCTTCGCCTAGAAGGATGAGGAATTTGAAGATAATGTAAGGCCAACTTGTAATTCACATAGGTAATAAATTGTTTCTTGATTGTCCAACTCGATAGAATTCAACTTTTTTCATCTAAGAATTGCTTTGCAATATAAGTTGATTTTTTCGATGCTCTCTTCAGGATAGACAATACAAACTGAGTCAATGATAATGAATGGGATCTTGTCCAAGAATTATGTGAAAGACTTGAACTATTTTTCAATGCGATTGAAATATTTTCTTCAACAAAATATCCTACGTCCATATAGGTTTTGCTAAAATATGTGAGATTAAACTGACTTCGCTAATAGATAGAGTCTCCCTTTGAAAAGATCCAAGATATGACAATTTTAATGATGTCAAAGTTTGACAATATTGGTTAGATACACATATCTTGATGGTTGTTGCTTGTATTATGGATCCGGAAGTAAATTGAATTTGGTTCATGTTATTTTACATATTTCTACCCAAGTGCCTGCAAAACACAAGTAGATAAAGTGTGTCAAAAATTTTATCATTTGTGAAGGAATATTACAATGATATTTCCAATTGCCCCACTAACCACGAGCTGACACACAAATATTCTCGATTAATGAGTACTATCTATCTTGCAGGACTTTACTATCTTTTGTGAGAGCGACGAATATATGAGCACACGAATGAAATCTGAGCTAGATATGTAGTTGGAGGAAAAATTACTCCCAACAATCATGAATATTGATGTTCTCTCTTATTGGAATGGTAACTTTAAATATCCCATGTTACGAGCAATTGAAAGAGATTTGTTGGCGATTCCAGTGTTAACAGTTCCTTCAGAGTCTATGTTTAGTACTAGTGGTAAAATTGTTGGTCATCATCGGAGTAGGCTTAATGTGGAGATGGTGGAGGCTCTTATGTGTGCAAAAAGTTGATTATCAGGTATGGTTAATAATATTTTGAAAAACAATAAAGTTCTTATTCTCTTTTCTTATATTATTATTCAACTTTTATTATTATTATTATAATGTGTAGGTGAACCTCCAAATGAATAATCGTTCATGGACGCAGATATAGATTTGAACCTAGATTGCGATAAAGATTTTGGTATAATTTTATCATTTGCGATCATAATTTGTAAATGTTTTTAGCTAATTATTTTTGAATTTTTACAGATGTAGATGACGTTGAGGAGAGGATTGTAGAATGAAGATTTCAAGATTTTTGATATATTTTTGAGAAAATGTATTTTGAATTTGATAGATTTTGGAGATTTATTATTTTGCTTGGATTAGATCTAGTATTTGAATTTGATATATTTTGGAGACTTATTCTTATTTGGGTAGATCTAGTATTTTGAATTTGATATATTTTGGAGATCTATTATTTTGTTTAGGTTAAGTATAATATTTTGAATTTGATATATTTAGAGATCTATATTTTGTTTGGGCTAGATCTAATATTTTGTTTGCTAAAATTGATTTTGGATCTATTGGTATGAAAAAAGGGGATTTAAGTTGTGTTATATTACTATATTAGATAGATATGTAATTTTGTGCCAAAATAGTAGAAACATATATTTCATGTTATTGTTGGACTTTTCTAAATAGATTGAAAATTTGATTCTATAATTGTTAAGCAACTAGTTTATGTCTATTTGACTCAAACCAATAGATGTAACATGTATTAGTTTTCTCTAAATTTGTGTATAAGATTGCTTAAAATTAATTTTTAGTTTATTTTATTTTAAAAGGGGTAAAAATAATAGTTTAAAATGTGAAAATAAATATTAAATTATTAATTGAATAAAAAAAATTAAGTAGATTAAAAAATGTTTAAAAAAATCTGAACTTCAAATCTAAATAATTGGATCCAGGTCGGGTACCCGTCGGGTCGGAATCAATCAAGTTTGGGTCAATCATAGACTTGATTTTTCGGGGGCAACTTCGATCCCGAAAACCTGAAATTTGTCAATCCTGTAACATACATACAACTTAGGCCTTGTTCTTATTCGGGTTTTTCAAATAACCCAACAAAATCAATTATCACATCACCCCCCTCTCTCATCCATCAAATCAATCAATTCATTAACCAAAATACTAAAATATCTTCTATTTTAAATTATTATTATTAATTTTATTATATATATGACTAGCTCTTTTACCAAAAAAAAAATCTATCATTTTTTTCAAAATCATCACCCATAATCATTATTTTCTCCCTTTAGGTTATTTAAATATCTGATACGAACAAGAAAGTACGACTCATCACACTTGAAGGCCATAAATACTGCATGATCAAACGTACACTTTTCCAAAGCTCAGCTCAGGTACTGTTTTGTTTTTTGAAGTTTCAGTAGTACTACTCAATCAATTCATGACTTCATGATCAATTGATCATCTTCTATGTACAGCTTATGGTGAATGTGACAAACTGTCTCCGTTCAAATTACTTTCAAAACATGCGTACAATCGGCATCTAATTATAAATCCAGTGTTGCGGTTTATTTTTCCATTGGAGGTATTTATCATTGTTTCGTACTAGCTAGTCCTACTTCTTGTGGATCGATGATGATTATGATTTCTGAGTATAAATTGAAACTTACCAGAAGGACAAATTACAGAAGAAATTGAGTTGGAGAATTGTTTTTGATGGAAGTGAAGCCCATGATACGTGGTGATTGAAGAGGCAGAGTTTACCTAGACATTTGAAGAACCGTGGCAGTAAAGATCATATTGTCGATGCTTCAATGGAATCTTATTCATCAAAACATACATGTAAAATGGTATCTTTGTTAATTTTTGTTCAGTTCAAATAACAAATATGATATATATATATATATATATATATATATATATATATATATATATATATATATATATATATATATATAAATATAATTTTACTAACAAATTTGTTACTTCCTTTCAACTTTATCAATAAAATTTACATTTTTTTTAAAATTAATTAATCTAGTATTGGGTTTGTTTGTTATTTTGAGTAAGGGGAAAATTTGATGAAATAACTCTCATAAGAGGGTTATTACCATATATAGCATGTCTTTACTAATTTTTTCATTTTTTCACTTTTTCCCTTTATTTAAAAAAAAAAATTGATTTTCTTTTCGGTTTCCCTTTCCTTCTCCTTTCCCTCCCTCTCTCTTTTCAACTTCCCCTACCCCCCGAAGACGATCGATCAAGCCGAAGACGACGACGACGATGAAAAGCCCCTGAAACATCGACGACGTCCTCTCACTAGTAGAAAATAGGTCATCTGTAATGTCTTCTAGTAACGGCGGTCGGACGCCCTTACTAAAAGTTTTTAGTAGTAACGGCTATATAAAACCGTTACAGTTATTAATATATCTGTAACGGTTTATATAAACCGTTACAGAAAAGTCTTCACTTAAGCTCTTTGTGTTGCGTATCTGTAACGGTTTACTCTTAAAACCGTTACTAATATACTATCTGTAACGGTTTCTATATAACCGTTACAGATATGAAGCCGGCTTTTTAACTTCTTAACTAGTATCTGTAACGGTTTCCCACGATAACCGTTACAGATAGGCCTTCAGCTTAAGTTATTCTTGTTGCATATCTGTAACGGTTTTCCACCATAACCGTTACTGATATACTGTCTGTAACGGTTTAGTACTATAACCGTTACAGATAAGCCTTCAGCTTTAGTTCTTTGTGTTGCATATCTGTAACGGTTTATGAATAATCGTTACAGATGGTGAGCCGACTTTTTAACTTCTTTTCTTGTATCTGTAACGGTTTTTTAATAACCGTTACAGATATCAATTAATAACCCGCGCCTTCTTCCTTTCTTTCTTTCTTTCTTTTCTTCTTCCGTTTTCTTCCGCGCGCTCCCGTTTTTCTTCCGATCATCCTGCGTTTTTCTTCCGATCATACGCCGCCGGTAGAAGTCTCCGATCATCAAGTAAGTTCTCTCTTCCCTTCTTCTTTCCTCTTCTTGATCCGCAATCCGCCGGCCGCGGCCTGCTTCCTTCATCGCCGCTGTTTGCCTCGCCCGGTTCATTCTTCGCCGTTGCCGCTAGTTCATTGCCGCCGCCGGCCGTTGACGAAAGGTAAACATTTTGCCCTTCCTTCTTTCCCCCTTACAGATTGAAACATTATTATTTCCGATCATCCGCTGCCCGTTGATATAATCATGGATTATCTTCTCTAGCTATATATTGGAATACAATCTGATTGTGGAAAAATAACATATTTTATGTTTCTTCTTAATCCTGAAAATTGAAGATGTAATATTTGTACCCTAGCAAACTTAATCTTCTGTTCTAGAATATTCCCAATCAAAAGCATTTGTTCTTATCACTGATTGCATTACTCTCAAGGATTAGGACTAGTGATGCGCGCTGCTATATATGATCAATGAAAAGCTGCATTTTGAATGTCTTATTATTATGAGTAAACCTTGTACTACTGTACAACTTGTTGCATTTTTAATGTCTTAATTATGACCTTAGATATTAGGCAGGACTTATTATTGTATTCATTGTTGTTGTTTATTGGTAGAAAATGTTTATTATGAAACATATAAACCAAAATTTGATTCTGTTGTTCTGCAGATCACAAATACTTCTTGGAAAGCAGTCCTAAAACTCCAATATTTTGAGGATCTGGTTCTTTATGGGTGCTTTGGTATATTAAACGTGATTGCTTAAGTGTCAACAAGCAACAGTGCAAATCACTAAGGTAACATATTATTTTTTTTTTGGTGCTGAATCTAACAAATATTATACAGAAGAAAGAGTTTTTCGAAAGAAATTTACTGACATTTTCTTGTCCAATCCCAGACCTAGATTTTGAACTGTTGAATTCGTTCTTCACTGCCGTTTGAACGGTATAATCAGGTATTCAATCATGTTACTTCTATATATGTTGAACTGTTGAATCAGGTTTTCATTATCACTTTTTGCATTTGAACTGTTGAATCAGGTTGCATCCATTTTAATTCTATCGGGGTTTGAATTGGCCATTGTCTTTGCTGTCGCGGATTGTAGTTTGCACTTCAAAATCCAGGTTAGTTCTTCAATGTTAGATTGTTAGTAGATTATTGATGTTAGGTTAGTGGATAATTTGTATGTTAGGTTAGATAATATTGAATGATAAGTTAAATTATTTGATTGTTAGATTATTGGATTGGTAGATTAAGTTAGATTATTGATGGATTGTTGGTTTATTAGATTATTGCATGTTTGGATTATTAGATTAATAAATGATTTGTATGTTTGATTATTGATATTAGGTTGTTGGATTGGTAGATTAATTAAGTTAGATTATTGATGGATTGATGGATTGTTGGTTTATTAGGTTATTGCATGTTTGGATTAGTAGATTAATAAATGATTTGTATGTTTGATTATTGATGTTAGGTTGTTGGATTATTAATTTGTATGTTAGGTTAGATGGAAATCCCAGACAAAACATGGATGACTATACTTCGTACCGATCCTAAATATAGTGAGGGGGTTGACAAATTCATAGAATTTGCTGAAAGGTCTACGGGTAGATCATCGATTGCATGTCCTTGTGTAAGGTGTGCAAATCGAGTATATGAGAATAAGAGTGTGGTTAGATCCCATCTTATTGTATACGGAATAAGAAAAAATTATGGGTTTTGGTATTTTCACGGTGAAAAGAGATCAATTGGACATCAACTTGTAAATGCTGTTACCGAGAATGTGGAGGAAGATGAATCAGATGATGAAATTGAAGACGAACCGATCAATGAACCAACAACTAACGCGACTAATATCATGGAAGACGAACCTGTTGAAGTTTGTGAGGATCATCTAATGGAAGATATTATTGCTGAGGATCATCTAATGGAAGATATTATTGCTGATTTGTACCCTAATGTCAACATTGATAATGAACGGCCGAGTGAAAATGAGTCTCCCGTTGATGATGCTAATACGTTTTACAAATTGTTGGACGATTCGAAACTACCTTTGTATGAAGGTTCTCGCATTTCCAAAGCCTCAACTCTTCTTAAACTTCTTCACATCAAGAATGTAGGTCAGTGGACAAACACGTCATTTGATTTATTGTTGAGTTTATTGAAGGAGGAAATACTGCAAATTCATAATCAACTACCGAATTCGTATTATGAGTGCAAGAAATTCATTAAAGACATGGGTCTATCGTACGAAACAATTGACGCGTGTAAGAATGATTGTATGCTTTTTCGTAAAGAGGATAAGGATTTGCAGCAATGTAAAGTTTGTGGGCTTTCTAGGTGGAATGTCAATAAATCTAATGGTGCAATTCGAACGAAGGTGAATGGTAAGTATATACCCAACAAGTCGCTGCGCTATTTTCCATTAAAACCGAGGTTGCAAAGATTATACATGTGTTCCAAAACTGCTCCACACATGACTTGGCATAAAGATAACAATCCCGAAGATGATGTGTTGAGGCATCCTGCTAATTCAATGACATGGAAGACCTTTGATAACTTGTACCCAAATTTCTCAACTGAACCTCGAAATGTGCGACTTGGTTTGGCTAGTGATGGTTTTCAACCTTTTGCTAGCGGAAAAAACATCGTACAGCATTTGGCCAGTTATTCTCATCCCTTACAACGTCTCTCCTACCACATGTATGGATAAAAACAATTTTCTTCTTTCAATGCTCATTCCAGGACCAAAAAGTCCCGGTGATTGTATTGACGTATTTCTAGAGCCACTTATTGAAGAGTTGACGGAATTGTGGAATACCGGTGTGAAGACATACGATGCAAGCAGAAAACAATATTTTAATCTACGGGCAGCTCTTATGTGGACTATTAATGATTTTCCGGCTTATGCAAATTTGTCTGGATGGAGTACAAAGGGTAAATTGGCATGTCCGTCTTGTAATCAGAACACCGCGTCTTTGAGGTTAACAAATTGCCAGAAGGAGTGTTACATGAATCATCGACGATTCCTCCCGTCTAATCATCGATGGCGCAAAGAGACCGATACGTTTGACGGGCATACGGAGCATAGAGATCCTCCTGTACTATTATCGGGTTTCGAAATTCAATTGCAAGCGCGAGATCTAAAGGAAATTTGTTTGACAAAGTACCTGCCTAAGAAAACGAAAGTTATACATGAATCCCGAGGTGATAATTGGAACAAATTCAGTATATTCTTTCAATTGCCTTACTGGAAATCTTTGATGTTGAGACATAATTTGGATGTAATGCATATTGAGAAGAATATATGTGATAGTTTGTTGGGAACTTTAATGAATTTCAAAGAAAAGACCAAGGATGGAATTAAAGCAAGGAAAGATTTGGTCATAATGAACATAAAACATTCCTTACATCCGGTTGAAGTTGATGGTGTTCTTCGGTGTCCGCCGGCCCCCTATGCATTGTCCTCAGAACATAAGAAACGTTTATGTCAGTTTTTGAAAGATATTAAAATGCCCGACGGTTTTTGTTCAAATATTGGGGCGTGTGTAAACATGGAGGAGAAAAAAATATCAGGATTGAAGAGTCACGATTGTCACATTCTATTACAATATCTCCTTCCACTAGCTACACGTGGCCTACTTCCCGATGATGTGTACGATGCCGTGGTGAATTTAGCAAAGTTCTTTCGGTTGCTTTGTCAATTTTCTATTTAAAGTCAATTAATTTGTTCTTAAGACTTTTGGACAAAGTTTGCTGTAAAAGTTGAATCAGTCAAGTATTTTATTCAATTAAATATGTTTATCAAAGATGGTTTGAAAATAATAAGACTTTCAAATATAGAAAGTTAGAACAGACCGAGATCATTTATTTATTTATTTATTTTTAAGAATATTTCTTATCATTTTAAACGTTTGATGGTAAATGAGTTAAGTTGTTCGGAGTCGCTCGCGATTTGTTCGATTAAACCTCGACTTTAGTTTAACTTTAATCAAGTTCGAGTCGAGTTCGATCCCATATACTTGATCGATAGTTTATCGAGCTTTTTTTGCTTGATAATAAATAATATATATTTTTATTTATTTTAATATTACAACCTAAAATTTAAAACAAATATTTTTCTTCACAAATATTTGCAAATTTAATTTTTGTTCAAGTTTAAAGTCAAACCGAGTTTGTAGGTAAATAGTTAAGTCGAGTCGAACTCAAATTTATAAAATCATTCGATTCGAGCTAATAAATACTTAATCGAGTCGAGCTCGAACTTATTTGAGCTCGGATGGTCTTAATTGCCGCCCTATTTTAACGTTAATATATATATTAATTAAAAGGAGAGAAATAGTTCCACGAGTGTGGCTGGAGTTTAAAATCGGCTCAGCTGTAGCTCTGTGAAAGCTGAGGATTAATGAGTTGGTCTATATTGGTCTGCGCTAAACTAACCAACCAATTAACTCTTGATAGCTAATTCTCAAGCTTGTTTGGTTTGAAATGAATTGTAAGAAGAGAATTTTCAAAATATTTTAGAGCATAGAAATATAATTATTTTCTTATACTAATTCATCTTATACTGTTTTTTTTTATTATTTTAAATCAATAAGAATATTTTTTTTAAAAAAGGTACTTGCTCTCTTCTTCCATATAATAAAAAAATCATTTATTATATTAAAACATGACAATGTCGGTGTATGGGTCATGAGTGTTAAAAGATGTCTAAAGACATGTTCGACAAAATCAATGGTTTGTGTTGAAATTGGAGAATTCTTAACAAATTTCAAAGCTACAAATGTATTTTATTTTATTTTTTTCAAATGTTCCAAATAATTAAGTGTTTTTTTTTTCTTCATATTTTCTAATATTGTATCCATTCCCTCTATTTTGACTTCTAATTTATATCTTGCAACTGTTTTTTTTTTCTTCCTTATTTCCCATATTTGAAGAATTATACAATCTAATTGAGTTTGTATTGAAATTGAAGAATTACCTAAGAATTTGACACTTTCTTGAAATTAAAACACTAAATTGTATTAAAACTAATGAGAAGTTCAAAATAATTTGACACTCTTAAATTAAACAATAAATTATATTAAAATTAATGAGAAAGTATAAAGAATTATTAGACAAGCAATGAAAAAAAAAAGATTAAATCCTGATGTACTATGTCTATAGCATGTTACAAAGCAGAATTTTTTTTTTCTTTCGCAAAGTTTGATAAAACAGAGTGAATGTCTTATTTTTTTTTTCTTTATTGGTTCAACATCATATTTAATTTGCTCTGAATATTTTGTCTCGATTTTTTTCCTTTGAATAATACTTTTTCAGTCGTTGGTGGATCGTTTATTGTTCATACTCTCCGATTGCGTTAGTATTATTTTCTCGAATCTTGTGTCCGTCATATTTTTAGCAACAATAGAGATGAAATTATAAGATCTGAGTTATTTTTACATTTTTCAATAAGAGTTACTGAATTTGATCTTTATATGGAGGCCCTCTTATAAGTAGGGGTGTTCATCGATTCGGTTTTAGAGTTATTAAAGTCCTCGGATTCGGGTCCTTGAATTTTTATTTTTTTGTAAGCAATTGAAAATCAAACCGATATTAAAATTAAAATTCGATTTATTCAGAATTCGTGAATTCAAAAGATTGGATATTCAATACAGACAATATTAAACACCCCTATAAAATTGTACTATTTTATATAATATTGCACTTACACTTTTTTATACTTCACTATCACCAAATTTCAAAGATTAGTGTCTTAAAGACTTACATAATTTAGTATATAATAATTTAGTTTATACCTAATAAATTATATAATATTTAATCAAATATATAATTAAAATAAATAATAAAATGATTCGATTTTCGGTTTGATCTTCGAGTTTAAATCCAACTCAAAAATCAATTCGAAAACCATATTTAATTCGAATTGGTTTAAAATTCGATTCAAAAATCAAAATGAAAATTCCGGTCAAATACATAAACACCTCAACTTATAAGTATCCTCTCATCATTTATGAGTAACTCTATTACAACACTCAATGTTTACAAATTCAAGTTTTTTTAGAGTAATATCAACAAATATATGTTTTTAATTATTTTTTTATTTTTTTTTTGAATTGTTGATGCAATTTGATATTATTATTAATTTTTATTTTTACTTTGGAGATATTATTTTGTATTATTTAATATATGTAACTCTCATTCGAGAATTAATTATTTATAAAATATTACTATTATTTTTAATTAAATATTATATATTAATATATAAAAATATTAATACTATATAATTATAATTATTGTATTAAATTAGAATTTTTATATTTATATTTAACATTTTATAATATTATAATTTATTTAGTTTTATTTTTTTTTTAATGTAAAAAAATAAAATGACACCCAACCATCGTCATTTTTATTTCATTTAGGACGTTAGTGAGAATAAAACTCGTGGTTTTTTAGTCTTTTAAGAATCACTCTTTAAATTTTGAACTATATTTGTGTTAAAAAATTTTTTTTTTAAATAACAGATGGTATACTCCCCCCAATATGTCTAGTCTAGTTGGAAACAAATTTTAAATGAAATAAACATTAAGTATTTAATTACATATTTATGCAAAACAAATAAAATATTGACACTATCTAGATTAGACAATAAGTTGTAGGGCTAGTAAAAGTTTTAACATAATAATAAATACTAGAAGATATTACTTATTATATATAAATAATTGTATATTATAGATTTTAATATTTATAATTAAATAAATTAAACATATATTAAAAAATAACTAATATTAAATAATTAATTAAGTTATTATTCAAGACTCTCAATTTTTATAAATAATTTATAAACAAATAAATAAATAACTAGCTATAGTGGTTTTTAAAATATGAAAAATACGCCATACACTTTAAGTTGTGGGTTTTTAATGTTAAAATAAATAAATAAAAATAAACCATAACATAGACATTTGTAAAACTTTGTATGGATATAGATTATTGATTTTAAAATCAAATGCATATAAATGTTTATAATACAATTGTTTTAATTAATATTTATATATAGAATAAACAGTTATATAATATTATAAATATATAATTAAATAAATAATAAGTTATAATAATTATTTTTTGTACCAAAGTTTGTTTATTTTTAAATTTATAAATAATTTTGTGTCCAATCACAACAATTTTGGTTTATTATGTATGCTTAAAAAAATATTATAAACACGCTAATCTTATAAAATTGTAAATAATCTATATAAAATATATAGGTTTTAATAAATAAATTAATTATATATTGACAACCTATACATTAATTAAATGTATTTACATCCATATTAAATTGATGTAAAATAATGTGCACGAAGGTTTTCTAAAAGGACGATTAACTTCCCTAACCGATTTTACAGACTTTTAGAACAAATTTCAGATAGTATCATAATACAATCACTAAAAGTATGACAATTCATTTTTTAGCCAAATAGTCCACAAAAATATAATAAGGATAGTAACCCAAAGATTCAGACCCGCCATATTAATTGCATCGATCCAAACATTTCAATATCTATCGAATTATAGTAATGCTCCAAAGAAGACTATAAATACTCGTCACCTCATAACAATGCAGAAAAAAGTGCGACATCGTTTCAACCTCAATGAGGAAAATCTGACAACGACTAATAATAATACAACCCTTTTTCATGCATATATCGTCTGTCAAAATCTCACCATGAATAACACTCTAGCCAAAGAACGAAATCTTATAAAGAATTTTGGACTCCCATCATTTCTTCCAACAGTAATTGTACAGAAATAACTCAACATACAAGCTATAATAATTCATCACATGAAAATAATTCATGTATTGTCACCGCATAACATCATGTATGATCGGGTTTACCACTTTATGCCATACCATGATAAAAACACTAGAATAAGAAGAGCTCTCAATTGTGTTTAACCTCCCTCTA